>NC_084463.1:108165132-108540132 GCF_027409185.1 Cynocephalus volans | reverse complement strand
ATCAATATCTCTAAAAAAAAATTAGTTTTTTAAATTAGGAAAATCTAAACTATATCTTTAAAGAATAGAGTGTCTGAAATAAGTAAAGCCAGTAGGTGACACCATTGGGAAGTAAGAGTAATAAAAAGTGCTTTAGCAATTTAAATGAGGGAAGGTTTACTTCTGAAAGGAGAGGGAGGGGAAACAACCTCAGATGTCATGGGTGGAAGGGCTGTCAGGTGGGAGCAGGAGGCATAAGGAGGAAGGCTGCCTTGCTCAGGGTTAAAGGTACTAGATGACACCGTGTTACTAGAATGGAGACCTGGTAGGCATATGTGATATTTTGAAAACCGGAGGAAATCCACTGTGGGAGATGAGGTAGCCAGGAGGACAGAAAGAGAGCAAGCTGAAGACACGTAATGTTGTCTTGAGTGCAGATCTGTAGGACATTAGCAGACAGAAAAAGACAAGTTGATTTACTCCTGAGTTTGACCACAATCATGTATTAAAATCAAATGCCTGTATTAACCATACTAATTATATTTTGGGCTTCAAAATATCTCCTAAGTTATTAAAACAAACTCTGCAGAACCAAATATTTAAAACCCTTTTCCAATGGCAAAAAAAGAGCAATGTGACTCAGTTCCAAATATATAAAATTTAATAGGTTTTGAATGTTAGCAAATGTATACTATCATATTAAAAAAATTGAAAACCTTTACGAGACTGGTGAACAACATGTAATGACACAGAACTGTCATGAGTGTAAAGAATACGTGACAACGAATGCCCTATATGTTCTCTGTAACATAGGAGACACTAATGGTGTCTTGGATAACTCACTGACATGTAATAAACACTTATGTAGATCACTCCCTTCCCTAGGTTTCAGACTGCCAATTGAAAAATTGTCCAAGTTCCCTTCCAGTTACAAACTTCCAAGATTTGATGATTAGTGCAGGCAAAGTACTTATACCTCTAATTATTGCCTGAACTTTTCTCTGAAATGAAATTTTAAAAAAATGAAATTGACCAGCAGTAAACCAAAAAGTCCACTGATTCAAATGGTTCAGCTGTGCTTGGTGACTTCTGAGCATTGAAACATCAAATCAACAGCATCTCCAACTCTCAGTGAAAATGTAAAATTCACCAATGCACACACAAGCAGAATCTGCACTTTCTTACCTATTGACTCTGTCTCTCTTATTTTCTTGCTACTTTATCAGAAGTTTCAGCTCTAGTCAAAAGCCACATATTCATGAATACAACTTAGTGATCCAGTGCACTGATTCTATAAAATTATATGACATAGAATCATATGCCCCGGAGAACCCCTCCCTGGAGTACTTGGAACAACTTTGTACAGAATTTCCCATAATTTTGAATGATAACTAAAGAGGCTTGCCTTGGCCCCTCAGGTGAGAAAGCTCAAGAGCACAAACTTGGAGCACCACTCCTGCCGAGGTCTATGGGGAATAAATAGCACTTCATATTAGAAAATCAATTTTACCATGACTTCTCCCAACAGAATGTGAAAGGAGAGGCTGCCTGAATGCTATCTACAGGGAGGGAAGGGAGAGGCAGGGGAGGGTGGGAGCAAAGACAGGTGACGCAGAAGTAGAGGACTTGATTGGCCAGAATGTGCAATGTGTACAATGGTGCAAAACGAGCTAATGCTATTAGACTGAACCCTCTTTGTAGAGAGCCTGGATGTTCCCCCACCCCAGAATTTTTATCTTTGTAAGAAGAAATATAGAGTCACTGAAAATCTTAAGAACAATATCTCATTACCGCCCACCTGGCTTCCGCCTGCATCACCAGGCCACTCACCGCCCAGGGGCTGCCTCCATTTCCCCAGGTGCTGGCAGCTCCACCCTGCTCGGCTCCTCACTGAGCCTTCCTACTTGCTTGCCCCGGTGCGGGGCTTCCTGGGGCCTGCGGGCTGGTCTCCCCTCCCACTCACTCCACGGTTCTCTGGCGGGGCTGGTGGCGTTGGGCGTCCCCGGCCAGTATTGGGAGGGCAAGGAAGTATGGGCAGGGCTGACTGTCACTCCACCACACCCTGGACTCCGGCCCCCGGTAAACTTCCTGTTACTGGGAGGCAGATACCATCTCTGCAGCCACCAGTTCGAAAAAATGCCTAATCAATTTCTGGTTGGGAATAGTGTGGTAGGAGAGTTCCCAAGTCCGCTTGAACCTGCTGGAGAGCTGATTGCAGGCGGGCGCTAGACTCGGTCCATGCCGGGGGGATACAAAGGTAAACAGGTCCCGAGAAAGATCTACACAGTGCTATAAAGGCACCAGGAGCGACCAGTCGTCTGTGCCTAGCAGAAACCTGGTAGACTTCCTGGGCGAGGCGGTGCTGAGCAGGGTCTTGAAGGCCCAGCTGATAGAGGAGGGGTGCAGCAGACACGCCCCAGCCCAGCACAGTGCGCACAGAGGGGGGAGACGTGCGGCCAGGGAGGCGGAGGAGACTCGACAGAAACCACACACCCTGTGGGGTCGCCAGTGCACGATCCAACAGCCTGGGCCAGAGCACACGGAACAGGGAGAAGTCCTGCACGGGAAGTGAAAGCTCAACAGAGATCACACACCCTGTGGTACATGATCCACCAGCCCAGCAGAGTCCAAGCTGACCAGAAAGGTGGCTCCCCGGAGAGGCCCTATACCCGAGGCAACCATACACAAAAGGCACTAGAGGCCAACTGAGCAGTCACGGAGGTAGCCATACCAAATTGGCAACCACAGCAACATCTTAGTTAGTCAATAGTCTCAAACCAGTGGACTGTGAAACCCCCTGCTGCAATGAATAAACATCAAAAAAAAGATACCAGAAATACAAAAAATCAAGAAAGTACACCACCGAAAGTTAATAAATCTCAAACTCTAGATCCTATAGAACAAGAAGCTCTAGAAATGACTGACAAGGAATTTCGAGTGATAATTCTAAGGAAACTGAATGAGATACAAGAAAACTCAGCTAGACATCATAATGAAATGAGGGAAAGTATACAGGATCTGAAAGAAGAAATGTACAAGGAAATCAACATCCTGAAAAAAAATGTAGCAGAACTTGCTGAACTGAAGAAGTTATTCAGCGAAATAAAAAACACAACGGAGAGTTTAACCAGCAGACTTGTCAAAGTTGAAGAGAGAACCTCTGAACTTGAAGATGGGCTGTTTGAAATAACACAAGCAGACAAAAAGAAAGAAAAAAGAATCAAAGACATTGAAGAAAATCTGAGAGAGATATCAGACAACTTTAAGCGCTCAAATATCCGAGTCATGGATATTCCAGAAGGGGAGGAAAATGGAGATCCCATTGAAAGCATATTCAACAAAATAGTGGCAGAAAACTTCCCAGGTATAGGAAAAATCACAGATCTTCAGATCCAGGAATCTCAACGATCTCCAAATGTATTCAACCCAAAAAGGCCTTCTCCAAGACATGTTATAGTCAAATTGGCAAAACTCAGAGACAAAGAGAGAATCTTAAAAGCTGCAAGAGAGAAGCGTCAAATCACCTGTAAGGGAGCCCCAATCAGGCTAACATCAGACTTTTCATCACAAACCCAAAAGCTAGAAAGGAATGGGATGATATATTCAAAATACTAAAAGACAAAGATTGCCAGCCAAGAGTACTCTACCATGCAAGGCTATCCTTCCGAAATGAAGGGCAAATAGTATATTTCTCAGACAAACAAAACTGCGGGAGTTCACTACCACACGACCACCCTTACAAGAAATCCTCAAGGGAGTACTGGGTTTGGTTCCTGAAAAATAACTACCACTGCCATAAAAACACAAGAAAAATCAAAACCCGCTAGTGTAATAAAAATGGCATTCATGAAGAGAAAACAAGCAAACAAAAAGGCTATCTACAACCTAAGGAACCAACAAACACAGAAACCAAACAGTAAATCAGAAAGCAAGGAACAAAAGACACCTAAGACAACCAAACAACCAATAAAATGCTAGGATAAATCAACACCTTTCAATAACAACTCTTAATGTAAAAGGCTTAAATTCCCCAATCAAAAGACACAGACTGGCTGATTTGATCAAAAAGGAGGACCCAACTATATGCTGCCTACAAGAGACCCATCTCACCCATAAAGATTCACATAGACTAAGAGTGAAAGGATGGAAAAAGATTTACCATGCAAACAGAAAAGAAAAACGAGCTGGAGTAGCTATTCTTATATCTGACAAAATAGACTTTAAACTAAAAACCATAAAAAGAGACAATGAGGGACACTACGTAATGATAAAAGGACTGATCCATCAAGAAGACATAACAATCATAAATATGTACACACCCAATGTTGGAGCAGCCAGATTTATAAAACAAACTCTATTAGACCTAAAGAAGGAAATAGACACTAATACCATAATAGCAGGGGACCTGAACACCCCACTGTCAATATGGGACAGATCATCTAGGCAAAGAATCAGTAGAGAAACACAAGATCTAAACAAGACTCTAGACCAATTGGACTTGGCAGATATCTACAGAACATTCCATCCAACAACCTCAGAATATTCATTCTTCTCATCAGCACATGGATCATTCTCCAGGATAGATCACATATTAGGTCACAAATCAAGTCTCAATAAATTCAAAAAACTTGGAATTATCCCATGTATCTTCTCAGACCACAATGGATTAAAACTAGAAATTAATAACAAACGAAACTCTGGAAACTATACAAACACATGGAAACTAAACAGCATTCTACTCAATGACATATGGGTCCAAGAAGAAATCAAGCAGGAAATCAAAAAATTTTCTTGAAACTAATGAAAACAATGATACATCATACCAAAACCTGTGGGATACTGCAAAAGCAGTATTAAGGGGGAAATTTATTGCATTAAATGCTCACTTCAGAAGAATGGAAAGATGGCAAGTGAACAACCTAACACTTCACCTTAAAGAACTAGAAAAACAAGAACAATCCAAACCTAAAGTTAGCAGATGGAAAGAAATCATTAGGATCAGAGCAGAACTGAATGAAATTGAAACCCAAAAAATCAATTCAAAAGATCAATGAATCAAAAAGTTGGTTTTTTGAAAAGATAAATAAAATTGACAAACCATTAGCATGGCTAACCAAAAAAAGAAGAGAGAAGACTCAAATAACAAAAATTAGAAATGAAAAAGGCGATATCAAAACTGATTCAACTGAAATACAAGGAATCATTCAAGACTACTATAAACAACTATACGCCAACAAATTTGAAAATCTGGAGGAAATGGATAAATTTCTGGATACACACAAGCTCCCAAAACTGAACCATGAAGACGTAGAAAATCTGAACAGACCAATAACAATAAAGGAGTTTGAAGCTGTTATCAGAAGGCTCCCAACAAAGAAAAGCCCAGAACCAGATGGATTCACAGCAGAATTTTACCAAACATTCAAAGAGGAAATGACACCGATTCTTTACAAACTATTCCAAAAGATTGAAACGACCGCAAATCTCCCAAACTCATTCTATGAAGCAAACATCATCCTGATACCAAAACCAGGTAAAGATATAACCAAAAAAGAAAACTACAGGCCGATATCCTTGATGAATATAGATGCAAAAATCCTCACTAAAATACTAGCAAACAGAATACAGCAACACATAGGAAAAATTATTCATCACGACCAAGTGGGATTCATCCCAGGGATGCAAGGTTGGTTCAACATATGCAAATCAATAAATGTGATACACCATATTAATAAACTCAAACACAAGGACCATACGATCATCTCTATAGATGCTGAAAAAGCATTTGATAAAGTTCAGCACTCATTCATGACAAAGACCCTCTATAAGTTAGGTATAGAGGGAAAGTATCTCAACATAATTAAAGCCATATATGCCAATCCCACTGCCAATATCATCCTGAATGGGGAAAAGCTGAAAGCTTTTCCTTTAAGAACAGGAACTAGACAAGGATGCCCACTCTCACCACTCCTATTCAACATAGTGTTGGAAGTATTAGCCAGAGCAATCAGAGAAGAGAAGGAAATAAAGGGCATCCAGATTGGAAAAGATGAAGTCAAACTGTCCCTGTTTGCAGATGACATGATCCTATATATCGATCAGCCTAAAACCTCTACAAAAAAACTGTTGGAATTGATAAATGATTTCAGCACAGTAGCAGGATACAAAATCAACACACAAAAATCAGTAGCATTTCTTTTCTCCAATAGTGAACATGCAGAAGGAGAAATCAAGAAAGCCTGCCCATTTACAATAGCCACCAAAAAAATAAAATACTTAGGAATTGAGTTAACCAAGGAGGTGAAAAATCTCTATAATGAAAACTACAAACCACTGCTGAGAGAAATTAGAGAGGATACAAGAAGATGGAAAGATATCCCATGCTCTTGGATTGGAAGAATCAACATACTGAAAATGTCCATTCTACCCAAAGTGATATACAAATTCAATGCAATCCCCATCAAAATTCCAAAGTCTTTTTTCTCAGAAATGGAAAAAACTATCCAGTCATTTATATGGAACAATAAAGGACCATGCATAGCCAAAGCAATGCTGAGCAAAAAAAAAATAAAGCTGGAGGCATAACACTACCTGACTTTAAGCTATACTACAAAGCTATAATAACCAAAACAGCATGGAACTGGCATAAAAACAGACACACTGACCAATGGAATAGAATAGAGAATCCAGAAATCAACCCACACACTTACTTCCATCTGATCTTTGACAAAGGCACCAAGCCTATTCAGTGGCGAAGGGACTGCCTCTTCAGCAAATGGTGCTGGGATAACTGGATATCCATATGCAGGAGAATGAAACTAGATCCATACCTCTCACCGTATACGAAAATCAACTCCAAATGGATTAAGGATTTAAATATACACCCTGAAACAATAAAACTTCTTAAAGAAAACATAGGAGAAACACTTCAGGAAATAGGACTGGGCACAAACTTCATGAATACGACCCCAAAAGCACAGGCAACCAAAGGTAAAATAAACAAATGGTATTATATCAAACTAAAAAGCTTCGGCACAGCAAAAGAAACAATTAACAGAGTTAAAAGACAACCAACAGAGTGAGAGAAAATATTTGCAAAATATACATCTGACAAAGGATTAATATCCAGAATATATAAGGAACTCAAACAACTTTACAAGAAGAAAACAAGCAACCCAATTAAAAACTGGGCAAAAGAGCTAAGTAGGCATTTCTCTAAGGAAGATATACAAATGGCCAACAGACATATGAAAAAATGCTCAACATCACTCAGCATCCGGGAAATGCAAATCAAAACCACACTGAGATACCATCTAACCCCAGTTAGGATGGCTAAAATCCAAAAGACTCTGAACGATAAATGCTGGCGAGGTTGCGGAGAAAAAGGAACTCTCATACACTGTTGGTGGGACTGCAGAATGGTGCAGCCTCTATGGAAAATGGTATGGAGGTTCCTCAAACAATTGCAGATAGATCTACCATACTACCCAGCTATCCCACTGTTGGGAATATACCCAGAGGAATGGAAATCATCAAGTCGAAGGTATACCTGTTCCCCAATGTTTATCGCAGCACTCTTTACAATAGCCAAGAGTTGGAACCAGCCCAAATGTCCATCATCAGATGAGTGGATACGGAAAATGTGGTACATCTACACAATGGAATACTACTCAGCTATAAAAACGAATGAAATACTGCCATTTGCAACAACATGGATGGACCTTGAGAGAATTATATTAAGTGAAACAAGTCAGGCACAGAAAGAGAAATACCACATGTTCTCACTTATTGGTGGGAGCTAAAAATTAATATATAAATTCACACACACACACACACACACACACACAAAACCGGGTAGGGGGGGAGAAGATATAACAACCACAATTACTTGAAGTTGATACGACAAGCAAACAGAAAGGACATTGTTGGGGGGGAGGGGGGGAGGGAGAAGGGAGGGAGGTTTTGGTGATGGGGAGCAATAATCAGCCACAATGTATATCGACAAAATAAAATTTTTAAAAAAAACCCACAAAAACAAACAAACAAACAAACAAACAAAAAGGAGTAGTAATGGTTCCTACTCCTTAGCATCGTTCTGAGGATTAAATGAGCCATTATGTGTAAACTTTTAGCAGCAGTGCCTGATGCATAAAAAGCTCTTGACAAACACTAAAAAAAAAAAAAAAAAGAAATTTGGCCAGGTTACCAAAAGCAATTGTTAAAAAATAAAAAGGACAGTAATACTGTACATGACTTTAAAAATGATCACATGTTCTGTGCTCAAAACACTGTATTAATATATTGTAAGACAATGAGATGAAATCCAGTTTTGGATAATGATCCTTCTGCATCCCTGAATACAACCATTGAGGTCCTGTCAGTAAATAGCTGCTTATTTCCACTTATTAATAGAACAGATTTTCACTACAGAACTAAAAATCTCAGACCTTTACTTGTAGGTTTCTTGGAGTTCAACCCAGTCATGGGGACAGAATAGGTCTTCTGGTCATACTGAATTACTTAAAATCATTTACAAAAATAATTTGGTGATATCTCAGAAAATGTACAAGCTCACATGTGCTTCGACCTACTAAACCCAGTTCAAGAAAGCTATTTAGTACAAATTAAAGCACTAGAATTATGAATGTATAAAAATAGGTACTTTATTTTTGTATTGTCATTGTGAGGAATAAAACCAAACAAACAGTAGGGCCACTACTAAACAAATTGTTGGAGAAATTGTGTTATATCCAATACTACAAAATATTATGCAGGTATGAAAAAAAGAATGGAAACATTAACATAAAGATGCCCTAATATATGATGAAACATTCAGAACTTAACAAATTAAGCATGCTCAAAGATATGCAAACTGTTGCAAACTGTTTTCACCATTTAATAAATTTAAATGGAGTTCAGGCAGCTACCAAATATCGCATGGCTTCTCAGCAGGTCACACTGTGGGTAAAACCACTTTTCTTCGCCATAATTTCATCAAAGCCCTTTTCATCTCACTGTTTCGCAAGCTGTAGATAAGCGGATTCAGCAGAGGTGTAAGCAGCGAGTAGGACAGTGACATCAGTTTCTTGGTTTCTGGTGAGTAGGCAGACTTGGGCTGTAAATAAGTCATACTGGCTGTGCCATAGAAGAGGGTGACAGATGTGAGATGGGACACACACGTGGAAAATGCCTTTTGTCTTCCAGTGGTTGACGGCATCTTCAGGATGGTAAGGACAACTCGAAGGTAAGACAAGAGTATTAACAAGAAAGGAAACAAAATAATCAAAACGGTGCCTGTGAAGGCATAGATTTCAAAAAAGAAGGTGTCTGCACATGCAAGTTCTAGCACAGCTGGGGCTTCACAAGATATATGATTAATTTCATTGGGGCCACAAAAGGGAAAACTAGACACCCATGAAGTTGATACAGTAGCCACCATGATACCTGAGACCCATGAGAACATTACTAATTTCATAAAAACCCTTTTGTTGATAGTCATTTGGTAGTTCAGAGGATAGCAGATTGCAGAAAATCGGTCATAAGCCATTGCCCCCAGAAGAAAACATTCGGTCTCACCAAAGAAAAGAATGAAATACATCTGTGTGAAACAGCCCACAAAAGATATTGCAGTTTTCTCCGTGGAGAAGACCACCAGCATTTCAGGCATAATGACTGCACTGAAACTCAGGTCCACCACAGATAAGTTCTGGAGGAACAGGTACATGGGAACGTGGAGCCTCTGGTCCAGAGAGATGATGACTATAATGATGGCATTTCCCACCAGGGTCACCAGATAAATCACCAAGAAAACTGCAAAGAGCTGCTGTTGGAGTTGAGGGAAGTTAGAGAAGCCCAAGAGGATGAATTCAATGACAGAGCTTTGATTTTGCCTTTTCATTTCCTCAGTGGAGCCCTGTCTTGTTTTTATGAACATAGTATACAAAGTGTGATGTCACAGTCCAGCAGCTGAGAGTTCAAGTCTGCATTCACCCAGAAAAGCCTGGGAGAAGATGAGAAGAGGAGCCCATCCTGACAGAAATTTACTTTTGCAATTTTAGAGAATGGCCAAATTCTTACATTAGTGAATCTTTCAATTATAAATGAAGTGTTGAAAAATTCTGGCTCAGAAATCTCATTGGTAAAGTACAAAATAACATCAAAGTTGTATAGAAACTTGTACACTGTGAAGTTTAAAAATTGAACATGGCCTTAAAGCAAATATAAATATTTTACAACTTAGGTCCCATTCCTATAACATAGGTATTACCTGTTTTTCTCAAATTTAAGAAAATATGAAATTCAAGACCAAAACAATAAAATGTTGAAAAGTAGATAGGTTGAAAAAAAAAAACTCCTAAAATTTTGATAATAAATGAAAAATTCAAAGTTACAGCAAATTTGATACAAATTTATTTTTAAAATTATTAGACTCAACATGTCCATATGACTTACTCAAAGATGACAACGTTCTATAGAAACACACACAATGGATTGTGGTTTACATGCACTTATCTTAGGTGACCTATAGACATGTATTTGGCTTCAAGCTTATTGATTTCAGCCCAGACCGAACTTGGCCAATTATGTGGGCATTTACCTGTATGTGAAATTTTTAGGGCCAGATATCCAAGGCCCATCCTTGTGACCATGATGACTTAAGAAAAGGCCCATTTGGGGGTTCAATAGGAAACTGTACTTTAAAAGTTGCCACTCTCTCTCTAACCCCTGTCTCTCTCTTCTCACTCCTAACTGTCCTTTTCATCAAGATATTTATTTAATCATTAATTATTCAACAAGCACTGACTGACCATCTAGCATCTTCTAGGCTCTGTATGCTCGGGGACACATCAGAGTCCAGAGCTCAACAGAGAGCTACACTAAATAAAATAGCTTCCAACACTTTAACCAGAATGGCACATAAAATATTACCCATACCTGATACCCCAGGACTCTCTAAAAACTGCCTTGTATACCTTGCTCTGTTTTGTTCCATTATCACCAATCGACATTACATATACATTGGCATATATATATATATTTTTAAAAAACCAAATATATATTGAACTCCCTCACTAGAGCATAACTCAAAAGGGAAAAGATTTTCTTGGCTTCTTTGCTATATACTACATAATGCCTGCAACAGCCCCTGACTCATAATAGATGTTAAATCAATATCTCTAAAAAAAATTAGTTTTTTAAATTAGGAAAATCTAAACTATATCTTTAAGGAATGCAGTGTCTGAAATAAGTAAAGCCAGTAGGTGACACCATTGGGAAGTAAGAGTAATAAAAAGTGCTTTAGCAATTTAAATGAGGAAAGGTTTACTTCTGAAAGGGGAGCGGGAGGGGAAACAACCTGAGTCACAGATGTCATGGGTGGAAGGGCTGTCAGGTGGGAGCAGGAGGCGTAAGGAGGAAGGCTGCCTTGCTCAGGGTTAAAGGTACTAGATGACACCGTGTTACTAGAATGGAGACCTGGTAGGCATATGTGATATTTTGAAAACCGGAGGAAATCCACTGTGGGAGATGAGGTAGCCAGGAGGACAGAAAGACAGAGCAAGCTGAAGACACGTAATGTTGTCTTGAGTGCAGATCTGTAGGACATTAGCAGACAGAAGGAGACAAGTTGATTTACTCCTGAGTTTGACCACAATCATGTATTAAAATCAAATGCCTGTATTAACCATACTAATTATATTTTGGGCTTCAAAATATCTCCTAAGTTATTAAAACAAACTCTGCAGAACCAAATATTTAAAACCCTTTTCCAATGGCAAAAAAAGAGCAATGTGACTCAGTTCCAAATATATAAAATTTAATAGGTTTTGACTGTTAGCAAATGTATACTATCATATTAAAAAAATTGAAAACCTTTACGAGACTGGTGAACAACATGTAATGACACAGAACTGTCATGAGTGTAAAGAATACGTGACAACGAATGCCCTATATGTTCTCTGTAACATAGGAGACACTAATGGTGTCTTGGATAACTCACTGACATATAATAAACACTTATGTAGATCACTCCCTTCCCTAGGTTTCAGGCTGCCAATTGAAAAATTGACCAAGTTCCCTTCCAGTTACAAACTTCCAAGATTTGATTATTAGTGCAGGCAAAGTACTTGTACCTCTAATTATTGCCTGAACTTTTCTCTGAAATGAAATTTTAAAAAAATGAAATTGACCAGCAGTAAACCAAAAAGTCCACTGATTCAAATGGTTCAGCTGTGCTTGGTGACTTCTGAGCATTGAAACATCAAATCAACAGCATCTCCAACTCTCAGTGAAAATGTAAAATTCACCAATGCACACACAAGCAGAATCTGCACTTTCTTACCTATTGACTCTGTCTCTCTTATTTTCTTGCTACTTTATCAGAAGTTTCAGCTCTAGTCAAAAGCCACATATTCATGAATACAACTTAGTGATCCAGTGCACTGATTCTATAAAATTATATGACATAAAATCATATTCCCTGGAGAACCCCTCCCTGGAGTACTTGGAACAACTTTGTACAGAATTTCCCATAATTTTGAATGATAACTAAAGAGGCTTGCCTTGGCCCCTCAGGTGAGAAAGCTCAAGAGCACAAACTTGGAGCACCACTCCTGCCGAGGTCTATGGGGAATAAATAGCACTTCATATTAGAAAATCAATTTTACCATGACTTCTCCCTATATTATTTTACATTCTAAGATTTTGTTATGGAGCAGTTGGTGTTGAGAGGGAAAGGGGAAAGGAGATGAGGATACGGTGGGAGGAGGAAGAAGGAGGGAGAGGGGTATGGTCAAGGCCTGTGTCACCCCCATCATTCCTGTAGGGGAGCCCGGGGAGCTTCTGGTGGCAGCTTGGTCATGGCTGGGCTGGATGCAGACTTCAGGGGGCCATAGCTGAGACCCTCAGCCCCACCACTCCAGGAGCCCTGGGTGCTTCCATCAGCAGCTCTGTGGTCATCACTGGGCTGGGTGCAGATGTCAGGAAGCATGGCTGAGGCCTTGGTGATGGGGGGTCATTGCTGGGCTGGATGCGGACACTGGGGGGACATGGCTGAGGCCATCGGTACTCCTCTCACCATGGCATGGGGCCCAGGGGGCTTTTGGTCCTTCTAGGTTTTATAGGTGTTCTTTGGTGGTGTTAGACCTTTACTGGCTAATATCAGAACTTTGTCTCTGATCTGTGGGTTTATTGTTTTTTCTTTCAGTTGTGTTTTGTATTATTCACTATTCTCCCCGCTTAAACTCTGCACTGGAACCAATTTGTTGTCCTTTATGTACTTGTAAAATGGAAGAACTTCCTGTGGAAACCAGCACTTGAACCCTGTGGTTGAGCTAAATTGCTGCTTTGCTGCTGATTCTTTGGGGAAGGCTGGACAAAATAATCTTCAAGGCTCTCCACTCACGAAATTCTATAAGGTCGGACCAAAGTGCAGTGGCTGTAACTCCAGGCCTAGTCACTGTTCCCAAGAAGGTAGAGCCAGGGTAAAATGCTACAGTACAGAATGGGATGGAAAAGAAAACACTGGAAAGAGCAGGATCAGCTGGAAGGCTGTTCCCATATTCTGGGCTTGTGGTGGATGGGATTCCCATCTCTCTCTCTTCCACTGGCTCTTGCCCGTTCTCTGGGCCCACTCCCTCAGGCGATGGCAGCCACCTGACCCAGGATGTCCCCTCTCTCCATGGCCAGAGCCAATCAACCTGCCTTCGTGCCTCGTGAAAGCTCCTTTCCTGAGTTTTCACATATGATTGTGTGCACACAAAACCTAATTGTGTGCAAAATAACCTAAAGATAACATATTAGGATTAACAAAAGATCAACAAAACTAAAAGTTGGTTTAGTGAAAAGATAAACAAAATTGACAAACCTTTAGCTAGAGTAAGACAGAAAAAAAAAAAAGAAAACTCAAACAATATTAGAAATTAAAGGAACATTACAAGTGATACTACAGAAAACACAAGATCATAAGTGACTACTATGATCAATTATACACCAGCAAACTGGATAATCTAGAAGAAATGGATAGGTTCCTAAAACAGACAACCTACCAAGACTAATTCAGGAAGAAATAGAAAATCTGAACAGATAACGAGGAGAATGAATCAGCAATAATAAGTTTCATATCAAAGAAAAGCCCAGGATCTGATGCCTTCATGGCTGAATTCTACAAAACAATTAAAGCACAACTAATAACAATCTTCCTCAAACTCTTGCATGAAACTGAAGAAGGAATACTTCCAAAGTTCTTTTATGAGGCCAGTATTAACCTAACACCAAAATCAGGCACCAAAAGAAAAGAAAATTAAAGGCCAATATTTTTGATGAACATAGATGCAAAAATCCTCAACAATATACTAGCAAACCAAATACAACAGAAAAATAAAAGGATCATTCACCATCATCAAGTGGGATTTATTTGTGGGGTACAAGGATGATTCTACCTACATAAATCAATAAATGCAATACATCATAATAATAAAATAAAGGACAATCACCACATGATCATCTCAACAGATGCAGAAAAAACATTTGACAAAATTCAATATCTGTTCATGATAAAAACTCAACAAATTGGGCACAGAGGAAATGTACCTCAATACAGTAAGGACCATATATGACAAGCCCACAGTTAACATCATAATCAACAGTGAAAAGTTGAAATTTTTTCCTCTAAGAGAAGGAACAAAAAAGAATGTCCACTCTTGCCACTTCTATTCAACATAGTACTGGAAGTTCTAGCCAGAGCAACTGGGAAAGAAAACAGAAGAAGAAATTGAAGGCATCCAAAGTGGAAAAGAAGAAGTCTCTGTTTTCTGATGACATGTTATTCTACACAGAAAACCCTAAAGACTCCAAGACTCCATCAAAAAACTGTTAGAACTGATAAACATATCTAGTAAAGCTGCAAGTTACAAAACCAACATACAAATATCAGTAGTGTTTTGATACACTAACAAACTACCCAAAAAAGAAATTAAGAAAACAATCCCATTTATAATAGCATCCAAAAAAAAAAAAAAAAGAAAGAAAGAAAAATTTATAGGTAAATTTAACCAAGGAAGTGAAAGATCTGTACATCAAAAACTATAAAACACTGATGAAAGAAATTAAAGAAGACATAAATAAAGGGAAAGATATCCTGTGTATTTGGACTGGAAGAACTTATATTGTTAAAATGCCCATACTCTCCAAAGCAATCTACAGATCTAATGCAACCTTTATGGAAATTCCAATGTCATTTTTCACAGAAATAGAAAAAAATTTCCAAAATTTGGATGGAAATATAAAAGACCCCAAATAACCAAAGCAATCTTGAGCAAAAAGAACAAACCAGGAGGCATCACACTTACTGATTTCAAAATACATTGTAAAGCTATTGTAATCAAAACAGAATGGTACTGACATAAGAACAGATACATCAACCAGTGGAACAGAACAGAAAGCTCAGAAATAAACCCAAGTATTTACAGTCAATTGATTTTCAATAAAGGTATCACGAACACACAATGTAGAAAGTACAGTCTCTTCAATAAATGGTGTTGCGAAAACTGAATATCTACATGCAGAAGAATAAAATTGGACCCATATCACACACCATGCAAAAAAATCTTCTCAAAACGGATTAAAGCCTTAAATGTAAGACCCCAAACTATAAAACTACTAGAAGAGAACATAAGGGAAATGATTCATGACATGGGGATGGGGAAGGATTTGTTGGATATGACTCCAAAAGCACATGCAACAAAAGCAAAAATAGACAAAGGTATTACTTCAAAAGCTTCTGCACAGCAAAGGGAACAATTAACAGAGTGAAGAGACAACACATGAACTGGGAAAAAATATTTGCAAACCATGTATCTGATAAAGGGCTAATATCCAAACTCTACAAGGAACTCAACTATAGCAAGAAAACAGATAACCTGATTTTAAAAATGGGCAAATTACCTGAACTGACATTTCTCAAAAGAAGACATGAATTGCCAACAGGTATGTGAAAAATGCTCAATATCTCTAATCATCAGGGAAATACAAATTAAAATCACTATGAGATATCACCTCACACCTGTTAGAATGGCTATTACCAAAAGATGAATGATGACAAGTGTTGACAAGGATGTGGAGAAAAGAGAACCTCGTACACTGTTGGTGAAAATGGAAATTAGTACAGCCACTGTAGAAACTAGTATGGAGTTTTCTGAAAAAACTAGAAATAGAATTACCACATGATCCAGCAATCCCACTTCTGGGTATATATCCAAAGGAATTGTAATTGGTATATTGAAGAGATACCTGCACTCTCATGTTCGTCACAGCATGATTCACAGTAGGCAGGATGTGAAAGCCAGTTAAGTGTCCATCAATAAATGAATGTAAAAAGAAAATGTAGTATATATACACAGTGGAATGCTATTCAGCCTTAAAAAAAAAAAAAGAAGGAAATCCTGTTATCTGCAACAACATGGATGTATTGTAGGACATTATGAGAAGTACAGTCAGGCACTGTACTATTGCACTGCATGGTGACTACAGTTTAATGTACTGTACACTTCAAAATTGTTTAAAGGATAGATTTTTAACAATCTTACCGCCAAATAATTGATACGTTGGTGAGGTGATGAACATGATAATTAGCATGATCTCACATATATGTACAATCCAAAAAAAATCCACTTCACAGAAACAAAGAGTAGAAAGGTGATTACCAGCTGTTGGGGTGGGTGGCAGGTGAGAGATGGGGAAAGGGGAGATGTAGTCTGTTTCTGTTACTTATAATAAAATACTCGGAACTGAGTAATTTAGAAACAAAATATTTACTTCATACAGTTTCTGAGCCTGGGACATCCAAAGTCCATCCAGTGGTGGCGATAGTGACCCAGGGGTCTCACATTGCAAGATGATGGAAGCAGAGAGAACAGAGAGAGACAGTTCCTCATGCACTGCCCTTTTAAATCCCTCAGAACCATATCCATGACCACCATTTTTAACCCATTCACTACAGCATGGTCCTACAATCTAATCACCTCTTCAAGGCCCCACCTTTCAATTACCATAGCAGGATTTCCCACCCTCAACAGTTACAGGGAGGATTAAGCTTCAGTGAGGTTGGGGGGAGCATCCAGTCTACAGCAGGAGATGTTGTTCAAAGGGTACAAAGTTTCAGTTAGGAGGAATGCTTTTGTGGTCTATTGCACTGCATAATGACCACAGTTTAATGTATTGTATACTTCAAAATTGTTAAAAGAATAGATTTTTAACAGTCTTGCTGCCAAAAAGTTGATAAGTTGGTGAGGTGATGATTGTGATAATTAGCATTATTTAATCTTTCTACAATGTACTCATGGGTCAAAACATCACATTGTATTCCATGAATACGCACAATTATTACTTGTCAATTAAAATAATTAATTAATTTAACAAATATAAATATATTTTTAAAAAAGAATTAACAAAAGACTTGAGAAGGGTTTGTAGATAAAAATACTATCAAAAACTATTGAAACATGAATTGTATGTAAGAACGAAGTATTCAGTAATAAATTTAACAAAAGGTGTGTAAAATCTCTACTGAGAAAACATCTATATAATGGAATATCTGAATTATAGAGTTGACAGTTGGAGTAGCTCTCAATGATGACAAGCTGCAAATATGACCACCTGAGTAGATGGCTAAGGTGAAGGGAAGAGAAAGGTCAAGGCACTGAGAGATCGCAGTCTGGATGTCATTCACAGGGACACTGAAGCACTCACCCCACCGTAGGATAATAGCAGGCACTGTAGTGAGGGAAAATATTGTGAAACAAAATACAAAATAAGAAAATATTTGCAGTACAGAAAATAGACAAAGGATTCATGAATGTTTATAATATATAAAATCTCCTAGTAATCAGTAAGTAAGAGACAGAATGATAAAATAGGCAAAGAATGCAAATAAAAATTTACCAGAAATAATAAGACTTTGAATCTTACTAATAACTAGAAATACAAACAGGATACACAAAAAATCAAAGGACAGGATATCTAGAATTGGCGAGTCTTGGGAAAAGGACACACTCATACTCTGTTGAAGGTTGTATGGTTGCTACAACCTTACTGAAGGGAAATATAATGTAGTAATCACATTAGTAATCTAATGGGATACCTGACAATTCTATTTCCTGAAACATAATACATAATAAGTTCGCAAGATCTATAGAGGATGTTCATTACAACAGATTTATAACAGTGAAGAGTTGGAACTAAAATATTCCTTTGCAAGATATTGGTGACATTGATTATATTTACTCGTTTAGAATAAAGTGCAGTAATTAAAAAAGAATTAAGCAAATAACAGATTAATAGAACAACGTATCCTTGAAATGTTAAATGAAATGAACCTATGAAAAAACACGGTATAAGCTCTCATTCTATTTTTTTAAAGAAAGAAAAAATATATATGTATTATGAGTGTTTTTACATAAGTAGAAAGAATCTGGAAAAATATACATCAAACAATTAAAGTGATCATCTCTCATAATGGGATTAGTGATGACAGTACAGGTATTTTTGAGAAAGAATTTTGCAGGATTTTATATTATCTATGTACTGTTTGAATTTAAAATAAATGAATTACTTTTGTAATAAATAAAAGCAAAGTTTTTAATAATAAAGAATGAAATTTAGGGTTTTTAAAAATTCTTTTTTAATAGCTTTTTTATTGACAGATAATTGATTATATATATTTGTGGGGTACAAAATTCAATATCAATACATGTATACAGTACGTGGCTATCAAATCAGAATAATTAGTATGCTCATGTTGACAAAACGTAATCAATCTTCGTGACACTTAACTAGTTTCTTACCAACTCCCCTCTCCCTGACCCTTTCCCACCTCTAAATAACCACAGTTCTGTTCTCTCTCTCTCTCCCTTTTTTAAATTTGGGTTTTTAAATGGCAAGGTAAAGATGGCACTGTCCTCCTAGAAATTACCCCCAGACAACAAAATTAGTGAGAAACACAAACCCAAACTTTAGGAAATCTAGGAAATGTCTTAACCTAAATATGGAAAAGGGACTGCCAAACACAGTAACATCAACAGAAGGTGTGTATAGATTCAGAGGGGATGCTACAGGGCTATCCAGACAAAGCTAGAAGAGACGTTCTCTAGAGTTGTGGTTCTCAAAGTGTGGTCCCTGGATCAGGAGCATAAGAACCATTAGGGAACTTGTTAGAAATGCAAATAATCAGACTACACCACAGATCTACTGAAACAGATCCTAACAATGTGTGTCCTAATGCGTGCAGGTGATTTTGATGCACACTGAAGGTTTTTTTTTTTTTTTTTTTTTTACAACTTAATACCGCATATTTCTTATCTTAGCGTCTGTGGGTTAGGAGTCCTGGCATGGCTTAGCTGGGTGTTCTGATCGGGGACTCTGAAGGTTGTAATAAAGATGTCATATAGGTTGAATTCTCATCTGGAGGCTTGACTAGGGTAGAATAAGCTTCAAGTTCACACAGGTTGTTGGCAGAATTTATTTCTTCGTAGCTGTCTGACTGAGGACTTGGCTTTTTGCTGGCTCTCTCAGGCTCTAGAGGCTGCCTGCAGCTCCTTGCCATGTGGGCTCCCTTTCCTCCACTCCTCCCAGATAATAGAGCTGCCTAAGCAATTTGGGTAAGCAGAAATTAAAGAGCCAAACGAAAACAGGAAAAAATAAATACAGCTAAAAAATTGAGAAGAAAAAAACATAAAATAGATTTTAAAAATAAAACACTGAACATTTTGATAAGCCTGTTCAATCACCTACAAATTAAAAAAAAACTACTTAATATTTCTGGATAGAGTGTAGAGACACATGAAGAATTTTCCATAATGTCTGAGAAGCATAGTTAATAAAGGGAAAACTTACTAGAATCACAGGAAAAAATAGTTTGAAAAATAATATAATTGATGCCTTTGATCTCTAAAAAACTTGTGCCCCATTACTCCTAAAATTTGACTATGAAAAAAACCAATAGGTTTTTCTTTTCGTTACTTGTATTTCTTAGGATTACCACATACTAGTGAAGGATTAGTAAAGTCAGTCAAAGAAATGACTCGAGTCCATAGTAGGTAAAGCCATGGATAATTTAATATAGCACCAATTTAATGTGATCAGAGAGCTGCTCTAGATTCATACCAGAACAAAGCTTTATAATATTCCCAATTAGTCATTGCTCTGACATCAACTTGGATATTGTGATGTACACTAAAGTTTGAGAATCATTGCAAGTGGCACACGCTGTAGGAAAAAACGCATAATCCTCTCGTTTGCAACAAGAACTGGATGGGTGGGCTGGTAGTAATGGTTTCCCTCACCTGCTTTGTCACAGGTAGGAGAAGCAGGTAGGTATGAATAGACAAAGGATCACTCAGTGTAGCTGTCTGTGAGTAGGATAACTTGGGAGAATGTGAGCTCCAGTTATCTGAAGGCAGGGGAACAGTAAAGGAAAAATAACTCATCTTTGTAACAAACATTAAGCTCTGTTTTATAGCAACGCTTCTCAAACTTTAAAGTGCATCCAAGTCACCCGAGGATCTCATCAAGGTGCAAATTAAAATTCATTAAGTGTGGGGTGAGACCTGAGATTCTACAATTTGAACATCCCAAATGAAGCCTGGGTGTCTGGCGTACAGTTCAATAACAAGTTTATAAAGAACATTATTGTTAACCATAGGTTGTTCCTGCTGCCTTGAAACATGGCCAGGCCCCTTCTCCAAACAAACATGCAATCCAAACTAAAGCAGTGTTGCCATGGAGCAGATAAAAACTATCACCAAAAATATTGACCCCAAAATTTAAACTTATGAAGTAACTGCGTTTGTATAAGAAGGGGCTAGAAGGTTAGCTCAGTTGGTTAGAGCATGATGCTGTTAACACCAAGGTCCTAGGTTTCAACCCACTAACTGCCAGCCACCAAAAAAAAAAAAAAAGAAAGAAAGAAAGAAAAGAAAAGCACAAAGCAAAAAAGGTAAATATTCAAGAACAACGTGGCAAAATAACAGAAGCTATGGAAAACATAACTGGAAGAGTTCAGGAAAGATATGGATGAAAAAAGAAATACAAAAATGATGTCTAATATTGGAAGCATTTGAAAAGAGAACTAGATACTGTGGGACAGTGATAAAAAGAGAACAGAATCAAGCAAAATAAAAGAAACCAACGTACTTTAAGTGATTAGAGTGAAAAATATAGATTCAGAAGCTAAGAAAAAATATGTAATATGTGTAATTAATATATTTTTTTTTTTTGGTGGCTAGCCAGTACAGGGATCTGAACAAATGTGTAATTGATGTACCTAAAGACCTAAAAAAAATTTAAAGAATTGGTTCAGGAAATGAGGATATGAATAGTATTTATCTCTTAAAGTCGTTGCAAGGATTAAATGAAAGAAAAATGTAAGGATCTTGACAGGATTCCTGGCATGTGAGAGCTCTGAACTGAGATAGCTTTTATTACTCTTCTTACTATTTTAACTCCTATCACTATTATTGTCATTATAGCTGAATCTTAAAGTGTCCCAAAATGTCATTATCATCACTATCATCATCATCACCACCATTTTATAAATGAAGAAGCTAATGCTCAGAAATGGTAAATAACATGGTAAAGACCTAGAGGATGGCAGAACCAGCACAGTATCTTAAATCAGGTTTATTTAATTCTTGCTGCATGTTCCTAAAGTTTACACTAAGCCATTCTGCCTATTTAATGATATTTTATGCATAGTCTATTGACAACAATGAGTAATGTATACTTAATTTATATTTATAATTTCTAACCCATTAAAAATTTTCTACTATAACTCACATAAATGGTACTGACATACATGTAAAACCAGAATAAGTTGTTTTACTGAAGTTGCAGACCAAACAAACATAAATTGGTATTGATTTCCATCTGATAGTCTTGGTATGTCATTCCAAATGTATACTTTCTCTCTCTCAGTTTAAAGCTCCCATACACCAGGTTCTTTATTTGCACTGTTGCAGAAATGGAAACATGCTGCTCAGATTGCTCTGTAAGAAAAGACTTGCTGCACAGTGGTTACCTGACTGCTGGTAGCTCCTTCAAAGTCCACCTCATCTTTTGAGCCAATGTCACTCTCTTCTTGAAGAGGTCAGTCAGTGACTGAGCAAGGACCTGGCATTTCTGACCCATTCGGGATGCCTCTAATGGACAACCCAGAGCTCCCTGTGGGGCTTGAAGACGACTTTGCCAGGCCTTCTTGGCAATCAGAAAATGCCTCCCGCCAATCCTGCTTCAGCTTCTTTATTTCCCCAGGTGTTTGCACTCCCAACTCCATCTCAGTGTCTGCTTTCCAGAGATTCCAACCAGCTCTGATGTTTCTCAAAGTGGTTAATGAAAGCAAGCGGTAAAACAGGGTTTGGAGACTGGATCTTTATTTTTTTTTTAATTTTATTTTGTCGATATACATTGTGGCTGATTATTGCTCCCCATTACCAAAACCTTTCTCCCTCCTCCCTCCCCCCACCCCCCCACCAATGTCCTTTCTGTTTGCTTGCTGTATCAACTTCAAGTAATTGTGGTTGTTATATCTTCTTCCCCTCCGGTTTTTTTTGTGTGTGTGTGTGTGAATTTATATATTAATTTTTAGCTCCCACCAATAAGTGAGAACATGTGGTATTTCTCTTTCTGTGCCTGACTTGTTTCACTTAATATAATTCTCTCAAGGTCGATCCATGTTGTTGCAAATGGCAGTATTTCATTCGTTTTTATAGCTGAGTAGTATTCCATTGTGTAGATGTACCACATTTTCCGTATCCACTCATCTGATGATGGACATTTGGGCTGGTTCCAACTCTTGGCTATTGTAAAGAGTGCTGCGATGAACATTGGGTAACAGGTATACCTTCGACTTGATGATTTCCATTCCTCTGGGTATATTCCCAGCAGTGGGATAGCTGGGTCGTATGGTAGATCTATCTGCAATTGTTTGAGGAACCTCCATACCATTTTCCATAGAGGCTGCACCATTTTGCAGTCCCACCAACAATGTATGGGAGTTCCTTTTTCTCCGCAACCTCGCCGGCATTTATCGTTCAGAGTCTTTTGGATTTTAGCCATCCTAACTATACACCCTGAAACAATAAAACTTCTTAGAGACTGGATCTTTAGAACCTGTCTGGCCACGGGATGCCATCTCATTGGTATGTGGAGTGCAGACATATGGCACAACACAGCAGTTCAGTGGTAAAAGCTTTTAGGAAAAGTGACGTGGAATTACATAGAATGGAGGGAAATGCATTGCCAGTGCAGTGATTCAGGCATTGAAATATGGGGACAGTGAGAGGGCGATAATCACAAGGATGATGGAATTATATGTTGTTACTCAATTGCGTTGATCTGCAGATAGATAACAAACGCTAAGTGCAATTGACAAACCATGAAAATGAAGGGTGAGACCCAGAGCCTTTCACTAGTTCACAAAGAATCCCTCATGTCTTGCAATGGCGGAACAGAAAAAGCTGAAGATCAGTTCCAGCTTTCAATTGTCACAGTGGCTGGACTTCAAAGACAGTTGTATGCTTACTGAAGGCAGATATATTACACCAATGTTAGAGCCAGAGTTGGAAAAATCTAACACCTTGATAAATGGGATGGGAATTCTAGGTGGATGCCGCCCAAGATTTTGACTTCTAAGATGTCTCTGAACATTTTGATGCTGCAGAAGTTACCAATCCCTCCCCCATTAAGTGCAGGAAGACTATAGAATAGATGCTCCATCGGGAACTGCGTTCATCTTCTGTCCTCTACAGCAGGCCCGTAAATAGGATTAAATAACAGCACAACCCAGCCAGGCACACATTGGCCCAAACAAGGAAAGAACGGGAACTGTACCACACAGGAGCTGCAGGATGTAACTGGTTTATATCAATAGGAGCCAGGAGAAATGTGTGGTACTGGATTCTGAGGGTGCTGGATCAAGAGGCAGGTACATAGACTGGATAAGACAGAGTTTACTGACTTGGTCTGGAAAGAAAAGATATGAAGTTGGGCAGCCATTAAGTCTAGAGTAGAAGCATGTTGATGGACGTATAGAGAGGCCATAAAGTGTGAAGTTCTTTGTATCCCACATTAAACCCAATCAAATTGATAAAATGACTCAGCCAGTGGATAGTAGACAGGTTTTGTGAGCAGCCACCCCAGTGCTGGCATTGTTATGTCAGCGAAACAAACAGAATAAAAGACTCTGAGCCAAACGTTATTAAGCAAGGGATTTTGCTCCAGCAAACCTGGAGGGGAAACTGAAAGATCAGTGTTCCAGCCTTGTAAAGACTAGCAGAGGCTTTATAGGGTTTGTATAGTGGTTAGGCAACTGTTCTGAGCACTCAGCATTCTGTGATGGCTTCGCAGTTTTCCTGTTTTGTACAAAATGTTCTTATCATAATGCACCAGCCTTGAGGGAAAGAGAGTGGGTAGGGGACAGGGTGAATGAGTAGTCAACATGGCTGTGCTTATGTTAAGCTGATTGTGAGGCCTAATAGGCATGATGGGCAGAACAAAGTGGCCACAGCAGGGAAGATAGATGCTATGCAAGGACCCAAACCTCATGGACTCCCATTTACCAAAACCAACCAAATTTACTAGTAATATGTTTTGCACTGAATTATGTCCCCCCCCAAAAAAACATATGTTAAACCTCTAACCCTCAGTATATTGGAATATAACTGTATTTGGATATAGTATCTTATAACAGGTAATGTTAAATGAAATCATAAGGGTGGGGCCCTATTGCAATATGACTGTGTTCTTATAAGAAGAGGAAGACACACAGGGATGATTACACACAGAAGAAAGGCCATGTGAGGACGCAGCAAGAAGGGGGCCATCTGCAAGCCAGGGAGAGAGGCCTAGAGGAATCCAATCCTGTGGGCGCATTTAACTTACACTTTCGGCTTCCAGAAAAGTGAGAAAATAAATTTCTGTTTTTTAAGCCACCCAGTCTGTAGTGTCTGCTATTCCAGCCCTAGCAAAATAATGCATCACAGTTTCTATTGCCTAAAAAAAAAAAAAAAAAAAAATCACAAATCAAATAGCCATAATAAAAGTACACTGATACACATTTAGAATTAATGTAAGCTGATTTCTTATGGTAATTTATTCAATATACATTTAATCTGTTCTATAGGAATTGAAATAATATCAATGAATAATTCAGACATTTAAGCCAACTTTAAATGTATAATAAAGACCCAGTGGAAAAAAGAAGTTGGTATTTGTTATACCATTAAAACCACGAAAAAACTCTAGATATCACAAGGTTACCTGTGCATATGACCTATCCCACAGTAATGTGTAAACATTATAATAACACCTCCACACTTAGCAGAATATGTATGCCTAATAATAATTAATATCACACAATCAATTTTGCTCAATTTTTTTTAAAGCTTTCACAAAAAATTGGAATTATTCTCCTATTCAACAGTATTCAACTCAACCAATCATGTAGAAACTTGATGACTTCTCCCAAATTGTACATTAAGACATGGGACGTATCAGTACAACAGAAGCCCCACGGGATTTTAGGGGGTAGGAATCATGAAAAGTACCTATTGGGCATCATTTCCATCCCTGGGGCAAGTGTATGGTTTATGTATGAGCATGAGGTCCCACCATGGAGAATGATATGGCAGGGGTACTTGGACTGGGTTCTGTTAATGAAAGCCCCCTTTCCTCAGGTTAACTGGTAGATTTCCCACTGGACACCGATTAGAAAGAAAGTATCCTTAAGTGTGGTTGGCAGCCTTATTGCCATCAGGAGAAAAGATCTTCCTTGAGAACGGAACCTACTCCAAAAAATCAGAGATGAGAAGAAAAAAAGGGGAACCTTGGTCTGAACACATCTTTTGCATTCTGGATAAAGCCAAGCCTTGGGACTCACTCATCTGCTCTCTCTGTTGGGCCTGAGCCTATGGTCTCCATCATTATTCAAGCCAGTTTAGACTAAGCCCTGAGTCTCCAGATTTCCATATGTATCCTATGAGATTAGAACATTATCACAGAGAAAAAGTAATAGAACCAGAGAAGTTCAGTGATGTGCTCAGTGTCATACAAGCTAGTCCAGATGTTTTGACTCCAAGCTAAAAAGCTCTCTGTAGGAAATCAACTCTAATGACAGATTTCTGCTCAACATTTTAAATGGCTCTTTCTTCTTGTAAAGATAAAAGTTCTGAGGTGGGGGAGAATACAGAGTTTCCATAAAACACTTCAATCTACTCACATTAACTTGTTTCACACCATTGCGCAAAATGTGCATTTTGTCCAATCAAGTCCTCTACCTTTAAGATACCTGCCTTTGCTCACAACTTCCATTGCCCCTCCTTTTCTTCCCCATGTACCACATTTATCCAGCCTCTGCTTTCACCCACTTTTGGGGGAAGTCATGGTGAAATTGAGTCTCTTGTGTGAAGAGGTATTTACTCCCCATAGACGTCTGAAGGAGTGGTGCTCCAAGTTTGTGCTCTTGAGCTTTGTCACCTGAGGAGCCAAGTGCAAGCCTCTTCAGTTATCATTAAAATATATGGGAAGGTCTGTGCAACGTGTTCCAAGTTCTCCAGGGAGGGGTTCTCAGGGGCACATGCTTTTATGTCATATAATGTTAAAGAATCAGTGCACGGGATCACTAAGTCGTATTTATGAATACATGGCTTTTGACTCAAGGGGAAAGTTCTGATAAAATAGCATGGAAATTAAAGAGACAAAGTCAATAGGTAAGAAAGTACAGATTCTGCTTGTGTTCCTGTTGGAGAATTTTCTGTTTATATTAATAGCTGGAGATCCTGTTGAAGTGAAGTTTCAGGGCTCAGGAGGCACCAGGCACAGATGAAACATTTGGATCAGTAAACTTTTTGATTTGCTGCTTGTCAATTTTCTTTTTTTCTTTCTTTTTTATTTTCAGAGAAAACTTCAGGCAATAATTAGAGGTATAAGTATTTTGTATGCTTAATCATCAAATCTTGGAAGTTTGCAACTGGAAGGGAACATGGTCACTAAGTCCAACACTTACCTTTTTTAATTGGCAGCCTGAAACCTAGGGAAAAGAGTGATCTGCCTAAGTATTTATTACATGTCAGTGAGTTATCCACAATACCATTAGGGTCTTCTAAGTTATACAGAAAAGATGGAGCATTCATGGTCAGTTGTTCTTTACTGCTCATGACAGTTTTGTTTCATTACACTCTGTTAACCAGTCCTATAAAACTTTTCAATTAAAAAAAAATGTGATCCTCTACTTTTGCTAATATTCAAACCTATTCACTTTTATATATTTGGAACTGAATCACACACTGCTTGTTGTTTGCCATTAGAAACAGACTTTAAGTATTTGGTTTTTCAGAGTCTGTATTAATAATTTTAGGGGATTTTTTTTTACATCCAAAATATAATTATTGTGGTTAATACAGGCATTTGATTTTAATCAACGACTATGTTCAAACTCAGGATTAAATCAACTTGTTTTCTACTGTCTGCTAATGTCCTACAGATCTGCACTCAAGAAAACATGACACGTCTTCATCTTGTTTTGTCTTTCTGTCTTCTCGACTTCCTCATCTCCCCACAGTGAATTTTCTCTGGTTTTCAAAATATCACGCAAGGCCAGCAGGTCTCCATTGTAGTTCCATGGTGTCATCAAGTACCTTTAGCCCTGAGCAAGGCAGCCTTCCTCCTGATGCCTCCCCCTCCTATCTAATGGCCCTCCCACCCATGACATCTGTGACTGTGGTTATTTCCCCTTCCTCCCCTTTCAGAAGTAATCCTTCCATCATTTAAATCGTTAAAGCACTTGTTATTACTCCTATTTCGCAACTATGTTGTGTGCTGGCTTTACTTTTCAATTAGACACTCTATTCCTTAAAGATAGAGTTCAGATTTTTCTGAATTTTTAAATTAATTTATTCTAGAAATATTGGTTTAACGTCTATTATGAGCCAGGAACTATTGAAGGCATTGTGTCGTGTACAGCAAAGAAGCCAACAAAATCTTTATTCTCCTGGAGTTATGTTCTAGTGAGGGAGTTCAGTTTTTATATGTGTATATATGTCAATTGGTGATAATGGACAAAAAAACACAGCAAGGTGTGTAAGAGGTAGTTGCTAGAGGGTCTGGCGGTATCAGGTCTGGGTACCATTTTAGGTATCATATTGGTTAAGGTGTTCGTTGGAAGCTATTTTATTTACTGTAGTTGTCAGTTGAGTTCTGGAATTAAATGTGTTCCTGAGCATGCAGAGCCTAGAAAATACTAGGTGGTCAATCAGTGCTTGTTGTATAATTAATGATTAAATAAATGTCTTGATAACCAGGAGAGTTAGAAGAGGGAAGGGAGAGACAGAATGTAAGAGAAAGTAGAAACTTTTAAATTACATTTTCACAATGACCCCCAAAGTGAGCCTTTTCTTAAGTCATCATGGAAACAAGAATGGGCCTTGGATATTTGGCCCTAAAAATTTCACATACAGGTAAATGCCCACATAATTGGCCAAGTTCGGTCTGGCTGAAATGTCTATAGGTCACCTAAGCTAGGTTCATCGAAAGCACAACTCTGTTTCAACAGAATATTCTCACCGTTAACCATATCACATATATTTTTAAAATAACTTTATAAGAAATTTGCAGTAAGTTTACTTTTTTCATTAATTATCAAAATTTTGGGAGTTTTTACTTATTACTTTTTGCGATCTTAAATTTTATATTTATATAAAATTGATTAGCAAAAATGATCCCTGTAGCAATGTTATGTGATTGGAACCTAACTTATCAAACATTCATATTTACTTTAATGCTATGTTTAATTTTTAAACTATACAATATGCAAGTTACAATAGAGCCTTGATGTTATTTTGTATTTTTCAGAGAATATTCCTGAGCCAGAATTTTTCACTTGTTCACTTATAATTGAAAGATTCATTCATGTGAGTATTTGGCCATTCTCCAAAATGGCAGGAATGAATTTGGTCAGAATGGGCTCCCCTTTTCATCTTCTACCAAGCATTTCTGCCTGGATGCAGACTGGAACTCTCACCTGTTGGACCGTGACGTCACACATTGTATACTATGTCCATAAAAACAAGACAGGGCTCCACTGAGGAAATGAAAAGGGAAAATCAAAGCTCTGTGGTTGAATTCATCCTCTTGGGCTTCTCTAACTTCCCTCAACTCCAACAGCAGCTCTTTGCAGTTTTCTTGGTGATTTATCTGGTGACCCTGGTGGGAAATGCCATCATTATAGTCATCATCTCTCTGGACCAGAGGCTCCACGTTCCCATGTACCTGTTCCTCCAGAACTTATCTGTGGTGGACCTGAGTTTCAGTGCAGTCATTATGCCTGAAATGCTGGTGGTTTTCTCCACTGAGAAAACCACAATATCTTTTGCAGGCTGTTTTGCACAGATGTATTTCATTCTTCTTTTTGGTGGGACTGAATGTTTTCTCCTGGGGGCAATGGCTTATGACCGATTTTCTGCAATCTGCCATCCTCTGAACTACCCAATGACTATGAACAAAATGGTTTTTATAGAATTAGTAATGTTCTCATGGGTCTCAGGAATCATTGTGGCTACAGTACAGACCATATGGGTATTTAGTTTTCCGTTTTGTGGCCCCAATGAAATTAATCATATATCTTGTGAAACCCCAGCTGTGCTAGAGCTTGCATGTGCAGACACCTTCTTGTTTGAAATTTATGCCTTCACAGGCACCATTTTGATTATTTTGGTTCCTTTCCTGTTGATACTCTTGTCTTACCTTCGAATTCTGTTTACCATCCTGAAGATGCCATCAACCACTAGGAGACAAAAGGCCTTTTCCACGTGTGCATCTCATCTCACATCTGTCACCCTCTTCTATGGCACAGCCAGTATGACTTATTTACAGCCCAAATCTGGCTACTCACCAGAAACCAAGAAACTAATGTCTCTGTCTTACTCACTGCTTACACCTCTGCTGAATCCGCTGATCTACAGCTTGCGAAACAGTGAGATGAAAAGGGCTTTGATGAAATTATGGCAAAGAAAAGTGGTTTTACCCACAGTGTGATTTGCTGAACAGCCATGCGATATTTGGTAACTGCCTGACCGAATTCTGTTTACATTTAATAAATGGTGAAAACAGTTTGCATTTCTTGGTTTGAGCATGCTTAATTTGTTGAGTTCTGCATGCTTGATCATATATTAAGGCATCTTTTTTATGTTAATGTTTCCATTCTTTTTCCATAGCTACAGAATATTTTTTAACATTGGATATAACACAACTTCTTCAATAATTTGTTTAGTAGTGTCCCTACTGGGTTTTTTTTTTTTTTTTTTTTTGTCTCAATAGAAAATACTAAAATAAAGAACTCATTTTTATATGTTTATAAATTCTGGTACTTTATTTCCTACATACTATCTTTCCCAAAGTGGGTTTGATGGAGGACAGCAAATTTGAGTTTGTACATTTTCTGAGATATTACTGAATTACTTTTCTAAATGATTTTAAGTAGTTCAGACTGACCTGAAGACCCATTCTGCCTCACTGACTGGGTTGAACTCCAAGAAGCCTACCAGTAAAGGGATGAGGTTTTTAGTTTTGTAGTGATAATCTCTTCCATGAATGTGTAGAAAAGAGGAGCTATTTATGAGAGGAACTCAATGGCTCTATTCAGGGACTCAGAGAGATTATAATCCGAAACTGGATTACTTCTGGTCGTCTTAGAATATACTAATGCGATGTTTTGAGAGGAGAACGTGCGATCATTTTTGAATGTCATTTACAGTATTGCTATCTTTTAAATTTATATACAATTGCTTTTGGAAATCTGATCAAGTTTCTTTCATAGGGCTGAAATGTCCCTTATATTGGCCAAACAAAGTATGATTGCTTTTTCTTCTTATGGGACACAAATATGATTAATTGTGCCTATTATCTGTTATCCTTGAGTCATAGCAACATCTGTATATATCTTTCCTAGACTGAACAACTACACACTTTGCAACATTGAAATGTGATATTTTATTCTTGCTTCCTATTTTAATATTGCTACAAAAAATAAGTAGGGTCCCACTCATTGAATCTACATAAAAGAAGTTAACACCACCCTTCATTTCTGTTCCTGGGGAGGTAATAAATTAATCAGAACACTTTCCTCTATGAAGCAATCATTCATTTGATAAAAAATTTCTTTTCTTTTTTCATGTTTATATCTACCCCTGCCAAAAATGGGGGTAAAGGTGCAAATCTGATTGGAATTACAAATAGAAAAAAAGATTTCATCAGTAGAAGGCTGAAACTTTGTGGGTAATACTCCAATGTTGACATAATATGCCTTCAGTTGGGCATCAAACAAGAATTAGCAAAAGCCTTTGGTTGGATCCCATCTCTCCATATCCTGAAATTTTTTTCTGATGGTTATTAGTACAACCAATTAAGTAAGGCTTATCTAAAACAAAGAAATAAGCAATCAAACAAATAGAGGACATCAAATAAGAAACTTCCTTTTAACCATTCTTTAGTTCATTTGTTCTTTGATTATATAAACCAATTTTTCTTAATAAAAACAGTCTTTAAAAAAATTTCTTAGAGATTCAGTTCTCAATAAAACAGTACCAGCCCTTGAAATATTTATATTTTATTGGATGGTGATTAGAGATTGGCAGGTCATTAAATTTATACTCTTTACTATTTCATTGTCCTTTGATAAATCAAAGCCTGCACTGGCAAGATGTATATGGAATTATAGAAAAAACCAGGTTGAATTAATTCAAATGCATGTGTGTGTATCTGAGTATATGCTGGTAATTCATACAGTTGTGATGTCATTTGAGGAGATAGAAATGATTAATAGGAAATTTGGCTATAGTTTTATGATTTTGTGTCATTCTAATGAATAGAAGTTGCTATTATGCTTCACATATGTTAACGTAATCATGTCATTTTCTCATACTATTCTCTGAGGTAGATTTTTGTTACAGTCTTTAAGCAGTAATTAAGTTAAAATGACATTGCCAGAGTCGGCCTTAATCCAAAAAAAATGGTGTCCTTATAAGAACAGGTAATTAGGTCACACACAACACACAGACTGAGAGACGACCATGTGAGGACACAGTGAGAGGAAGGCCATCTGCAGGCCAACGAGAGAGGCCTCAAGGAACCAGCCAATGGATACTTTGAGAACTATGAGGAATTACCTTCTCTTAAGCCACCCAGTCTGTGGCATTGTGTTATGGCAGCCCAAGCAAACTAACACTGTGTGTGATGTGTGAAGCCTGGGGTCAGACGCTGCAGCCAGCTTCTTCCTGAAAGGAGCCTTTTGGTTTTCTGAAGCCCGTCAATTTGCTCCTTGCCAACAGGTCACAAGCCTATTGTTTTCCTTGCACAGGTAGCTAGGAACTTGGAGATGCCTGTGACTGAGCAGAGCAGGTGGGATATGAGATGTACTCACTATAGAGGCTGAGGATCTAAGGAGGCATCGCTGCTATCCTAGCTTTTTTTCCTCTATGTTTTTTGTGGCAGCCCAACTTTTGTCTTGTCCTATTACACATTTTAGCAACCTGCTGCTGAGACAAAGCTGTCATTTTACTTAGTATATCATTCAGCTGGAGGCTGTGCCAAGCTTGCTGACATTCAAAGGCTCTGCTGGGGAAATCTCATCCCTGACTTAGAAGGATGGTCTTTCCTTTTCCTTAGAGATCTGAACAGGACCAGTTTTTTAGTGTGTGAGATGTTGAGATTACTTGGCACTGTTTCATAAGGCGGTGTAAGGCTCTACCTAAAGATTTTCAGGAGTATGTGTCTAGTTACAGAGGAAAGAGAGAAAACCAACTACCCCAAGCTGCCATTTGGGAGATCACAGGAGCCAGCAGAAAAGAGTAGGTTGTGTGAGGCTCATGTCTTTAAGGTCTCCATATGCAAATGAGAGTCTCAAGGAATGCCCCACTGCTGTGCACTGTCAATGAATGAATGGTGTTCTGGAAGATGTTCAGTGCCTTTGCTGAGCATACACACTAAAACAACTAAGAACAGGACCAAATGGAGTTCTTAGGACAGACAGCATTATATGTCCATCAAAAAATGTCAGCCAAGCCTAATGAAGTTCCCCTGCAGCAGTGAATCAGAACAGCTGTGAGGTACCAGAGATGGCAAAGTCCAGTTGCTTGGAACCCCAAATGAGCTACACTGCAAGAGGCAGTACTGTTGTATCAGAGTTTCTTAATTCCCTGTCATTAATTAGGACTCTTCAGTTTCTTAGCAAAATCTGAAGTACACTAATATCGTGTTTTATCTAGAGTTATTATTAAATGGGTTGTTAGGGGTTGGATTGTGTTCCTCCAAAATTCCTGTGTTGAAGTCCTAACCATCAGTACCTCAGAATGTGACCTTCATTGGAGATAGGGTCTTTACAGAGGCAATCATGCTGAAGTGAGGTCATGAGCGTGAGCCCTCATTCCGTATGACTGGTGTACTTATTAAAAGGGCAAGTTTGGACAGAGAGATATTCATACGGTAAAGGTGTTGTGAAGAGAGAATTGAGATATTCATCTACAAGCCAAGCAGGGAGGCCTGGAAGAGATCTTTTCCACACAGCCGTCATAAGGAACCAACCCTGCTGACACACTGATTTTGGCCTTCCAGTCTCCAGAACTATGGGACAAAAAATTTCTGTTGTTTGGCAAGCTTATTAGCTCAATTGGTTAGAACCTGGTGTTATCACAACAAGGACAAGGGTTTGGAACTCTTTCCTAGCCAACCGCCTGCTGTATAAGTCACACAGTGTGTGGGACCTTGTTAGAGCAGCCCTAGGAAACCAATACATGAGTAGTTTGGAGGGATATTTATTAAATCTATTTTCCATTGATATATAATATTCATTCATTAGAGGAAAATTTGTAGAAGCCTTTTACTTGAAGTCAACCAAACAATTAATATTTTGGTATCTAAAAATATATATTTTAAAAGTACAATATGAATTGGACCGTGGTAATTGATGGTGCCTGCAGGAAAGTTTTTAAAACAGAAATTTTTTCTACGCAGCTATAGGATTATTATCATAGTGAGGGATAAAAACTAGCAATTTATTAATATGCCTTTAGGCATCGTATCAATTCCAACATGAACATCAAAACATCGCACTTAAATTTTCGAGAGGTCACTGCTTAGGATTTTAAGCATGTGTGGTTTGTAGAAGCACCATTTCCCCTGAGGAGTCTTGCTATGGGCTGGAAGCTGGGTCAGTTCAATCTCTTATAGTCCTGTTGGAGAGCCTTTACTCTTTTTTTCTTAACTTAACATCATTATTTTTTAGTTCATTATTTAAGTGGCTGACAAGAGTGGTTATTCTCAAGAGAAATAAATGAGTTGAATATTTTTAGAAGTAATTGCACAACTGAGAATGTGGTTTGGTTGCCTTCACCTATATGTGACAAAATGTCTTGGTGCCATTGATTTCAATCACAGTTTCCCTTAAAAGCCTGAAAATTTTGTGTCATTTTACTCTGATATTCAGTGTTAAAATGACCAAGAAAGGCTTATTATTGCTTATTTATTTGTGCAATACATATTTCTTGGATATGACCCTAACATTCAAGCAAAATTAGACACTGTTTGTTTTAGGGGATTTATCCTCTCCAACTTTTAGCTGAAAGCCTTGGGTGCTCATGATTTACACTTGCTGGCCACAGTGGTTGGCTCAAGGGTGGAGCATGCTACAGCCAGAAGCAATGAAATGCAATATCCTTTTCCTGGAAATTCTAGAAAAGAGAGTCTTGTTCTTTCCTGATAGACATAATTGTGAGAATATCTAAGGCCTAATGTCGCAGGAGCCATTTTGCAATCACAAGGGCAAAATATATAGGAAGGAACAGCACACTGTGAGTCAGCGCTGATAATTATAAGTAAGCTGAGAGACAATATACAATGTTCAGAGCGTATATGGCAATAGAACTCTGGCCCACAGCCTCTGCAGCAATCAGCCCAGGATGGTCAGGACTTGGTCCACGACTGCCAGTTTTCCTAGTTTTTATTCCCCCATATTAGTTCCCTTCCAGCTCAAGACCCACAGAAATAGCCAAATATGCTCCCCTAACCAGTCACATAAGATGTCCACTTCCAGTCAGCCACCTACAGCCTTCCCTTGCCATCGACCTCCAAAGAGAACATACTTGAATCTTTCCTTTTGTTCGTTATAAAGTTTTCCCACTTCCTGTCTGCCTTTGAGCTAAATGCAAGTGAAGGTTCCTGACTCCTTTGTATAGCAAACTGAAAAAATAGCCTATGTGTGATTTAGTTGAGTAGTATTTGCTTATATCTACAAAACCAAGCTCTCGTTCGAACCCTCATATCATGCTGCACTTGGAACCATTACCAACTTTGAGCCTTTCTTTTAGCTAATTTTTATAATATTTGTATAAGTCTATGAGGGTGAGTTTTCTGCCCCTTGCAATGGAAAGAATCCTAACAGATACAATCAATGATTTGTTTTTATTTGTTGTGAATTAAAAATAAAGTGCTTGCCCAGTTGTAGGGTACTTTTTCTTTACTTTTGTTATTCATTGCACCCCCAACCCTGAGGATATATATATAGCTTTTGATTTCACTGATTTTGTCTGGAGTGTGAGCTCTTTCAATGTGAAAATTCAGATTTTTTCTTTCCTACTACATGAAAAGTTTCTTTAGAGATACCTGCCATTATTGTTTCTGGGTCTGGCTGGTTAGTTTGGTTGGTAAAGCATGGTGTTGATAACTCCAAGGTCAAGGGTTTTGATCCAATTACTGGCCACCTCCTATATATATATATATGTGCGTCTGTTGTGTTTTTCCCCCCCCCGATTATTCTGATATGATAAAATGCCTACAATTCTGAAAATGTATCTTCATTTCTGCTCTACAATGATGAATAGCTCCTTGTCTCACCAATGTTGCTCCTTTGGGACGAGTCTCAATACAAACCCAAGTGTGTTTTGCTACCTGTGCACTCCCTACGTTGTCTTTAGTGCCCCTTATAGCTGATTGTGGCAGGATTCTGAGCCCCTTGGGAGAAGGAGGAAATGTGGCTACTCTTGAATGTTGTGCCCTTTGGCCACTTTCCTGTTGACCGGGATCTGGTTGCTGCTCAGTATACTTGAAGTCAGCATAGACCAGGTGCTACAGTGGAGAACCCTCTGGGAGAGGGAGGAAATGTGGCTATCCTTGAGTATGTGGTTCCCAGTGGCCACTTTTCTGCTGACCAGAGCCTGGGTATTGCTCACTATACTGTTGATCGAGATTTGAAATGGGAAGCGGAATTGTTGGAAGCACAGATAAATGTCCTGGAGGATGACGTGCAGCAACTGGCCACCCCTTCCTCTCACACCAGGGAAGATGACAAACACAGTGGTGAATTGGGGTAGACCATGTGTCTCTAGGCATGATCTGTTGTGCATCAGAAAATGAAGTACGAGTAGCCTATGGGACCAGGCGGACAACTGGCAGGCAATCCACAGGTGACCCAATTCACTACCTATGTCCCATATACCCAGGTTGAATTAGTTGAATTGGGATGAGAGTTCCAGCAGAAACAGGGGAAGCCCCTGGCTGTTTGGCTACTGTGGTTATGGGACCCAGGATGGTGTGATGTGCTCTGGTGAGGAGATGAAAAAATTGGCCTCCATTACCATATACTCATCCCTGAGGCAGTGGCTACAGGACACAAAATCAATGCCCCCAAATCAGCTGTGTTCATATTCTCCAATAATAAACTAACAGAAAGTGAAATCAAGAAAGTAAGCACATTTACAACAGTCACCAAAAAAATAAATTGCCTCAGATTCAGTTTAACCAAGGTGAAAGATCTCTACAATGAGATCTACAAATCACTACTGAAAGAAATTAAAGAAGACACAAAAAGATGGAAAGACATTCCATGCTCTTGGATTGGAAGAATCAGCATTGTGAAAATGTCCATACTACCCAAAGTGATCTACAGATTCAATGCAATCCCCATCAAAATACCAATGGCATTCTTCACAGAAACAGAAAAAACAATCTTAACATTCACATGGAATAACAAAAGATCCCACATAGCCAAAGCAATCCTGAGCAAAAAATAAATAAATAAATAAAATAAAGCCAGAGGCATAACAATACCTGAGTTCAAATTATACTACAAAGCTATAGTAACCAAAACTTCATGGTACTGGCATAATAACAGGCACTTGGACCAATGGAACAGAATAGAGAACCCAGAAATTAAACCATGTATTTACAGCCAACTAATCTTCAACAAATTCACCAGGAACATGCATTGGGGAAAAGAATGCCTCTTCAATAAATGGTGCTGGGAAAGTTGGATATCCATAGGCAGAAGAATGAAACTAGACCTGCACCTCTTGCCGTGTACCAAAATCAACTGACAGTGTATTAAATACTGAGCGTAAGACCTGAAACTATAAGACTGCTAATGGAAAATATAGATGAAACACGATAGGAAGTAAGACTTGGCCAAGACGTTTTAAATAAGAGTCCAATAGCACAAGCAACAGAAGAAAATATAAATCAATGGGATTATATCAAACTAGAAACTTCTGTCCAACAAAGGTAACAATCAACAGAGTGAACTGACAACTGACACAATGGGAGAATATTCACAAACTATACATCCAACAATGGGTTAATATCCAGAATATACAGGGAACTCCAGCACCTACATAGTAAAAAAAACAAACAACCCAATTATAAAATGAGCAAAGGAGCTGAATAGACATTTTTTGTTTTTTTGTTTTTTGTTTTTAAATATAATGATTCATTTATCACTTTTTGGTTTACAAACAAAGGCACCTAATAATTCTTGTGTTTACTTCTTATAAAAGATTATCAATTTACATTTAAAACAAACAACACACACACACACACACACACACACACACAAACACACACACACACACACACAAAACAAAAAAACCCAAACCAGTTCCTACAGACAAACACACAAAAAAGGGAGAAATGAGATTTTTCCTCCCTGCTTCCAAGCTTTATTACAAAGATTCAAATAATGTTTATTTTATGCCATCCTTAAGTCAAAGAAGGTATTGCCATGCTTCTCTGTGTTGAGTGTTAGGACATATTAATGCTGCCAAGTCAAATTTAAATAGTCACAATGACATCACAATATACAAATACATATGCCAGAGTTAAGAGCGAATAGGGGGAAAATCCCACATTTTACAACACAGCTTTATCAAATGAGTTAAATGAAATATTAAATTTATCAATAGACCATCCTGTTAAATAATGAGTTTGTGTAGAAAATATAATTAACCAGAACTAAAAACCACGTCTGGCAAATGACACAAACATTTTTTGAAGGAAGACATTCAAATGACCAACTGGCACTTTAAAAAAATGCTCAACATCACTTATCATCAGGGAAATACAAATTAAAACCACATTGAGATATCATCTCACCCCAGTTAGACTGGCTATAATCAAAAAGATTGAGAATAACAAATGGTGGTGAGGATGCAGAGAAAGGGGAATGCTCCTACACTGTTGGTGGGACCACAAATTACTACAACCACTATGGAAAACAGTATGGAGGTTTCTCAACTATGGATAGATCTACCATATGATCCAGCAATCCCACTTCTGTGCATATATCCAAAGGATTGGAAATCTTCATGATAAGGGGATACCTGTGCTCCTATGTTCATTGTAGCTCTACTTACAACAGCGAATATATGGAACCAATCTAAATGTCCATCGATGGATGACTGGATAATGAAAATGTGATATATATACACTATGGAATACTACTCAGCCATAGAAAGAATGAAATTCTACCATTCGCAGCAACGTGGATGAGCTTGGAGAAAATTATGTTAAGTGAAACAAGCAAGGGACAGAGGGAAAAATACTACCTCTTCACTCCTAAGTGAAAGCTAAGAGAGAAAGAAGGGAGGAAAGAAAGACCACAGTAGTGCATTGGACATGCAGAGGGAGGGAACATACCTAGGGTTTCTGGGATTGGAGGGGGGAAGGGAGAGGGAGATCGGGAAGCAATTGGGTGGAGGATACACGAAATAATTGCAATTTGTGGTAAGGGGCATGCCGATAGCTTTAATCTGATCATCATATCTTGGGCACAGTGGTGATAATCAGCTTTGTACGCCATTAATTTGCATAATCAAGTTTAAAAAGAGAGAGAAACCAACTGAGCAAGTGCAAGGTTATGTTACATAACAGGGAACCACCACCCCCTAATTGAATATTCATTAGGTATCATGAATATGTATTTGATACCAAAAGTATAAAAGCTGAATCCCAGCAGAAGGTGGGGTTAATGCTCTCTTTCCTGGGGTCAACCTGCACTTCCCCGGCTGAGGTGTGAATGCTTAATTTTTGTGTTAAACTTACTTTTAGCAGGTGGCTGCTCACTCTCTCGAGCCAGCCTGCACTCTGTACTAAACTTTGTATTAAGCTTGATGTGGGCCCTGCTCAGTCTCTGGAGCTAGGGAGCACCTTCTCTGTGAAGTCTGTATTTCTTATCTGTTACATTAAACCGGTTTTCATCTTCTCCTGCGACTCTGCTCATGAACTCTTTCCTGTGGTAGAGTCAAGAACCTGGCAATAGGTCAGGGTGGGTTGAGGCCTGCTATCGGGCCTCCCAGACCTCGCTCCTCCAACATCACTCCCATGGAAACTGGAAAATAGGGAGCTATCTCTTTTGATGTTTACATTTCAAAAGGATGCTTCCAAGGTCCTTAGGAAAGATATTCACTGGGTTGCGAAACTGGTGAGAGGCTTCTAAGGAGATTTAAAAACATTTCAAAGGAGGCAGAGAAAGAATTTGCAATTACAAGATTTCTGAAGTCAGTTCTTTAAGAAAACGGAGATCAGAAACCTACAGTCAGGAAGAAACCTGTCTGAAGAATAGCTGAGGATGTGCACAAGGACCGGGTAATCACTCCTTAATGGAATGGTGGATGCAGCTGCCCGAACCATGTGGGCAAATGCTGGAGAACTGCCCAAAATTGTGAGTAAATGGCAAACATATCCTGAGATGGTTCAAATAATTCAGGGGCTGGGGATGCAGCAGTCCATGTTTAATGTGAACACTCATGGCCCGGACAATGAAAATTTTATAGGCAGCATGAGAGACATAGTGGTGCAAAATGCCCCATCAACGTCCTTTGTGTCACTGATGGCCATACTGGCCCCATACATTGGTCATCCTATACATGAAGTAATGACCATGATAGCCAGCTTGGGTGAAGTAGAGGAGAGGAGACAAGCAAAAGGGGTCTGAAAGGTGGCTAAGACCAAACCGCCAAGAAATGCTCGGGATTTTATCCTGAAGGGACCAAGCAAGGCTAGCCGTAAATAGATGTGGCTTTACTTGCTTACAGCAGGGGTTGATAGCAAGAAAACTGACTGGCAGCTAAATGCAGTTCTGTTTGCCTTGTGGCAGCAATTGCACCCTGAACAGTGTTTCAGTAAACATTTGGAAACAGGTAGCAAGGTATGCTCAGTGGATTTAAAGAATTTTTTGGTTGCTCCCAAGGAGGCAGATGAAATGTCCCATTTCTATTAGGGAACAGGCCAAGGTGCTCGTCTTTTGGGGGCAGGCAAGGACAGGAGGCCTTATGTTGAATTGGCAATGTATTGGTTGAGGACAAATGTGCAGCGTGTTTTGGCAATGGTGGATACAGGTGTAGAATGTAGCCTGATACATGGCAATCCAGGTAAGTTTCCAGGGGCCACAATTTGTATAGATGGCTATGGAGGACATACTACTGAGGTCAAAGCTGTGTCATTGCCATTGGGCACAGGAAGATTAGTTCCTTGTGTATATACTGTATATATATCCCCCATAGCTGAATACATCTCGGGTATGGATGTACTTTATGGTTTGTATCTGCAAACAACAGTTGGAGAGTTTCAGCTGTGAATATGGACAGTAAAGCCTATGTTATGGGGATATGCTAAACATGACCCACAGGTGTTACCCAAGCCAAGATGTGTAGTTAATGTAAAGCAGTATCGTCTACCAGGAGGACACACAAAGATAGGTGCCACTATATTGGAGTTAGAGAAAGTTGGCATTATTCATCTGGCTCATAGCCCATTTAATGTTCCAGTATGGCCAGTGAAAAAACCTGACAGTACCTGGAGAATGACTGTAGACTATTGAGAACTAAACAAAGTAGTGCCTCCTTTGCATGCAGCTGTGCCTTCAGTTCACGACTTGATGGATCAGCTGATGACTCAACTGGGTACTTATCATTATGTACTACACCTTGTAAATGCTTTTGTCTCTAGTCCAATCTTGACTGATAGCCAAGATCAGTTTGCCTTCACCTGGGAAGGAAGACAGTGGACCTTTCAAGTATTGCCCCAATGTTATCTGCATAGCCCAACCATCTGTCACGGTTTAGTGGCTAGGGACCTAGCCAAGTGGACTAGGCCCAGAACGGTTACAACGTTTCACCACATTGATGACATGTTACTAACCTCTGATTCTCTTGCAGATTTAACCCAGGCAGCTCCAATGCTGCTAAGTCATTTGGAACAATGTGGGTGGGCCATGAACACAGCCAAAGTGCAAGGACCTGGGCTGTCAGTCAATTTCCTAGGAGTGATCTAGTCGGGTAAGACGAGAGTCATCCCAGAGCTATTATAGATAAGATACAGGCATACCCTTAACCCACAACAATAGCTCAGCTACAGACGTATTTGGGGCTTCTGGGGTATTGGAGAGCTTTTGTACCCCACATGGCCCAAATGGCATACCCACTGTATGCATTAACAAGGAAAGGAGCCCTCTGGGATTGGGCTGAGGAAGTAGAATAGGCTTACCAGTCTACAAAAAGGGCAATACAGCAAGTACAGGCTTTACAAGTGGCTGATCCCACTAAGCCTTTTGAATTAGATGTAAATATCACCCAAGAGGGGTTAGGATAGGGTTTGTGGCAGAGGCAAGACTGATTCCGAACACCTGGAAGGGTGCTGAAGTACATTATTCTCTAATAGAAAAACAGCTAGCAGCTGTGTATTCTGCCTTGATGGCCGCTGAAGCTATCACAGGAACTGCCAGAGTGCTAGTAAGGATGACATACACCATAATAGGCTGGCTGTGCACATGGGCAACCAACCCTAAAACAGGAGAAGCTCAGACTCCCACTCTGTCTAAATGGGGAGCATATATAGAACAAAGGAGCACTGTGTCAATGAGTCCTCTGTCCAAAGAGTTGCAAGCTGTGCTAGGCCCAGTAGAAGTTGCAGAGGAAACTTTGACACAACCCTTACCCATGGAGGTGGAGGCTACACCTTTCTGTGAGGGACAAGGACCTATCACAGAGCAAGCTTGGTATACAGATGGCTCTAGCATGGGACCCTCAGCATCATGGACAGCTGTTGCTGTCCAGCCCTTAACAGATACCATGTGGTGTGAAAATGGCACAGGGCAAAGCAGTCAATGGGCTGAATTGAGAGCAGTATGGATGGTGATAAAAAATGAGCCTGGGCCATTAACCATCTGTACTGACAGCTGGGCTGTGTTCAAAGGTTTGACCCTTTGGATTTCTACTTGGAAATATCAACGGTGGATGGTAGGCCACTGACCCCTGTGGGGACAAGCCATGCGGCAAGACTTATGGAAACTGGGACACAAGAAAGAAGAAACTCTTTTCCATGTCACAGGACACTTTCCCTTAGCCAGTCCAGGAAATGATGAAGCTGATGCCTTGGCTAGGTAAAATGGCTGGAGAGAGCCCCAGCTACTGATGTAGCCCAGTGGTTACATCGGTGAATGCAGCATGCTGGCAGCAAAACCATGTGGATGGTGGCTCAAAGATGGGCCTTGCCTATAAAATGGGAAGATGTAGTGAATGACTGTCATGTTTATTCAGTATGTGCTCAAGAGAGTCCACACCCCCGGTGGGTGCCCCATACAGATGGGCAAATAACTCAAGGAAGGGTGCCCCTGACTCAATGGCAAATAGACTTTGTTGGACCACTGCCAAGCTCAGAGAATTTCAGATAAATCTTCACTTCTGTTGACACGGCTATGGGTCTTCTGTTTGTATGCCTTTATAAGGTTCCAGATCAGGTGAACACTGTGAAGGCACTGAATAGCCTTACAGCCAAGAGTAATAATGGAACCCACTTCACTAGACATGGAGTCCACAGGTGGGCCTCCCAGTTGTGCATTCAATGGAAGTTACATGTGCCATATCATCCCCAGTCAGTGCGAATGATTGAATGGTACAATAGTCTTTTACAAAAAGGACTAAGGCTATCTGCCCAATCCCCATCCCTGAAGGGGTGGACATGGCAGTTATGGCCGACAGTCTAAATGAGAGACCCCGCAAGGGTGGACCCTCTCCACTGGAAGTTCTGTTGCCTAGGGCTGCAGCACCTATACAACTGCAAGTCACTACTAAAGATAAGCTTTTGAAGCCAGGATATGGCAAGAATGGAAATATTCTTTTACCGGGCCCAACCTGTTTACAACAGGGACAGACAGTACAATGGGAATGGCCTTGGAGAATAGAATCCCCCCATATACGCTGGGTAGGTCTAATAGGGCCTTGGGGGAAAGGATTAGAAGAAGACTTGCAAGTTTCACCTTGGGTGACAAATACCTGGACTCCTCAAGTAAAGGTAACATGGCCTGGAACAGATAAGTGCTCTATTCCAATGGGCATATTTGTATTATCATTATGGCCAATTATGAGTTCCCTTATACCGCTACATATAGAACCTACAGATCCAACAGTGTTAGCGGATAAAGTATGATATCATAAACCAGGTAAGATGCCTATTCCTGCAACCATCCTTTCTCAGGATGGCAAACTGGCATGTATCTTACCAGAGGCGCGAGAACTCCCCGTATTGGTACGATAGCCTTTCTGTTTTTTCGCCCATAATGTTCTGGCTGCAGGCACCACACCAGAGTCGTATGATCAATGTGTCAGCTTGCTGAATATGAACTGAACTTCCCATCAGTATAACTACAGGATTCCCATGGAAAATCACACCAAAGATGATTACTAACGACATGTGCAGCTAATAGTTAAAAAGGCAGAACTACACAAGCCTTAAGGATAAGCCTTAAGGCATATTGAACAAACAATAGGTTATATAAATATAAGGGCCATTTATCCTTGCTAAGGGAACATCGCAGAAGATTCTGAATGCATTGATTGTAAAGTGAGGGACCCCGAAGGGGTGGATTGTTGGGAAAATATAGAAAAAAAAAAAAAACCGGTCAGGGCCCTTCCGATGTTCGGAGTCCTGCCGAGCATCTGAGGTGGGTATGCGCATGTGCACCGGTGTTCCTTGTTATTGTCTAATGTGACTGCGCAGGTGCATCTGTTTTTTTTTTTTTTTTTTCTGAATTACGGACTTGAGTAAAAAGGCTCAGACGCGTGCGAAGCTTGGAGAGGATGTTCTGGGAAACCATATTAGGTCAGCTGCTCCTAGCTCTGAATAAAGCCTATTATTTCTTCACTAAGGCTCCAAGGACATTTTCCCGTTACGTAGCTCTTAGACCTGCGTGTGAAGGGTTTGTGACCCAGTCTGGACAACGGGCTCGAGGGACTTGTGAGACCTAGCCCTAGCTTTATGCTGGTCATCTTTAAAAAAAAAATAAATAAATAATAATAATAATAATTTAAAAATGGATTTAGCCATGAAGCCATCGGATCCTGGGCTTTTCTTTGATATGAAACTTGTTATTACTGATTCAATCTCCTTACTTGCTGATGTGTTCAGATTTTCTATTTCTTACTGATTTTGTCTTAGTAGGTTGTATGTTTCCAGGAATCCATCTGTTTCTTCTAGGTTATCCAAATTGTTGGTGTATAATTGCTCATAGTAGTTACTTATGATCTTTTATTTTCTGTGCTATCAGTTGTGATGTTGCTCTTGCATTTCTGATTTTGTTTGTCTTCTTTTTTTTCGATCAGTCTAGCTAAAGGTTTGTTGATTTTGTTTATCTTTTCAATAAACTAACTTTTAGTTCTGTTGATCTTTTGCTAATCCTAATAAGTTAACTGCAGGTTATTTTATGTTTTCTATGCACACAATCATATCATATGTGAAAATTAGCAGTTTCGTCCATTTACTTCATATCCTAACACTTTTAATATCTTTTTCTTGACTTACAGATTAGGACCTCTAGTGCAATATTGAGTAAAAATAGTGATAGTGGGCATCTTTCTTCTGTTCACTATCACAAAGGGGAAAAGTATTAAATACATTTTTTGCTGTAGATATTTTGTGGATGCCCATTATTAGTTTGGGGGAGTTTTCTTCTATTCCTAGTTTACTAAGAGTTTTCATCATGAATGGATGTTCAGTTTTTGTCAACTACTTTTTACGTATCAATTGTGATGATTATGATGTTTTTTTCAACTCATCAATGTAGTAAATTATACTGATCGATTTTATTATTTAACTAACTTTGTATTCTTGTGATTAACTTCACTCTATTATGGTGTATTTTTAAAAATATATTACTGGATTCAATTTACTGTCGTGTTACTTACATGTTATTTAGGATTTCTCTATCCATGTTCATGAAGATTGACCTGCAATTTCCTCTCTTGTACTGTCACTGTTCAAATTTTCTGTTAAGGTTGTGCTGGCCTCATAAAATAGTTGAGGACTTTACTCTTTTCTTAGTTTTCTGAATTATTTATGCAAGATAAAATTTATTTATTCTTTAAATAATTGGGGGTACTTACTAATGAATATATTAAGCTCTTTTTTCTGAAAAGGTTTTATTTACAAATGAGATATTCTGAACAGTTGGAATATTTAGATTTTGTTTCTTTTTTCAACTTTAGCAAGGTATATTTTTCTGAGAATTTACTCATAGGGTACTAATTTCAAATTCATGGTATATAATTTTCATAATTTCTGCAGGATTAGTGGTGATACCCTGTTTTAAAATTCTTGATGCTTATTTCTTCCTCTTCTGTATTTTCTTTGTCAGTCTAACCAGGGTTTTCTCATTTGTTTGACTTTTCAAAGAACCAACATTTGGCTTTTTTGATCCTCCATATATGTTTACTTACTTTCTATTTCATGAAATGACACTTCCTTATTAATAATTTCTATCACTATTTTTGTTACAGGGCACACTCCTCTCCTGGCTAAGGCTCCCCAGAATTGATACCAAGTTGTTGTCTGAGGGCAGGCAGCTGGACCTGTGGATTTGGTATCAATTTTGAGGAGCCTCAGCCAGGAGCTGAGTGTGCCCTGTAACATTTTCTTTGAATTAATTTGTTTTATTTATCTTCTAGAGGTGCACACTTAGTTCAATACTTTTAAAGCTTACTTTTTTGTAATATATGCATAACGATCTATTATTATTCAGTGATAAATACTCTCTAATTTTCTTTTTTATTTCTTCATGTCTCACATATTATTTGGAAATGTAAATCTGAAATTATAAACATGGATATATCTTGTTTATATATTATAGATTCTTACCTAATAACACTGTGAAAAAATATTCTGTATGTGATTGAACAGAACATGCTTTATGCCGGTTGTTGATACAGTTTTCCCTGTACTTGTACAAGACTAAGTATATTAATAGTGCAGTTAATATTTTATTTATCCTTACTGATTTTTATTTGTGTCTTACATCAATTACCTAATGAGACATGGTGGAGTCTATCACTAGGACTGACATTCTTAAGTGTTCTTGCCATTCTGTCAATTTTTACTTGATATATTTTGTGTCATTTTACTGGATACAAGCAAATTTAGACTTGTGATATCTTCTTAGAAAGTTGAACCTTTTCTCATTATATAGTGATTATCTTTATCTATAGTAATGTTTCTAAAGTCTCCTTTTCTGATAGTAATATAACTATATAAATTATCTCTGATTAATATTTACCTGGAAAATCATTTTTCACATTTTTATTTTCAACTTTTCCATATCCTTATGATTAGACATATCTCTGGTGAGGATTGCTGTGAAGAAAAATAAAGCAGGAGAGTGGTCATGGTGGTCGGCTTCAATCTTAAATAGGTTGATCAGGGAAGAGCTCACTGAGAAAATGACACTTTTGTGCAAAGGGAGATAAGGGAGAGAGAGTGCTGGGGAGTAATAGTCCAGGTTCAGAGAACAGTGAAAACAGTGGCTGTGAGGGGGGCCGGACCTAGTGAATTTGAGACATAGCAAGGAGGCTAGCCTTGCTGGACATGAGTGAACACGGGGATGTAGAGATGACCTGAGAGTGTTATGGGGGAACAGATCTTTAATCCATGTTTACGAGTTTGGCGTCTACACTGAGTGAGATCAGGGGCTATTGGAGGATTGAGCAGAGAGCCTGGGCAGAGAAGGGGAGTTTGGAGGCTATGGCAATTATCCAAATGAGAGACAATAGTAGCTTAGACCAGGTTGTTAGCTCTTGGAAAGGTGGGAATGTTCAGCTTCTTGATCCACTGTATTTTGAATAAACAGCTACAGGATAGGTTAATGGATTTGATATGCGTTGGGAGGAAAAATGGTTTAAAGTTGCCAGGTTTTTGGCTGTCAGATTAGAAGGTTGAAATTGCTATTACCTGAAATGGGGAATGCTGAGGGTGCAGCTGGTTTTAGGAGAAGACCAGGGTTTAGTTTTGGACATATCAGTAAATGAAAATGAGATTCTTAATTTAAAAAATGTATTTCTTTGTAGTCTGTATTTTATTTCTGACTTCCTGTTAACGTATGAGATACTAGTTTTAAAATTTTCAAGAGTTTCGTTTTCTTTTTGTATTTTTGGATGTTTTGCAGTTTTATTGCAAAGAATGTTGTGTGTTATGACTGCAAAGATTTTAGAATTTAACGAGTTTTTTTTCTGAAAAAACGCATAATCAATCTTTTAAATATTCCATAGCTATTTGGGGATGAAAACGTATAGTTAACATGTAAATAGTGTTCTTACTGTCTCATATGTACTCTCATTACCACTTGTTAAATCATGATTTTATTATTTAAATCTTCCTATTTATATTTCTTTGTTGTCAATTTACTCTCTCAGACCCTGAGGAAGGTGTGTTCAAGTCTCCACTTTTTGAATTTTGTTTTAGTAATTAGGACTATTGGCTTTGAATTATATTTTGATGCTCATATTACTCCTTTTTTTATCCTCTCCATGATGTATTTGAAGTGTTTTTATACACTCCTTATTGAAATCTAATATGCATGTACAAAATGTACAAATCATTTCTCTATACCTTAATGACTTAAAAATGTACATTACCTGTGATATCATCACTGATATCAAGACACAGGATATATCAATACAGCAGAAGCCTCATGGGATTTTATGGGGTAGGAATCATGAAAAGAACATATTAGATATTATTTTCCAACCTGGTTCATGCATGAGCATGTAATTTCACCATGGTGAATGATATGGCAGGGGTCCTTGAATCGGGTTCTGCAAATGCAAGCCCCTTTTCCTCAGCATAACTGGTACTTTTCCCACTGGACTCCAATTATAATGCATGTATCCTTAAGTGTTGTCGGCAGCCTTATTGCTGCCAGGAGAAAAGGTCTTCTATGAGAATGAAACCTATTCCATAAAATCAGAGGTGGGAAGAAGAAAAGGGGAACCTTGGTCTGAGGTCTGCATTCTGAATAAAGCCAAGCCTGCTGATTAATTCGTCTGCTTTCTCTGCCAGGACTGAGCCTATTTTCTCCTTCATTCCTCAAGCCAGTTTATACTAAGCCCTGATGAAATTATATATACCCTATGAGATTGATAACATTATCTCTATTGTACAGAGAAGGTAATAGAACCAGAGAAGTTCAGTGACGTGCTCAAAGTCATACATATGAGTTCAGATATTTTTTAAAATTATTTATTTATTTTAAAAATTTTCAGTCCAGATCTTTTCAGTCCAAGTTAAGAAGCTCTCTGTATGAAATCAACCCTAATGGCATTTTTTTCTCACAAATGTTAAATCCTCTGTATTTCTTCTCAAAAAGATTAAAGTTCTGGGGTGGAGGAGCTTTCTACAAAGAGGTTTTAATTTAGTAACTTTTACTTGTTTTGCACCATTGCACAAACTGTGCACTTTGTCCAATCAAGTCCTCCACTTCTAGGTCACCTGCCTCTGCTCGCATCCTCACCTACCTCTCTCGTCCTTCCCTATGCACAGCATTCATTCAGCCTCTGATTTCACTGCTATTGGGAGAAGTCATGGTGAAATTGAATCTCTTGTGTGAAGAGCTGTTTACTCTCCATGAACATCTGAAGGAGTATTGCTCCAAGTTTGTGCACTTGAGTTATGTCACCTGAGGGGCCAAGTGCAAACCTCTTTAGTTACCATTCAAAATTGTGGGAAATTCTGTACAAAGTGTTCCAAGTTCTCCAGGGAGGGGTTCTCTGGGGCATATGATTCTATGCCATATAATGATATAGAAACAGTGCACTGGATCACTAAGTCGTGTTTATGAATAGGTGGTTTTTGACTAGATCTGAAACTCTGCTAATGTAGCATGGAAATTAAAGAGACAGAGTCAGTAGGTAAGAAGCACAAATTCGGCTTGTGTGCCTATTGGTGGGTTTTCCACTTACAATGATAGTCGAAAATGCTGTTGAGGTCATGTCTCAGTACTCAGAAGTCACTAGGCACAGCTGAAACATTTAAATCAGTAGACTTTTTGGTTAGGTGCTAGTGAATTTCTTTTTCTTTTTTTTTTTTCAGAGAAAAGTTTGGGCAATTATTAGATATTTAAATACTTTGCATGCATTAATCATCAAATCTTAGAAGTTTGCAACTGGAAGGGAACTTGGTCAATACTTTCAATCTCTACATCTTTCTGTTGGAAGACTGAAACCTAGAACAATACGATCTGCCTAAGTATTATATGCCATGGAATAATCCATGACAGCATTAGGCTCTTCTAAGTTATACAGAAAAGATGAAGTATTCATGGTTAGTTGTTTTTTACCACTCATGACAGTTTCGTTTCTTTACATGCTCCTAAACAGTCCTTCAAGTGTTTTCTGTTTTTCATCTGATACTCTAAATTTGCAATATTAAAGACCTATATACTTTTGCATTTTCGCAACTGATACACATTGTTCCTTTTTTTCCCATTTAAAGGAATTGCAAATATTTGATCCTGCAGAGCCTATTTTACTAATTTTAGGAGATATTTTTGATAAGCAAAATATAATTATTTTAGTTAATTCAGGCATTTGATTTTACTTCATGATTATGGTTAAACTCACGGCCAAATCAACTGATCTTCTACTCTCTGCTAATGTCCCATAGATCTGCACTCAAGACATTACATGTCTTCATCTTGGTGTGTTTTCCTGTCTTCCTGGCTTCTTCATCTCCCACAATGAGCTGCTTCTGGTTTTCAAAATATCACACAAGGCCAGCAGGTCTCCATTCTAGTTCCATGGTGTCATCAAGTACCTTTAGCCCTGAGCAGGTCAGCCTTCCTCCTTATGCCTCCTTGTCTCACCTGATGGTCCTTCCACCCATGACATCCTGTGATTGTGGTTGTTTCTTCTTTTGGAAGTAACACTTCCCTCCTTTAAATTTTTAAAGCACTTGTTATTACTTCCACTTCCTAATTTGGTTGCTTACTGGCTTTACTTTTCAATTAGACACTCAATTCCTTAAAGATAGAGTCCAGATTTTTCTGATTTTTAAAATTAGTTTATTCTAGAAATATTGGTTTAACATCTGTTATGAGCCAGGGACTGTAGAAGGCATTGTGTCGTATATAGCAAAGAAGCCAACAAAATCTTTGACTTCTTGAGTCATGCTCTAGTGAGAGTTCAATTTTTATATATGTATATGTAATGTCAATGTGTACATATTAATTGGTGATAATGGAAAAAAAATAGAGCAAGGTGTAAGAGGTACTTGTTAGAGAGTCCTGGGGTATCAGATGTGTGTACTATTTTATGTATCATACTGGTTAAGGTGTTGGAAGCAATTTATTTAGTGTAGATAAAAAAAAAAAAGAGATTAAACAGAATGAAAGAGAGTGGAAACTTATAAATTACAGTTTCACAAAAACTTCCAAAATGGACCTTTTTTTAAGTCATCATGGTAACAAGGATGGGCCTTGGATATTTGGCCCTTAAAATTTCATACCTAAATAAATGGCAGCTTAATTGGCTAGGCCAGTCTGGTCGGAAATCAATAAGCCTGAAGCCAAGTCACATTGTTTATAGGTCAACTAAGGTAGGTTAATCTAAACCACAACCTCTGTTTGTTTCTACAGAAGGTTTTCATCTTTAACCAAGTCATATGTAGGCATTTTGAATCCAGTAAATTTTTAAAAAAATTTATTTCTAGTTTACTGTAACATTAAATTATTCATTTATTATTAAAATTTTGGAAGTTTTTTTCAATCTAGCTAATTTTTAACACTTTATTTTTTGTGTTCTTATATTTCATATTTATTTAAATTTGAAAAAAGTGGATGATATCTATAACTCTGTTACAGGAATGGTACCTAAGTTATAAAATATTTATATTTGCTTTAAGGCTATGTTTAATTTTTAAACTACATACTATACACCTTTGTATAGAACTTTGATATTATTTTGTACTTTACAACAAGATTTCTGAGATAGAATTTATCACTTGTTGATTTATAATTGAAAGATTCATTACTGCGAGTATTTGGCCATTCTCCAAAATGGCAACAATGAATTTTTGTCAAAATGGGCTCCCCTTTTCATCTTCTGCCAAGCTTTTCTGGGGTGAATGCCGACTGGAACTCTCAGCTGTTGGACCATGATGTCACACATTATATACTATGTCCATAAAAACAAGATAGGGCTCAACTACTGAAATGAAAAGGCAAAATCAAAGCTCTGTCATTGAATTCATCCTCTTGGGCTTCTCTAACTTCCCTCAACTCCAACAGCAGCTCTTTGCAGTTTTCTTGGTGATTTATCTGGCGACCCTGGTGGGAAATGCCATCATTATAGTCATCATCTCTCTGGACCAGAGGCTCCACGTTCCCATGTACCTGTTCCTCCAGAACTTATCTGTGGTGGACCTGAGTTTCAGTGCAGTCATTATGCCTGAAATGCTGGTGGTCCTCTCCACTGAGAAAACTACAGTATCTTTTGTGGGCTGTTTTGCACAGATGTATTTCATTCTTCTTTTTGGTGGGACTGAATGTTTTCTCCTGGGGGCAATGGCTTATGACCGATTTTCAGCAATCTGCCATCCTCTGAACTACCCAATGATTATGCACAAAAGGGTTTTTATGAAATTAGTTATATTTTCATGGGCCTTAGGATTCATGTTAGGTTCTGTGCAAACATCATGGGTGTCTAGTTTTCCCTTTTGTGGCCCCAATGAAATTAATCATATATCTTGTGAAACCCCAGCTGTGCTAGAACTTGCATGTGCAGACACCTTCTTGTTTGAAATCTATGCCTTCACAGGCACCATTTTGATTATTTTGGTTCCTTTCTTGTTGATACTCTTGTCTTACCTTCGAATTCTCTTTGCCATCCTGAAGATGCCGGCAACCACTGGGAAACAAAGGGCATTTTCCACGTGTGCGTCCCATCTCACATCTGTCACCCTCTTCTATGGCACAGCCAGTATGACTTATTTGCAGCCCAAATCTGCCTACTCACCAGAAACCAAGAAATTGATGTCTCTGTCTTACTCACTGCTTACACCTCTGCTAAATCCACTTATCTACAGCTTGCGAAACAGTGAGATGAAAAGGGCTTTGATTAAATTATGGAGAAGAAAAGTGATTTTACCCACAGTGTGATCTGTTGAGAAGCCATGAGATGTTTGGTAACTGCCTGAACTCTATTTAAATTAATTAAATGGTGAAAACAGTTTGCAACAGTTTGCATATCTTGGTTTGAGTATGCTTAATTTGTTAAGTTCTGAATATTTCATCATATATTAGGGCATCTTTATATGTTAATGTTTCCATTCTTTTTTCATACCTGCATAATATTTCTTAATATTTTATATAACACAATTTCTTCAACATTTTGTTTAGTAGTGGCCCTATTGGTGGTTATTTTTTGTTATGATAGACAATACTAAAATAAAGAACCTATTTCTACATATTTACAAATTCTGGTGCTTTAATTTCTACAGTATAAATTTCTCAAAGTGGGTTTGATTTCAAAGGAAATGTGAGTATAGTGTAAGACTGGCCCGAAAGTGCGAATCTTACTTGTTGGGAAGGCTCATCTCACAAAGACCAGGAGACAGAGATCGTTGCAATCAAGCAAGAGGTTTTTTTTTTATTCCAGCATACTGGGGTCGCTCCGTCTTCAGGACAGAAGCAGCCGCAGGCTCTTAACACAAGCACTTTTTATTCAGTTTGGTAGGCAGACTTTGGCAACAGGATGAGTTGTACACAACTTATTGGTCACCTGAGGTGACTTTTAATTTCGTTGGTGGCCTTCGTGGGGTGGTACACAGACGAGGAACTGGGGAATTGGCCAATAGCCCACCCCTTTTGCGGTTAGGCCCTTCCTGGAACTGGGTGAACTTTGGGCTCTTTGGAAAGTCCCTTCCCCCTGGCAACGGAAAGTCCTTATCTTCTGGTAACGGAAGGTCTCAAGCACCTGGTAGTGGAAAGTCCTAAATACTTGGTATTGTTTACCCAAAAAGGTTGGGGGTCATCTCTACCTCTACAATAGCAGATTGAATTATGTCCCCCCCAAACTCACTGAAGCTTGAATTGTGTCCCCCAAGTTTTATGTATTAGAAACTTGGTCCCCACTGTGACTATTAAGAAAGTGGGAAATCCTTTTATGGTAATTGAATGGTGGAGCCTTGAAGAGGTGATGAGATTGCAGGACCATGCCGTAGTGAATGGATGAAAAATGGTGGCCATGGAGTGGTTCTGAGAGTTTTAAAAGAAGAGAGGAGAGTCTCTCTGCTCTCTCTGCTCCACCATTTCACAGTGTAATATGTTGCATCACTGAAGTCACCACCAAGACCTCACCAGATATGTTCCCTGGACTTTGGACGTCCTGGCCTCTGACACTGTAAGCAATAAATTTCATTTTCTGTGTAAATCACCAGTTTTACATATTTCTTCGTAAGCAACAGAAACGGACTAATACAGTGAGTTTTTACATTTTCTGAGATATTACCAAATTACTTTTCTAAATGATCTTAAATAATTCAGACTGACCTGAAGACCCATTCTGCCCCACTGACTGGGTTGAACTCCAAGAAGCCTACAGTAAAGGGATGAAATTTTTAGTTTTGTAGTCAAAATATGTTCTATGAATTAGTAGAAAAGAGCAGCTATTTACTGACAGGACCTCAAAGGCTGTGTATTCAGAGACCCAGAGAAGTCATTATCCAAAACTGGATTTCATCTAGTTATCTTAGAATTTATTAATCCAGTGTTTTGAATAGAGAACATGTGTTCAGTTTTGAAAGTAATTTACAGTATTGCTATCCTTCTTACTTATAAACAATTGCTGTTGGAAACCTGGTCAAAATTCTTTTATAGGGCAAAAATGCCCCCCACACTGGCCAAACAATGTATGATTGCTTTTTGTTCTTTTGGGGCACAAATATAATTATGTCTATTTTCTATTATCCTTGAGTCATAGCAATATCTGTGTGTATCTTTCCCAGAATGAATAACTACATACTTTGCAACATTGAAATGCAACGTTTTATTCTTGCTTCCTATTTTAACATTGCTACAAGAAATAGGTAGGGTCCCACTCATTGAATCTACGTCAAAGGACTAACACCAACCTTCATATCTGCTCCAAGGGAGATAATAACGAGATCAGAACATTTTCCTCTATGAAGCAATCATTCCTTCGATAAAAAAAACTTTTTTTCCCTTCAGATCTACCCCTGTCAAGACTGGGGTGGAGTTGTAAATCTGATCGGAGTTTTTTTAAAAAAGGAATTTCATCAGCAGAAGATTGAAACTTTGAGGGTGATATCTGAATGTTGTGTAATATTGTTTTCAGTTGGGCATCAAACACGAATTTGGCCAAAAAGACTTTGATTGGATCTCATCTCTCCGCATCCTGAAATTTCCTTGTGATGGCTCTTAGCACAACTAATTAAGTAAGGCTAATCTAAAACAAACAAATAAACAAGCAAATAAACAAAGAATATCAAATACAGACTTCCTTTTAATCATTCTTTAGTTCATCTGTTCATTCATTGGTTAGATAAACCAATGTTTTGTAAGAAAAATACTCTTAAAAAATTTTTTGAGAGATCCAATTATGAATGAAACTGTCCTTGCGTTTGAAGGTCTTACAGTTTATTGAACGGTGATTAGACTTTGGAAGGTCACTAAATTTATTCTCTTTCCTATTTCATTGTCCTTTGGGATAAATAAAAGCCTGCACTGGCAAGATGTTTATGGAATTACAGGAAAGGAATCAGGTTACATTATTTCCAAACATGTGCATGTGTATCAAGGTCATGCTGGGAATTTATACAGTTGTGATGTTATTTGAGGAGATAGAAATGATTAATAGTAAATTTGGCTATAGTTTTAAAATTTTGTGTCATTCTGATGAATAGAAATTTCAACGATGCTTCACACATTACCTAATCATGTCATTTTTCATACTATTCTCTGTGGTGGTTTTTGTTACAGTCACTGTGGCAGATGCTACTAGTTGCCTAGTTTATGCCCATTCTCTCTTTTCTTTAGTAACAAAACACCAATTTTCCTAAGGGCAGAAATTGTATTCCTTGTGTTGGACTTCAGTGAAAACTCTTTAAAAGAGGATAACTTAGTTAACAGGGACATTTTGCACTTTGTCCTTCCCCTTCCCTCCATCTGAAAGCAGCCATGGTGCTAGATGTGGACCAGCCAACTTTCATAAAAGTTGTCTGCATGAGCCGGATGTTGCTTATAGAAATACCCAATCCATACTGATATTGTTATGAAAAATGTTAATTTGTGAAAACTTACATGGAGTGAATAATCTGACATTATAATCCACAATGTACTGATGCTTAAGGTTAGAAAATTTTAAATTATGTTTTTCTATCTAAAATAGAAACTATGGAATTCTAATACTGGTCGTCATGAATGAAGTTTGACAAAAAAAGAACATTCTAGAAGTGCAATAGAGTTATGGTTTTCTTCATGAAAATCCAGGCAAATAGCCTGATGCCACAGACAGATATAAGTGTATTAGAATCTCCCTCACCAAAGATGCTTGGAGTAGAGGTGGCTGATATTCTAAGCAAACTTGAAATGATGAGCAAACCACATATACAGCTTCATTTCAAATATATAAAAAAGTGAATCTTTTTTTCATCAGAAAGTAATATAGGCTTCTCAAAGAAAATATGCAGAAAAAACTGTTACCTCAAATTCTACCATGAAACACTACACATTGTTAACATTTTGTTAAGTTCCTTTCCTAGTATTTTTTTTTCCATGGACATATTTGTTGTTGTTTACATAACTTGTATCCTAGAATTTTTCAAATGTGTATTTTATTTGTTTCATTTAATATCTTATACATCGTTTAGGTTATCACAAAATTTTTATAAATGTAAGTTTTCATTAGAACATGAAAAAACTAATTTATTTGCCTAGTCCCTGTTTTTGGATGCTTAAGGTATTTTGAATTTTGTCCGTACATCAAATGTGCTGCCATTACATGCATGGTATTTTTCCTCTGGTATTTAAAATTATTTACTTTAGCCTAGATTTCAGAAAAGGAATTACTGGATTTGTTAAAAGATAAAATTATAAGAAATCTATTTTTGTAGATCTTAATTGGCTTTTACTTTATTTTTTTTAAATGCCTGATTCTACAAACAGGCAGCAAGTCCAAACAAAAATGGCTTAGAATGCTCCAGCCCACCCCACGCACAGGTGATATTGATAGCTAGAGAAAAGGAAGAGACACACAGAAAACAGAAATGAGGTCCAGGGATAGCCTGATTGGTTAAAATTCATTTCAACATGGTTTAAACAGTTGGCAGCTTGTGATTGGTGGAGGCTCAGCTATTTGTTCCTAAGTTAGGTTTTCAGTTTATTTATGTACTGAGTTAGGTTGCAGTTAAGAACTTGCAGAGAGGCCTCCTGGGCCAATTTTAGTCTGATTTAACAGGTCAAATGTTTTGAATATTGTTAGGCTTTTGATACATGTTTCCAATGAGGAAGGTTGTTCTTGTTGACCTACTCCACCTCTGTGTTCTAGTGTCTATTTTCTGCTTGTGAACCAGTATTATTAAGTTTTTTGTTGTAGTTGCATTGATGAGTGTTATAGTATTTGTATAGAGGCAATATTTGTGTGTGTGTGTGTGTGTGTGTGTGTGTGTGTGTGTGTGTGTGTGTGTGTGTGTGTGTGTGTGTGTGTGTGTGTGTGTGTTAGGCTGTGACTTCCCAGTAGTTGATGCAAAGATATTGGTGGGAAGGAAAATGGCCAATTTGAGAAAAGGAAAGAAAGATAATCTTTGTTCAACAGTGTTTGCTGAATGACTTCTGTATCAGGCACTGTGCCACGTGCTGGGAACACAAAGATATGCAAGATAGTCTAATGGGAGAGACAACTATTGAACAAATAAATACATAGTAAAAACAACATAATTACAATTGTAGTAACTATTATAAAGGGAAAGCCCAGATACCTTGGGATTATAACAGGAGGACTTATCTAACCTGAAGGGGATGGTGGAAAAGGAGTAGGACCAGAAAAGACAGGGAAGGCCTCCTGGAGAAAGTGCATTTAAATGGTTTAAAGACTTAAACCTTGAAGGCTCATAAGAATTAGCCAGGCCCGACTATGGAGGGTGGAGCAGTCCAGCTGGAAGGAACAAAGTGTTTTAAGCTTTTAATGTGAAGGAACTTGATGTAATTTGTCAAAGGACAAAATTAAAACAAATTTAGTTTAAATATCTCAGTTGGCTTTATTGTGATCCTAGAATCGGGCAACACTCCATTCCATAAAACAGAATAAGTATTGCAATGAACTGAGCATAAGAAGTTGTCTTTATAGAAAGAAAAATGGTTAAAAAAGCAGAAACAAAAACCAAAAACCAGATTGGTTATTTCAAAGTTCCTTTCCTTGTAAGGTGGGAACAGGGAGACAACAATGGATAAATAACTGACTGGTTAACATCAGGGTACTTGTTTTGTGTAAGGACTAGAGCAGAGGGAACTTCGTTAACATGCCTATTGAAGATTTAAACTGGTCTGTTTGGGACACTGGCTCTCTCTCTGTCCTGCTTTCTCCAAAGGTTTGGTGACATAGAACTTTTAGCATGGATGACTCTATTTTGATTTTTAGTTTGGTCTGTTGGGGCCCACTACAAAAACTTAGTCCAAAATCATGGCCTCCTGTAATTTTTATTTAGCACATTCAAGGAACGAGAGACAGCTGGGGAGGGAGAGGGAGGAGTGGGATGAGGAGATAAGCAGAAGCCAGACCATGCAAAGCCTTGTGCGTACAGTAAGAACTCTGAACTTTGCCTACTAGCAATAGATGGCCGGTGAAAGGTGTAACACAAAGTGGTGACATGGCCATAGTTGTTCTTTTAAAATATCCTCTGGCTCTGAGTAGATAACCCATGGGAAGGCTGCAAGAGTGGAAATAGACAAGGAAAAGGAAATTGCTGTGACAAGTTAGAGTGATGTGGCTTGGATGAGGATTATGGCAGTGGAAACAGAAAAATATCAATTTTTCTACCCATGTTTAAGAAATCTAATCGACAGGACATGGTAATGGATTTTATGTCGTTGGAGGGGGGTAGGAGAGAGGGAAGTGTCAGGGATAAGCCCACATTTCTGGTTGAAGCAAAAAGTGGATGGGACTTCCATTTGCAGAGATGTGTGACACTGGAAGGGAAGACTTTTTAGGGTGAAATCCAATTTTGGATGAGTAGGGTTTGAAATGCCTGGGTGAAACCAAAGTCACATAGATGGCTGGAATACATAGGTTGGGCTCAGAATGGAGGTCTGAATTGGGGAAACAACTGCAGAACGTTACAACCAGTTACAGAGTAGTAGCTAGAGAGAGATGCGTGATGCAGGGACGGTATTCTTAAACTGGAGAGACTGCACAATGTCTGAAGTCCCATGGATAGAGATCAATAGAGAAGGAGAGAGATTGAACTAGTATGGCACATGCCCTGTGCTGATGTGGTTTCTATCTGAGGAAGAAATAGACACAAATGGATAAAGTGGTACATGGATAACAGAGAGAGGACTAGAGACTTTTCATATTACATGGTTTCCAGGGACCAAGCAGTTCAGATTAGGGTGCCAAGGACAGAGGAAGTGGATCTAGGAAGAAGCTTCAAGATGGAGCCTCTAGGCACTATGTGAATGAATCTCCAGGAGGGTCATGGTCCACTACACCAAAAGATGGACTAAATTCTCACTGCCATCTAGTGACTCAAGTGTGTAGTCAGTATAATCTCATTGCTGAAAGTACAGGGAGCTAAACTTGTTCATGGTTCAACAACATTTATTTCTTAGGTCAGTTCTGGGCACAACAAATTTGGGCAAGTGGCAAATGCAGTGGCAATATTCATGTCCCTAACAGGTGTAGGTATAACTTTTGTTAGGCTTAGGAGTAGAAGGGCTGAGGTGCATCCTCAGTTCTTTCCCCCTTTCCTGGCTCCTTCCTCAACATTGCTGTATTTTTTCACAACCACCACTACCACCAAGACCATTATCGTAGCCACTACCACCAGCACCGCCATCACCGTCACCATCACTACACCACCATCACCATAATCATCACTCCACGCCTCACACATTACACGTTCACAATAATGGATTATGTCTGTTATCTCATTTGGGTATTTGTTCATAAATTTAAAACCACTTATTGGGTACCTACCTTCTGCTGGTTCCTATGCTAGATGTTAGGCAAAAAGATCAAGCACTATCAGACTTGAATCTCTAGAATTTAAGTTCTTACCAAAATCTGTATATTTTTCTTAAAGACTTTGGATTCTTACTTTATGTAGTGGTTAAAAACTTTTGAATAAATTATTTATAAAAACCTGTTTTAAAAAGAAAAGGCACAGTCATTCATTTCCAGGAACTAACAATTGAATGACTGAAGCTGATAAGTAAACTATTACAACATAGTGTGTTGAATGTAATAATTGTCATTAACACATCTTGTGAGACTTCACAAATACGTCACTTAAGACTAGGAGTCAGAGAAGGCTTTATGGTGGAAGCAATCGTGGTCATAGTTTGTAAGACCAATAAGAGTTAGTTATATGGCAAAAGCAAGAAAGAGAACTCTACATATAGGGTCAAGCTAGTGTTTGAAAAGCATGGAGGATTTAAAACTTTCTGAGTAGAATTGTGTGACAGCATCATACAATACTTGGGGGAGGCAAGAAATGAGGCCAGACCATGAAAGACATTATTACCCAAGCAAAGGAGCTAGAACTCAATTTTGAAAGGCATCAGGAGTCACTGAAGGATGTTACACAGGGAGAAACAAAATAAAATTTGTATTTTAATTATAGCTAGTTTTATTGGACACTATATGCCCTACTAAGCCTTTTACATAGATGAGTTCATTTTAATCTTTGCAAGAATACCATTTGACAGAGGAACTGATACTAAATAATTTGTCTAAATATTCAAAATTATTTTGTGGCTGAGTAGGATTAGAACACAGATTTCTTGGACTTCAGAATTCATGCTTTTGGCTAGGAAGTGTGTTCTACTGCCTCTCCTGTGATAAAAGAATAGGAACCAGAAATACTCTCAAGTTGGGCTTAAGTGTCCCAGGCATTGTTGCAGGGGTTGTGCACTGTGATGTTGCCTCCAATATACATACCAGGCTTGAGCACCCTCATGAAGGTGGCCAGACTGGGTAAATCTATATGCCAGGAATAGGTCACAAGCAGAGATGGTGGGCCAAGTTGTTCAGATCAGTACTGGCCATTCTTGCAGGTGTGATACACCACCTGAAATCAACGTGTCCTTGTGCAATTCTTCTGGCATCAAAGGATCCCATCAATGTATGCTGTTTGGGTCTAAGTTACTTCTGGAAAGTAAATAAGGGCAAATCTTTTCAGAAAGTTCATGTTTTGAACTTTTGACTTCTCAGCCAGGCCTCTAGGCAGGGAAAACCGGGCATTCATTGCAAATGAAAATTCTTTCAATCTCTGTTACAACTGTTGTCAAGTATTACCTGATTTTTGCTTTTTCTAGCATTGTAGCCTTTGCTAATAAACTCTGTGGACTTCCAATATTTGGCAATTTACAGAATTTCAAGTTATCATTTCAAAATAAAATTTGTAGCAAACCAATTTTTGGCATTAGGTCTTCGAACTAGGCCATTTCTATGTTTTTTCTCATTATCATCCGGAAACAGGGCAGACCATCCCAAGATGTCATTGCAAGGATGTCCAGAAGGAAGCTAGAACTTCTTGTAGATCAGGATGGCCTAAAGCAGTGGAAATATCAAGAGCAGAGCACAGACACTCCCATCATAATAATTGCAAACTTGTCTCCTGGTCTATTGCATTGCTCTATATTTCATTCAGATAAAGCTATTCAATGACCATACTTTATTCCAGTTTTGTTTAAGAGTGGTTCTCAAAGTTGATTTGGGGACCCCTGTGGGACCCTGGGACCCTCTTAGGGGTTCTGTGAGGTCAAAATTATTTTCATAATAATATTATAATGTTATTTGCCTTTTACCTCTCATCCTCTCAGGAATGTACAGTAAAGTTTTCCAGAAGCTATATTGATGTATTATATCACAACAGATTGAATGCAGAAGCTGACATAAGAATTCAGCTGTGTTCTAAGCCAGATATTAAAGAGATCTGAAAAAATGAAAAACAATGACACTCTTCTAAATATTTTTGAAAATATAATTATTTCTCATCAAAATTGTTATTTCTGTTAACATGTAATGGGCTTATTATTATTTTTAAAAAATAAGTTAAATATTTTAAAAAGTCTTAGTTTTAATTTCTAATAAAACAAAAGCTCTTTGGGGTTCTCTATACATTGTGAGTGTAAGGTGTCCTGAGACTAAAAAGTTTAAGAATGCTAGTTTAAAGAATTCACTGTAGGCAACTTCTCAATGCCTTTAAGAGGAAGGATGTATGCCTTGATTTGCTTCCCCTGCCGCTCTGCCCCTCAAAGAAAAGAAAACCAGAGGCAGCAGAAATACATGGGTTTACAGGTTCCTGATCTCCTGGTGTCAAACATTCCTCTCTGTATAGTTGATCTGTTTCCTTGGTAACTAAACTGAAGCTGCCACCTGTGACCTATTAACAACCTCCCTAGGCCTGTTGGATTCCACAGGGCAGTAGCTGTCTGGGAATAATTAGGAAACTTCATAAGGAAGTTTCCTCAAGCAGGAAATTGGTTCCCCTGGAACTTGTTAACCATTAACTCTACTAAGCTCATGAAAATATTTACTGAAAATTAGTAAACGTGTTCAGGTCCTTTGGGAGCACTTACCAAAGGCGAATAGTGTCAGGAATCAGGGACTATGAGTTTATTAAAGGTTTAGGTGTCAACTTTAAGATATGATGAGGGAGTAATTAGGTTAAAATGACTCTCGAGCTTCTAATGAAGCCGCGCTTTTAAGCTTCTCCCTGGGTGAAAAAGTAGGAGTCTACCTGGTCTAAAGTAGGAATGTGAGATGTAATTAAGGTATACTTTAAATCCAGATGTTCCCTTTCACTGAGCTGCTTTTGCTACCACAGACTTTAGCAATAGTTACAAGGGCTTGCAGAACCTGGAGAACTTGGCCAAACTTAAGACAGTCTCAGCCAATCATGTTTCTGACGACTTGAGCAGTGTCAACTGAGTAATAAGCAATAGATTTTTCCCTGGATAATACTTGGAGGCTTTAAGACTTACCCAATCTAAGCACATGAATCAAAAGTAAAAACAAAACAAAACAAATCTATAAGCAAAACACAACTGTATTTTCCCTTGGGGGGAGGGGGGGACAGGGCAGGGCAGGCAAGAAGCCAAGAGCACAATAGAGTGAAAGGAAAGAATGAGAGACTGAGTCCAGAGGTCTCCACCTCAGTGACACATCCTGCATCCCACAGGAGGACACCCTGTTCAGGGCTGCAGCCTGGGGACTCCCAGTTCTGCACCAGGCTAACCCCAGACCCTTACAAAGTAGCACGTCTGACAGATAGAATGGCAATGCCATTACTTCCTCCTCCTATCATTCAAATGCTTTATAGATGGCCTGAAATGGAAAACAGTTTCAGTTCCACCTAAAAGATCAACAAATTACATTCAGAGAGAACATTTCAATGTAAAAACTTTGTAGCAAACTTTAAAGAGTATGAAAAATATAGGGAGTAAGAGTTTGAGTGCCTACTATGAGCTGGGTACTTTGCTGAACACTGTGCTCTCTCATTTAATGCTCTGAATAATCCTTTAGCTTAGACTCTACTATTACCTTCATTTTACTCACAAGGAAACCTAGCTGCGCAGAACTTAACTACATTGCCCAAGGCCAAGTGGCAGAAGTGGAAACAGAGCATCTTTTCTTTTAACTCCAAGTTCCAAATTTTGGACCAAAGCTATGCTCACGATGTCACATTTACTTCTTTGTTCGACTACCATTTACTGAGGGGTCACTCCATGCCAGACCCCAAAAAAGGCCAAAAAAGACATTGTTCCTTCCCATATAGGGCTTATGGTAAAGAGCAAAAGACATAAATGAAATAATCACATAAATCAGCATATCATTATAAGCCAGGGAAAGTGTCTGAAGGACTATGCAATGCAGACCAATGAGTCAATCTATTTATCTATCTATCTGTCATCTGTCTATCTTCTTGACCAGGGCTAGAGAGTTCCAGAAAGACATTTCCAAGAAATTAACCAGGCAGTTTGTGGAGAGTAGGTGGTGAAGACAGTCATAAACAGAAAAAGCAAAGGGTCTGTGACAGAAAGAATCAAAACTCAGGCAAAGAACCCAAAGAAGTTCAGTGTATGATATATGGCTGAAGAGAAATGGAGGATCTTAATACTTCATTGAGGAAGCTACTGAAAAGGCTCTGTTGCTGTATACTGATTTTGATTTTTTGTTTGTTTTGAATTTTTTGGCTATTTTTCTTGTGTGAGAAGTATTTCATGTATGGAGAATAGAGAATAATGTAATGAATATTCATGTAATTGTTACCAATTTAAAGTGTTATAATTGAATAATGCATTTGAATAATATGACTTCAGTTATAATTGAAGTCTCTTGTATACCCCTAATAACATCAAAAATTTTAAGCCAAGGACAGCCATGAACAGATTTGCATTTTGAGAAGATCTTTGAGAAGTTGCAGGGTAGACAGTGATTTAGAAGGAAACCAGCATGGAGCCGTCCAGGTGAGAGGTGTAGTGAACTGGACTGGGGTGGTGATGCAGGAGATGGGAAGAAGGGACAAACTGGGCAGTATTAGGATGAAACAGGCATAACTGACAGATTGGTTAAGGGTAGTGAGAGGGTGGAATGAGGGCTGAAGATAACTCCTGAAATAATCTCTCATGAAATGAAGCAATATTTCTAGGCAGAAATGTGTCTATGCCTAATGATCATCTCAAGAATGAAGAAAAAAGTATGACCAAATTAAAATTGAAACGACAAATACGGCCATTGTTGGAAGTAGTACAGTTAAACTATGAATATTTTCAAGTTTTCTAGATAATGCTAAACTGTATTTCAAAATGGTTGTACCAATTTGTATCTTAATGTAAATTGGCAAGTTAAATTTTTTAGTGAGTTAAATTCTTAAAAAATTTAATTTGTATTTTAGGGTGATGTATATAATTAATTGATATATTTACTTACTATATCCTTTTCCCCCAACAAGATCAAACCTTTAGTAGACTCTTACTTCTTTCCCCCCAAACCCATTCGATTGCCCTGCATTAGTATCTCTCATGTTGAGATTGTTTGAATTTCTTTCCAAACTCTCATATTTCTGAAACATGCATCAATAATTCTTTGGGTTCGATTATACAATTCGCTTGTTTTTTAATTCATCACTGAGAGACAGAGAGAGAGAGAGACAGAGAGAGAGAGTGTGTGTGTGTGTGTGTGTGTGTGTGTGTGTGTGTGTGAGAGAGAGAGAGAGAGAGATCTTCCTTTAACTTGAATTCCCTTTTTTGTTTTCCTGGAGTATACACTTGAATAGTTTTTCCAGAGAAAGTCTGAAAGCAATAAAATTTCTGAGTTCTTGCATGTTTGAAAATGCTTTGTTTTGTATCTCTTCTTAATGATAGGTCGACTAGATGTAGTTTAGGTTCAAAGTCAACTTTCTTCAGCCATAAATGGGTTATAGATGTGCTGGGATGGCCAGAGTTTTGATGTCTATTTCCTCCAGGCATAAGTGAAATTTTCCTTTTAAGCTATTATGCCATATGAACATTATAATTTTCCAATTATGCTGTGATGTGGAAAAGATTGGGAAATATTTCTCTAGAACAGAGTGAAAAATAATCCCCTTTATTTAGATTTTTCAAATTGTTTATTACACAATGGTAATAGAGTCATATTGAAACTAGTAAAATATTTTTATCTGTGGTTATATATCTTTTTCTGCATTCTAATTTTGTGTTTTCCCCCTCTCTTTTTCTTCTGGGTAGAGATGTCGAAAATGTGCGAATTATTGGTCTTTTCAAAAAAGTAGACTTTTTCTTTTCTTTAAATCAAGTATACTGATTTTCTGCAATTCATTAAATTCATGTCTTTATATGTAGTAATTTATTTCTAACTCTTTTTGCTTTATTAGTAGTAGTATTTTTCTATCCACTTTGAATTTTTTAAATAAATAATTATTATTTTGAAATAAATAGCATAAAGGGTACAGATTTTCTTCAGTTTACCACTTTGGACAAATAGTGATATACAGTGCTTTCATTTGATGACAATGATTCATTTCTAGTTATATTATATACCGTCTCATTCCAGTTAAGATGGCTAATATCCAAAAGACTGTGAATGATAAATGCTGGCAAGGCTGTGGAGAAAAAGGAACTCTCATACACTGTTGGTGGGACTACAAAATGGTGCAGCCTTTATGGAAAATGGTATGGAGGTTCCTCAAACAATTGCAGATAGATCTACCATATGACCCAGCTATCCCACTGCTGGGAATATACTCAGAGGAATGGAAATCCTCATGCTGAAGGGATACCTGTACTCCCATGTTTATTGCAGTACTATTTATGATAGCCAAGAGTTGGAACCAGCCCAAATGTCCATCATTAGATGAGTGGCTACGGAAAATGTGGTACATCTACACAATGGAATACTACTCTGCTATAAAAAAGAATGAAATACTGCCATTTGCAACAACATGGATGGACTTAGAGAAAATTAAGTGAAACAAGTCAGGCACAGAAAGAGAAATACCACATGTTCTCACTTATTTGTGGGAGCTAAAAATAAATAAATAAATAAATATACACACAAACAAATAAAGGGTGGGGGGGGTGGAAAAAGACAACAATCACATCAATTCCTTGAACTTGTTAAGACAAGTGAACAGATACGATGCAGTGGAGGGGAGGGGAGAGAGGGAGGGAGGAAAGAGGAACAGGTGAAGGGACATGAAAATCAACTACAATGTATATTGAGAAGTTAAAATAAAAATAAATAAATCAATAAATACAATAAAGAATAAAAAACTAACTAAATAAATAAAATGTTATTTTTCAAAGTTACTAGAGAAATACATGTACATTATCTTAAAAAGCTAGAAAACACAGACAAGCAATAGAAGATGGAGAATACCATACTCCCACTAACCTGGAGAAATATTGATATCTAGTTGTACATTCCTCCCAATTCCCATTTTTTATTTCTAGACCTTCTAAATTTTATGCATACATTTTTATTTATATAAATATTAAATTATCTTATATATACTGTTCTGAATCCTCTCTTTATAATTTAATAGAAGACTATGGGTATATTTCTATGCAAATACAAGTATTATTCCATTGTGTGGATGGCCCTGGATTTACTTACACATCTTCCTTTTGATGGGCAGTTATGTGGTTTCTAATTTTTTTCACTCTTTTACAGAATACTCAAATAAATATCCTTGTACTTATAAGACTTTTTTCCTTAGAATAAATTCTTAGAAGTGTAATTTTTTGTGTAAAAGGAAATTATATTTTTAACTTTGATAAATGTTGCCAGATTACCCTCCAGAAATGTTTTAGTTCTACTATGTATGATAATGCCCTTTCCTCCATAGTTTTACTAGCATTGGGGGGTTTTATTCCTAAATTTTAAATCTTGGCTAACCTAATGGGTGAGAATTAATATCTCACTATTATTTTGTTCGCATTGTTTTGGTCATGAATAAAGTTGAGCCCTTTACCTATATGTATTTTATTTCTTTATGCCTTTAAAATATATATAGATAGACAAATTTTTTATATATAGATATATATCATATATTTATATATTTATATGTGAAATATGTATATAACATATGTATATATATTTAAATAGAATGCTTATTTTAGTGGTTTCTGAATACTTTTTATACAATATGAATATTAAATTTAATATATTTTGAGTACAGTCATGTGCCACATAACGACATTTCGGTCAACAACAGACCGCATATATGACAGGGGTCGCATGAGATTATAATGGCTATACCATATAGCCTAGGTGTGTAGCAGGCTATACAAGCCAGGTTTGTGTAAGTACACTCTATGATGTTTGCACAACAATGAAATTGACTAACAATACATTTCTTAGAATGTATCCCCATCACTGAGTGATGCATGACTGTATTTTTCACATTTTGTTGCCTTATGGTTTCTTTCTAATATCTTGTATAGATGTTTAAAACGTGTTTGATCAAATAGGCCATCATTTTTCTTTAGGAATCCTAGTCTTGGCATCATCTTAAGAAAAATCTTTCTAACTTAAAGTTTATTGAAATATATCTCAATTTTTCCCACAGACACATTTGCATTTGGCTGTGGTATGAGCTAGAGATAGAATTTTTTTTTTTTTCCAAAAGAGTGGTCAATAGTCTTATACCACTTTTGATTAACATCTTTTCTGAAATAACTTGAAATACTTCCTTCATCTTATATTCAATTCCTAGCTATACATTGGTTTGCATCTGGGTCTGTTCTGTTTCACTGAGCTATTTTTTTTTTTTTTTTTATATCTAGGACGAGACCACACTTTAGGTAGTACAGGTTAATTTTACATTTTGTTGTAAGGCATATTGTTGGGAAAATAGAATAGTTTAGTCAGGGCCCTCGCCTCAGGTCCAGTTGGGTGTGGTTCAGCATCCATTGTTAGCAAATTGTGTGTGTGTGTGGAGTTAGTGAGCATGCGTGCCAATGTATCTTTTTAGTTTTGTTGCTATTCTTGTGTTCTTCAGAGAGAGAGAGTAAGAGAGAGAGAGTAGAGAGGAGTTTTAGTGAAGCAGGCGGGCAGACGTCAGCCTAGAGCATCCACCCAGTGCAGCCATGCTTTCCAACCTATGGCTCCAAGGACCTTTTGGCCAGTTACCTAGCTCATAAACCTTTGTGTAAGGGGTCTGGTGACCCAGCCTGGCATATGAACGGTCTGGGGACCCAGGCTGCCATGTGAAGGGTTTGTGACTTAGTCTGTGAATGGGCTTGAGGGGTCTGTGGGCTCCAGACCCAGCCTTAGCCCAGTTGGTGCAGGATTACCAGCAGGTAAAAGAGCCCGACAACTAGTGTGGTCAAGTAGCTTTACAATTGGCATCACGAACAGGATGAAGAGCTAGACAATTGGTGGGATGTGAGGATTCCAGGCCTTAGCCTACCCAGACACATATACACCATTATTATTCAAGATTTAAAACCCCAACCTCCTTCTAATCTCCTGATAAATTTCAAGTTTCAAAGACTATTTTATTGGGATTTTTTTTCAATTGAGATATAATTTACATACTGTAAAATCCACCATTTTAAAGTGTACAATTCAGTGGTGTTTAGTATATTCACAAGGTTGTTCAACCATCACTACTAACTAAATCCAGAATATTTTCATCACCCTGAAACTCTGCAGCCATTAGCAAACACTCCTTTTCTCCTCTATCCTCAGTCTCAGATCACTGATCTACTTTCTGTTTCTATGGATTTGCCTATTTTGGACATTTTATATAAATGGAACTATACAATATGTGGCCTTTTGTCTCCATTTTCTTTCACTTAACATATGTTTTCAAAGTTTATCTACATTGTAGCATGTGTCAATGCTTCATTCCATTTTATGCCTGAATAATATTCTCTTGTATGGATATACCACATTATTTTTTTTGTTTTTAAATTTTATTTTGTCGATATACATTGTGGCTGATTATTGCTCCCCATCACCAAAACCTCCCTCCCTTCTCCCTCCCCCCCTCCCCCCCAACAATGTCCTTTCTGTTTGCTTGTCGTATCAACTTCAAATAATTGTGGTTGTTATATCTTCTCCCCCCCCCTCCCCGGTTTTTTTGTGTGTGTGTGTGTGTGTGTGTGTGTGTGTGTGTGTGTGTGAATTTATATATTAATTTTTAGCTCCCACCAATAAATGAGAACATGTGGTATTTCTCTTTCTGTGCCTGACTTGTTTCACTTGATATAATTCTCTCAAGGTCCATCCATGTTGTTGCAAATGGCAGTATTTCATTCGTTTTTATAGCTGAGTAGTATTCCATTGTGTAGATGTACCACATTTTCCGTATCCACTCATCTGATGATGGGCATTTGGGCTGGTTCCAAGTCTTGGCTATTGTAAAGAGTGCTGCGATAAACATTGGGGAACAGGTATATCTTCGACTTGATGATTTCCATTCCTCTGGGTATATTCCCAACAGTGGGATAGCTGGGTCGTATGGTAGATCTATCTGCAATTGTTTGAGGAACCTCCATACCATTTTCCATAGAGGCTGCACCATTTTGCAGTCCCACCAACAATGTATGAGAGTTCCTTTTTCTCCGCAACCTCGCCAGCATTTATCATTCAGAGTCTTTTGGATTTTAGCCATCCTAACTGGGGTTAGATGGTATCTCAATGTGGTTTTGATTTGCATTTCCTGGATGCTGAGTGATGTTGAGCATTTTTTCATATGTCTGTTGGCCATTTGTATATCTTCCTTAGAGAAATGCCTACTTAGCTCTTTTGCCCAGTTTTTTATTGGGTTGCTTGTTTTCTTCTTGTAAAGTTGTTTGAGTTCCTTATATATTCTGGATATTAATCCTTTGTCAGATGTATATTTTGTAAATATTTTCTCCCACTCTGTTGGTTGTCTTTTAACTCTTTTAATTGTTTCTTTTGCTGTGCAGAAGCTTTTTAGTTTGATATAATCCTATTTGTTTATTTTTCCTTTGATTGCCCGTGCTTTTGGGGTCGTATTCATGAAGTCTGTGCCCAGTCCTATTTCCTGAAGTGTTTCTCCTATGTTTTCTTTAAGAAGTTTTATTGTTTCAGGGTGTATGTTTAAATCCTTAATCCATTTTGAGTTGATTTTAGTATACGGTGAGAGGTATGGATCTAGTTTCATTCTCCTGCATATGGATATCCAGTTATCCCAGCACCATTTGCTGAAGAGGCAGTCCCTTCCCCAGTGAATAGGCTTGGTGCCTTTGTCAAAGATCAGATGGCAGTAAGTGTGTGGGTTGATTTCTGGATTCTCTATTCTATTCCATTGGTCAGTGTGTCTGTTTTTATGCCAGTACCATACTGTTTTGGTTATTATAGCTTTGTAGTATAGCTTAAAGTCAGGTAGTGTTATGCCTCCAGCTTTATTTTTTTTGCTCAGCATTGCTTTGGCTATTCGTGGTCTTTTATTGTTCCATATAAATGTCTGGAGAGTTTTTTCCATTTCTGAGAAAAATGTCTTTGGAATTTTGATGGGGATTGCATTGAATTTGTATATCACTTTAGGTAGTATGGACATTTTCAGTATGTTGATTCTTCCAATCCAAGAGCATGGGATATCTTTCCATCTTCTTGTATCCTCTCTAATTTCTCTCAGCAGTAATTTGTAGTTCTCATTGCAGAGATTTTTCACCTCCTTGGTTAACTCAATTCCTAAGTATTTTATTTTTTTGGTGGCTATTATAAATGGGCAGGCTTTCTTGATTTCTCGTTCTGCATGTTCACTATTGGAGAAAAGAAATGCTACTGTTTTTTTTGTGTTGATTTTGTATCCTGCTACTGTGCTGAAATCATTTATCAATTCCAACAGTTTTTTTGTAGAGGTTTTAGGCTGTTCGATATATAGGATCATGTCATCTGCAAAGAGGGACAGTTTGACTTCATCTTTTCCAATCTGGATGCCCTTTATTTCCTTCTCTTCTCTGATTGCTCTGGCTAGTACTTCCAACACTATGTTGAATAGGAGTGGTGAGAGTTTTGTTTATACATTGATTAGTTGATTAACATTTGTGTTGTTTACACTTTTTAGTTATTATGAATAATGCTGCTATAAAAATTTATGCACAAATTTTTGTGTAAACATATATTTTTGGTTTTCCAGGGCATAGATCTATGAGTAAACTTTCTGGATCATGTAATAACTCTATGTTTAACTTTTTGAAGAGTGCCAAACTCTTTTCTAAAGCAACTATTTTAGCTGCATCTCCTAAGTTTTGACATGTTATATTTTTGTTTTAATTTATCTAAAAGTATTTTCTAATTTTCCTTTTGATTTCTTCTTTAACCCTTTGGTTATTTAGTCATGGGTTGTTTACCACAAATTTGTGAGATTCCAAATTTCTTTCTGTTACTGACTTCTAATTGTATTCAATTGTAGTTAGAGAACATACATTGTATTATTTCTACTCTTTTAAATTTACTAAAGTTTGTATTTTTTTGGTATACCATATAGTATTTCCTGGAGCATATTTCATGTGCACTTGAGGATAATATCTATTCTGCTATTATTGGGTAGAATATTCTATAGATTTATATTAGATCTATTTGGTTTTTAGTGTTGTTCAAGTCTTTTTTTTTTTTTTGGCAGCTGGCCTGTAAGGGGTTCCAAACCCTTGATCTTGGGTTATAACACCACACTCTAACCAGTTGAGCTAATCAACCAACCCTAGTGTTTTTACATCTTCTATTTCTTTGTTGATCTTCTATCTAGATGTTTAATTCATTATTGAAAGTGGAGTATTATCTCCAACTATTATTATTATCTACTTCCCCCTTTATTTCTGTCAGTTTTTGCTTCATGTACTTTGGTGCCCTGCGGTTAGGTGTATATGTGTTTATAATTGTTATACCTCCTTCATGGAATGACTCTTTTATCCTTAGAAAATATCTAGTAACATGTTTTGCTTTAAAGTCTGTTTTGTCTGGTATTTGTGTAACCACTCCAGGTTTATTGTGGTTGCTGTTTGAATGATAAGTCTTTTTTACATCTTTTTGCTTTTAATATCTCTGAATCTTTGAGTTTAAAGTGTGCCTCCTGTACCTGGTATAAAGTTGGATCTTGTTTTTTTTAAAAATCCAATCTGAGATTTTCTGCCTTTAATTGGATCGTTTAATCCACTCATGTTTAATTTTATTATTTATCTAGTTAGATTTATGTCTGCCATTTTAGTTTTTGTTTTCTATATGTCTTGTGTGCTTTTGTTCCTCTATTTCTTCTTTACTGCCTTATTTGCTGGGGCAAGGGTTATCAGGATCCCATAATTCTCACTGGTGCTGTGCCCAGAGTAGAACCTCCACTCCCACAAGTGGGGGCTTGGTGAAATAAGGGAGCCTTGACCTTTCAGCTACACTCTCCTGGAACTTAATCTCAGCAAGCAGTTACTAGGTACAGAATAAGAAATGCTGAAATCCTGTTTCTCCTGGGATGATAGCTCTCCACTGGGAGCTGGGGAAAGAACCTTATGTTCTAGGCCAAATCAGTCTAAAGTTTCCCTCTTGATGAGCCGGGATGGAGGGAGAAAGGGAGGAGGTCTTGGTTCATATACCACAGAATCTCTTTGTTGATACTAAATTTTAGCAAATTTTCTGGAATAAATTTTCTAAAATTTGATGTATACCCTTAGGATCATTTTCAGACACTTTAAATCATTGTGTTTTCGAATATAATTTCCACCAGTTTTTCTAGGGAGTGGGCCTCAGGGCCATCATGCTGCTCTGCAGGAAGTAAAACCCCTTTCACTGTGGTTTTGATTTGCATTTCCTTGATGGTTAATGATGCTAAGTATCGTTTCATGTGCTTATTGGCCATTTGCATACTTTCTTCAGAGAAATGTTCATTCAAATCCTTTGCCCATTTTTAAATTGAAGTATTTGCATTTGTTGTTCAGTTGTAAGGGTTCTTCGTATGTTCTGGATATGTGATTTGCAAATATTTTCTTCTATTCTTTGGGTTGTCTTTTCATTTTTCTGATAGTGTCTTTTAAAATACAAAAGGCTTCAGTTTTGATGAATTCCAATTTTCTATATATATAAAATATATATGTATATATGTACACACACACACATATATATGTGGTTGTTTGTGCTTCAGGTGTTGTATCTAAGAAACGGTTGCCTAATCCAAAATCACAAAGATTTACACGTATGTTTTCTTCTAAGATTTTATAATTTTAGCTCTTTCATTTAGGTCTTGATCCATTTGAAATTAATGTTTGAATATGATGTGAGATAGGGGTCTCAATTCATTCTTTTGCATATGGATATTCACTTATCATTTGTTGAAATATCATTGGAATTCTAAAGAAGAATTATTTAAATACCTCAGTTAAATAGATGATAATTATATTTGTAATATTGAGTTTTCTCATTGTGGAACATATATCTTCTTCATTTTTTCAAAAACATATTTCTGTGTAAAGCTATAGTGTTCGTTGCTTAACATAAGTTTTGGATATTTCTCATGATGTGATTGTTGCTATTGTGAAGGGGATTATTATGCGTTACATTAAAATTTTCAAAAATTTATGTTTTTATCAAAGTTAAAACTGCACATTCTAAAAGAATAATTCAGTTTTAAAAATTATAAATCATGTACTCAGTCTCCTTTCTATTTTAACTTTTCTCCTTCCCCAGAGATGACCATTTTAATTAGTGGATAGTCTGATATTCAACATAAACTTGCATTGCTATTTCTTGATTTTTCTGTTGTAAGTACTATCCATTTACTTCCTACTATGAAAGATGAGCATTTACTTATTTTTTCTCCCTCCCCTACTATACACAAGCTAATTTCCCATTATTTCACACTGCTAATATTGCTATGCTTTAGTGAAGATTATATCAATATTTGGTTTTTAATTATTTTGATTACGTATGTAAATCAGAACTGAGATGTGTAGTAAATTATGACTTTTTTTTTTTTTTTTTACCTGAGCCAAGTTAACTGAATAACTTTCTATTTTTCTTACAATTAATTATAATTGACTGTAAGAAACTACGCTGCTAATTCAATCTCCAAATTCTCCTCTGGTTGTCTAAAAATTCTCGAGAGATTACTTCACGTCAAACAGTCCATGAATTTCATTATTTTGGAGTGACTCCTCCTGGTGTTTTCTGATGTGCCTCCATGCTTATTTGTCTGATGCATAGTTCTCATCATGGGATCTTCTTCACCTTCATCTTGGGAATATCTTTCCCCTGTATTGAATTTCTTGTTTCTTATATCTTATATCTTTATATTTATTGCTTTACCCACTCCACCCCCCAATTTGATGATGCACATTTTCAAGTTGCTTCCGGAGAAAAGGTGTGTAGGAGGTAAATTTTTTTCAGATCTTGCTCGTCAGAAAATCTCTGTATTCTACCCTGGCCCTTGGCTAGTTATGGAATTCTAAGGTGAAAATAATTTTTAAAAAAATTTTTGAGTTATTCCATTTTCTTCAAGTTTCTCATATTGTAATTAAGAGGTTTGAAGCCATTCTCATGGCTAATGAAACCTATGGTTTTTATTTCCCCCTCTTTGGAATCTTGCAAATCATTTTCTGCCCTTTCTGTCAGAAGTTACATAATGATAAACCTTGATATGCATCTATTTTTATACATTATGTTGGATATTTTTACATAATCTTTCAGTATAGTATCCTATCCTTTACATATTAAGAAGGAGATATTGAGAATAGATTCTGGCTTTGGTTTGGGACAGAATGGATCATAGTATAAGTACATTGCCTTTTTATCTTTGGTAGCTGGGTCTTAGATTAATAAATCAAGAAAATACTGGCATATTAAACATTAGAGTTTTTGTGGTGGCCAATAGAAATACTAAAGGAAGATTGCTTACTCTTCAGTGTTCTACTCGGTGAAACTTTTAGAACTTTTTAAACCATGTGCATGTTTTACTTTTAGAATTAAATTGCGAAACAATATATAGAAATAAAAGTGTATGTGCTCTATGACCTAGCAATTCTACTTTTAGGAATCTTATTCCAGAAGCATTCATTATTCAACTGTTTACTGAAGCAATATTTGTGATGAAAAATTGTCAATCAATAGGCAAATGATTAAATAAATTGTGGTACTTTCATGCTATGTCCTGTATAGTTGGAATCATCTTAGTTTCTCTCTCCAGCTTCCTGCCTTGGCCTAAGAAATAGGAATATTTACCCTTTAAGAAGTAGGAGACAATAGTTTCCACACTTTTCTCCAACTCCCAGTGACATGTGGAAATATGAGAGGAGTAGTGACTTCTCTGGTTGAAGAGGCCAGAAAAGACTGGACAAGTCCTTTATTTGTTCTCTCTTAGAAACAAAGGTTGTGTACTGTGTCCTCCATAGTAAGTCCTCTAGCGAGGCTCTTCCACTGTGGGGAGATCAGCAGAAGTCTAGCTGGCTGGGTAAATTCAGCTTGGCTTCTCTAATCCAGTCTTACAAATAGTTCAAATTCAAATTTAAGTGAAAAAAAAAAGTCAGAAAAAAAATAAAAAATATGTGCACACATGTATACATATGTGTGCACATATATGTACATTATGTGTATATATTACACATTTATAAATCATGTTGGAAATTTTATATCTAAGAAAGATTATATTTTCATATCATACATATGAAAAGCAGAAGAGTTTTTGGAGGTATGCATATCAAATCATGAACTCTTTTTACTATGGGGTAAGTAATGATAGAAGGGAGTAAGAGGAATTTTTACTTTTTATCTGAATGTTCTTGTTAGAATATTTCAGCTTTTACAATGTGTTTATTAATGTAATTAAAGAAAGACTGAGACAAAAAAAAAACCCTGGAGGAAAATATATAAATTTTCGATAGTGGTTATCTCTAGGAAGTGAGATTTTGGGGGTCTGTATTATTTGTTAAGTTTAATATTTTAAAGCAATAGCCTTGTATTACTTATTATTATTCCTAAAAGATAATAAAATGTTAATATTTGTTTCTCACCTTAGGCAATAGCTAGGCGCTCCTGAGTCACTCTGATTGACAGGTGTGATCATGGTCATTTCCTTTCTTGTTTCTTACACTGAGAATGCTTTAAGTGTTTCAATCTAAAATTAACATGTTTTCTTTTTTTCTTTCCTTAATACAATTGATTATATTAACATAGTTCCTATTCATGTTTGACCCCCTGAAATAAACCTTACCTGGTCATGATGTGGATTGTTTAATAAATTATTGAATTCAAATGGCACATACTGAACTTAGGAATTTTGGATCTATATTCATAACTGAGATTGAATCATAGTTTTCTTATTGTGTGCCTGATAATGACATCAAGGTTTTGCTAGCCTCAAGGAATGAATTTGTAAACTACATAAATAAAATTTCCACACCTCTCACACTTCTGCTATTTTAAATAGTGGATATGGATATGTATAGTGTAAGTACTAAGTACTGCATTCTCATATTCTTGTTATATTTTCAGCACCTTTTGTACAGCTTCTTGTTTATGTCTAATATTGTGCCTTTAAAGTTAAAATTTTTTCTTGGTTAGATTTTCTGGAGACTTTTATGTTTACTAAATTTTTAAATCAAAGAACCAGCCTTTATAGTTATTTGTATATTAAATTATTTTCCTGTTTTCTAGTTATTTTCTTCTTATTATTATAATTTCCTACTTTTACTTTTACACATTTTGTTCTTCCAACTTTTGAGTTGAATATGCAGTTTATTTTTTATTTTCTAGGTTTTATAATAATAATAGCATTAATAATTATGCAGTTTTTGTGAGGACATGTTTGATCAGAGGGGATCCTTATACCTGTTTCCATGATATGACTTTGACTTCATATCAATGGGAATGGAGTGTAAGTTTCAGATATAACTTGTTTGACTCTTATGTTCATGGTAGAATTATTGTAAGTATTGCTTTTTTCCCTCTTCTCCTTATTGGAATTCTATGGGATAATTTTATTTTAAAAATAGGATTTTTCTGCACGAAAAGATTTAACACTGCTGACCTGTTTATATCAGCTCTATTTAAGGTTTGTTTTCTTCATACTGCACTGACAGATTCTCTGAGAATAAAAGGTACATAATATCCTGTCATTTCTCTCTTCTTTTGTCTAGAGCACTTTAAGAGCATGGTGGCTGCCATTATTGTTACAGCAGCCCTACCTAGCCTCATTTCTTTCTCAGTTGTTTTCAAAGGAAGCCAGAATTGAAAAATAGCATTCAGCCTGACTCACAAAGCAGCACTGCAAAAATAGAAGTGGATGGACACATTCTATTTTTTTGCTTGGTACAGGCACCCAGTTATTATTGACTAATTACTGAAAATGCAATAATGTAAATACTAAATTTTTTGACAAAGAAATAAAAAATATACCAGAAACAATAAGCTTTTTATTCTCAACAATTCAAAACTAAATAAAACAATATATAAAAGACAAAAAGAAAATTCTTAGTGGGGAGATGATAGGTGAAATGAAATGACTGTTTGACTGAAACAGAAAGAATGAAAGCAATCTAAAAACAAATCATACTTAAAATTTACTTTGCATACAAGAAAGTGAGACATGGGTATCACATAGAACTGAAGTAGTGCTGGATATACAAACTTGAGAGACTTGCACAATCCTAAAAGCAACAAAGAGCTGAAAATGATGAGAGGAAGAGAGATGATGAACAGCAAGAAGTACAGAGTCTGAAGATCCAACATACGGACAATAAGCATCCCTGAGGAAGCATCCATCTTCCATGAATTAGAAGCCATAATCAAAGATTAAGGAAAATCTCATGAACTGAAAAAAAATATGATTTTGTAGAATATGATTTTTTCCTGTGTTCCAGGCAAAAATAATGAGAAGACAGCTACATGGAGACAGATCGGTGAAGTTTTTGAATTTCACAGGAGATAAAAATCAAGCAGTTTCAAGTATTCTAAGGAATTCCATGGGAAATGTTCATGAACCAGTAATTTGTGTGAGAAGACAACAGACATATTCTCACTTACTTAAGATCTCTAAAAATGAACTATCAATGCACATTTTATTAACAATTATTCAAAGACATAATTCTTTTGACCAAGAAATAAATCCAATATTAACAAATCAAGAATGGGAGAATACAGAGTTGAAAAAAGTGGACTTGAGCACTGGTAGTTAAATATACTGGAGTCTTTTACTTAGTGATTATTTGTATAGCTACATTTTAAAGAATTGGATCTTAAAATAATATACATCAATTTTTTCCACATGTAACAACTTTACATTTTTTTAAATACAAAGAAGAAACTAAACAAAGAAGAAACCTTAACTTTAACCACATGGCTCATTGGATACAAGGTCTCTTGCAGAGGAATACACAGTAATAATTGTAATGCTATTATCCATGTAGTGTTGAAACTTGCACACACATTTGATGCTTGCTTTTTATGAAACACAAGAGATTGGCCAAAATATTCGTTGACTCATCCATCTGCTGGACCAGAGATTTCTACCTCTCTCAGCTCTCTTCTTTAAACATTTGTGTCTGGAGAAACACTAAAACTCAGAATGTGAGTCTCAAATGATAAGAAGAGAATTAGTAGATGATTTGTTCTTTTTTGCAAAAATTGTCATTTGACCAAAATTGTCATTTTTGAGAAATAAATTGAGGGTTCAGGAAAGTAATAAATATGGGAACAAAACTGAAATCTAGAGTAAATGTTCTTGAAAGAAATTTTATTTCAGAAGGAGCAAACAGAACAGTCAGGAAGAATCGATAATACAAATAAATAAATAAAACACATGTCTCCCTAGTTAAAGAAAGCCTTGAATTTTCAGATTAGAAAGCCCAATTGAATATCAGAGAAAATTAAAGACAACATTTAGAAAAAAAAAAAGAGGTTGACTCGAGAAAATGAAAGGGGTGGTAAAAAGAAAAAGTAGTAAATAAGAGGTCCTCTAAAACAATTGCTTAAATAATGCTTGTTCATATGATTTTGAAATAATATAAGTATTAATATAGGATTCTTGAAAGAGAAGTTGTACTGTTTAAAAAACTGTGATATGGATCTAAAGTATTCAAATGATTGGGAGTTGGGGTTACAGGAGATAAATGAGGAAGTAAACGTGTGATTAATTGTTCCTTTTAAAGTGTGTATATAAAAATAACATATTTTGGAAAGTGATTCAAATGTGATAGATTAAAATATAGTGTTTAAAAAATCACAGGTAACAACTAGTGGCACAAATCTTCCACATCACCAGTAAAATAAGGAGCAAAGATAAATTTATCATTATCGCAAAGTTAGGGAAAAGAAAAAGCAAAAAGCAAAGAAGGATGAAATTAGGAAGAAGAAAACATACCCACAGAAAAACATGATGATAAAGTTTGACCAAATGTCATATTTATCAAATAAATGCGAATGATTTAAATTCTTATTTGAAGACAAATATTCTGAAATTTCATCGAAAGCAAAAATTAAATATAAGCTATTTACAAGGGACTCAGCTAAAGGGACATGACTGACAACATTTAGAAATAGAGCGATGACAAATGCGTGCCACGTAGATAACCCTTAATTTTTCTCAAACCCGTCCACTTCTCTCTATGCCATTATTGCCGTTCATCCCACCATCTCTTTCCTATATGACTGTTGTACAAGTGTGATTGCAATCATTCTCTTTGCCTCTATCCAATCTTATCTCTCTCCTGTTCATATCCCACACTCTAGGCAGATTCACTTTTCTAAAACGTATTTTTGTATTTTAGTCCTCTGCTTGAAACTCTAGTGAATTCACATTTCTCTTAGACGGAAGTCCAAACTACTTAACATGGTTGATAAAACCTTGCATCAGCTGGCCCTGCCAGCACCTACAGCTTCAATTCTTGCCATTCCTTGGTTTGTAGTCTCTGATTCAGCGCCTTCCTTCTCAACTTCCAACTCTTCTAATACGTACTCTCTGTCATCTGGGCCTCCTCGCACGCTGTTCCCTTTGCTTGAAACACTCTTCCCCTCTCACTGAACAGTCAGGTCTCTACTTAGTCTCATTTTCTCTGGGAAGTGAACTCCTTTTATCATAATTCTTATCATGTGATATTTTCATATTGTTTTTACTGATCTGTAACCATTTTCAGACTTTAGCTCCCTGTCCATCTAGTAGGGTAGTTCTTAGTGTGTAACAGAACTATATGTTGAATAGATAGTGAAATTCAGACACCCAAAGGACCATAGGTGGAAATATTAATATTAGAAAATAATAAAAATTAAGGATAAATCATTACAATAACAATAAGAGTATTGGAAAGGGTTGTCAGTGCCTCCGCTCATATGTCTTGGATCTTTCATGTGTGCTAGCTGACTTTAACTGCCAGTATATGTGTCTGGGAGCCTATGAACTCTACTTGCCCCCGCAACCCAAAACTGTGCCCATAAAGGCCTACAGTGCTAAAGAATTAGCCCTTGGGAGCAGCCCTCCACCGATGACTATTGCTCTGTGGATGGGGTAATCCTGAAGTATGTGTTTTGTAGCATTTCTCAGCTTCCCATGACTCTACTGCCCACCATCGTAGTTGTCTTAATAACATACCCTTTGTGGGGTGCTTTTCCTTCCCTGTATCACATCCCCACTCCGTGCTGGCTTTCCCTGCACTTCCCGAGAAAGCTAGCGTACTTGTTCTCGTCTCAGGTCTGCTTCTGGGGAAACCCAACCTTTATTTGTATGGACTAATAATAGTACAATACAGAGGGAATATGTGAAAGCCATTAATATTGTTTTATTTTTATTATGGAAAAGCTCACATAGATACAAAAGTAGACTAAATGCGGTAAAGAACTGCTGTGTACCCAACACCTAGATTCAACAATTATCCATACCTGTGAGCCAAAATATATAGAATCGAAGTATATTAAGCAAAATAACAAAAATGGCAATAATAGGGTCAGATGTCAAAATAATGGTAGGAGACTTTAACAACTTTCTCAGTATTTAGCTCATAAATTAGCCAAAACCAAGTAAAGATATAAGTATCTTTGAATAATTTCATACTTATTCTTTCAATACTTTAGTCAAAATATTTGCCATATAAGAGAACATTACTGAGGCCAACGGAGGTGGGAAAGGAGGAGAGGGAGAGGGGTTAGTGAGAAATTGGTAAAGGGACGCAAAAAATGATTACATTGTGGAAGGTTGAGTATACTAATTATCCTGACTTGAGCATCACATATTGCACACAGGTATTGATATTCAGTGCTGTACCCCACAGATAACGTACAATCAATCAAGTTTCAATTTAAAAAAATTGCCATACCAATAGATAATACTCTTTTAAAAATATCTTTATAAAAATTGGTAGTACAATAGTCATATGGAACTAATTAATTCCAAGAAGTAGAAGTGTGGCACACATCACATTCTCTGATCATAATCAAATAAGGCTAGATGTTATTAATAAAACATTAGTTAAAAATAATCTAACCACTTGGAAACTAAGAGAAAAATCCTTTAAATTTATTCTTTGGTCAAAATGGAAAAGAAAATTCTAGTAAACTATTTTGAAATTATCATCAATGATAAGAATACAAATCAAAGCTTATGGCTGAGGCCAAATATATACTCAGAAAATGAGTTTGTAGCCATACTTAATAGACATTTGTTATTCTTTTTGGCTTGTTAGCATCTAGATTTCCTTCCAATGCTTTGGGAATTCCAGTCTTTCGTTTTGCAGTGGGAGAAAATCCACCTCCCACCATAAAGGTGGAAAATGCCAGGTATTTTTCTAACCTCCTCTGCACTACAGCATACACTTACGTTTTGGGTTCTGTCAATCAAATGTGCCATATACAAACTTTGACTCAGAAGTTCCTAATGCAAAGAAGCAGAGAAAAGGATTCATTCACTGCTAGTGGCAGCAAGATCAAGCGGATAGAACAAGGCTTCTGAGGGAACTGTTCCTCCTTTAGGTAGACACAAAACCCCTTGTGCACCCTCCTCCCTGTTCTTTGGCATGATAGGTTGAATTTGGGTGGGTGCCTGAACCAAGGTGGTCCCTTCAATATGGCCTGTGACTGGCATCTGGACTGACAAAATGAACTAGTCCAGATGGACTGAGCCAGACAGCATCGGGAACTAAAGTCAAATTACTGAGAAAGAGACAGATCATGTGGCAACATGGCCACCAACTGTTACGAAGATGTAGAAATTATTAATTTGATGAAAGGCGAAGGAGTAGAAGTCATGAAATATGTGGTAGATTTCCAAAGCAGATGTGAAAATAAGTGAGTCAGTGGTAAGAGGAGATAGTGCGAGTATGTAACACGTAGCTGAGTTATGTCAGTGGCACCTGCACAGCCATGTACCTGATGCCCCTGTGGTCAAAACTTTCCAGTGGCTTCCCCACTCAGAATCATCACCCCGGCCGACAAGTCCCTACATATGCTGACCTCCTGTTGTGTCTATCTAATTTTCTGTCAGTTCTGATTCTTGCAAACTCCACTTAATCACATGATATCCTTGTTCCTGCAATATACCAAGTACGCTCCTGGCTCCAGGCTGTGCACTTTCTGTTTGCCCCCTGCTTGGAGCAATTTTTTCTTCACATATTCTCATAACACACTTCCTTCAGGTTTCTGTTCAAATGCTGCCTTTTCACAGAGGACTTGCCTCACCATCCTATCTAAAATTGCTCTCCATTCCCATCATTTTCTGTCCCCCATCCTACTTTACTTTTCTTCTTAGTACTTAGAGCCATCTATTTATTTGTTTGTCTAGTGTTTGCTATCATATTAGAATAAAAGCTCCATGATGTCTTTATTTCTTGGGTTTTTGGGGGGAGGCAGGTGGGGGGAATGAAACAGAACAGTGCTTGGAATATAGTAGCATTTAATAAATATTTGTCCTATGAGTAAATGGACTGAAAACAGATTAAATGCAAGATTTTTTCTTCCCTTTTCGTAAGCAGTTGATTTCTGCCCCTACTCCCACCATGTTTGCAGAATGCTTATGAGCATCCCTGGTAAAATATTGAAAATTTCTTTATTATAGAGAAATTTAAAGCTTAAAAAAAGCATTTTCATTCTGATATTTAGTGGTTCAACAGAGAGAAAGGATCAGCTTTCCACCAATCACTCTAAAGCAAAGCCTATCAGTTGAAAGTCTTACCTACACACACAGAGGTCAGACAGCATTTTAGTGCCTCACTCTTAAGGACAGAACAAAAAGGATCATCAGACTTTTGAGAAAAGGCTCTATAAAAGAGAGGCCGAGGGCAACAAATAGGAAGAAAGTCTTTGGGGAAATGGAGATAATGCAAGGAACAGAAGGGATCTAAGAGGATACTATTGCATCTGTAAGAACAGGAAGCTTTCTGATCCCCACACTGGCCTGGGGGGGTGGGGGGAGGGGAAAAAAGTAACATGAAGCTTTTAAAAAGTGACAATTGAAGACTAAGAGTAAACTCTTGGAAATTAGTAACAGAGAAAAGAAAGCAAAGGAGACAAATTATTAAATTAAACAGGAAAATCACAATAATAAGAATGGATTTTCAGATTGAAATGGCTTTCTAGATAAAAATGAAAACAAAAAGCAGAGTGGGGGTGGGGGGGAGGGAGGTTGGGGAATAATTGGAGGGGGACACGGGATACAAAAGTAATTTCTGGTAATGGGTATGCCCCTAGTATGAATCTGGTCCTCACATCATGGGCACAGGGGGTGACAATTAGCTTTGTATCCCATGAATATTCTTAATAAAAAAAGAAAGAAAGAAAAAAAAAAAACTCAAAAAAGTACTCTTGCTTAGCCCAAAGTTGTAAAATTTCAGCACACAAAAAATTTAAAAAATCCTAACAGTTTATAGATTGGGAAAAACCCACCAAACATACGTCTTAAAAAGAACAAGTACCGAAATCAGAAAAAAAAAAAAAAAAAGAACAAGTATTAGAAAGGAACACTGTTTGCTAAAAGATCATAGAATAATAGTTCTGCATTTTGAAGGGAAAAAGGTTTTCAATCTAAATTGTATTTCTCCCCGAACCCTCAACCAAGAATAAAGCTAGAATAAAGTTATTTTAAGACATGCAAGAACTCAGACAGCTTATTTCTCATTACATTCTCATTACTTGAGGAAGTGCTACGACAAAATGATGGAGAACACCAAGAGGGAGAAATGGGACCCATAAAAGAGCATAACAATCAATCATAGCACATAGGATGTATTTCCTCCCTTTTTGATTTGCTAGACTGTGAGACTCTTGCAGTCAGGGATCATTATTAGTCATGGATCTAATTCAGCCTTATCCACTCAGCACCCAGCCTGGGGCTGCAGGACGTGCAAAAGAGAATGCTGTTGGAGGTAGGTGTGTAGGTGTGTCACCCACAAAGGACCACGTCATGAATTCACCATTGTCCAAAGACCTGGTCTTCAGGCTTCCATAGATATAAACTCTCTGTCTTTGTCTCAGAGTTGATCTGAGACATTCTGAGTTATCCTAACAAAGCTCACAAGAGTCTTATACATAAGGCCAGGTGCTACTTTAGTCGATTACAATAAGAAAAACTAGATATCTAAGGTCAAGTGACCTGGAAACTCCCGCCTGCTCAACAATGAGCCTGCAACCAGTGTGAGGGAGTTCTGCTACAAGGTAGCATTAAATAGCATCCAGTTCTGGTGTCTTGATGTGTCCATTCCCCAAAACAGGAGGACTAGATATTTGGGTTGGACCCACAGGTCCTCCCCCCCCCCCCCGCCATGGATGGCTTTCAGATGGCCCTGCTGTCTTGCTGTCTTGCTTCTTCCAACTTTCCTGCTTCCTTTGCTGATATATTCTCCTTTCAAATGACACATTGTTTCTGAAGTATGAACCATCCTGTGTACTGCTCTATAAGGAATAAGACCATTCTATGTGAATGGAGGATGAGGTGAACACTAACAAAAATGAAAGAAGCTGAGCATGCAGAGATGATTAAAATGCATTTCCTGTTCCCAGGGAGCTTACAGTCCACTGGGGGCAGACACGTAGACAATCACTTGTCACATAGCTGGGTGCAATGTGGGGGGAGAGGGGGGTCTCGTGTAGGAAGGAGTGGGCAATTTCTTTTTGGCTAGGCATAATGTTTTGTTTTTGCATTGTTTCTACCCGGCTTGCTGTTTCAGGCTGACACCGCTTTTATGACTAAGAAAGGCACGCAAAAAAAGCTATCCATTGAGAGCAGAAATAACACCAGAATTATGCAGAATTTACAAAGACAGGACTAGACTGTACTGTGACTGCAATGCTCATGTTTTTCAGGAGGATAGAAGTGCTGTAACTTTCCTAATAATATCCTCATAATTTTCTCAATAACAGGATTAGTATTAAATCTCGGGGGAAAGTTGCAAGAACCCATTTTCTCAAGTTATTTAAAACTCAGACTCAACAAACTCCCACCATGTATACCACAGTATGAACCTGGTAACAACACATTTGAGATAGCAAGGACTTGCATGTAAGTGGTTTCTAGCTCTAATGCCTTAGATATGTTTTAAAAAGTTATTTTAAAATTATAACTCACAGGTATTATATTTGGCTTAAGGAAGTTCAGAAAGTTAAACCTGCAATCATTAGAGAGTGTAACATCTCTGACAGTTTAGTTCAATTCAACTTTTAAATGACTATTTTTAAATCAATATTTTTATTATAATATGCTTGAGTTCTGCAAAGTTTTTAAAGGTATCATAACTTGAAATATTACTTTTTAAAAAATGCTTTATGAGCTCCTAATTAAAATGTTTCTTCTTAGAGATGATGCTTGTTGCAGGACCTTATGAATTGTTTTTGCTCCATTACTAATCAAGCAGAGGTTTGTAAGGTTTTAGAGGCTGGTCTTTCTTTTCTTTTGTTCTTATCCCAGAAGTTTAGCATTTTTTAGGTCCTCACATACCACATCTCAAAAATTGGTTTGCTCTACAAAAGTGAGAGGTTCAAATGGGATTTAAATTGTCAAAAAAATTGGGTTCACTCTAGTGCTTTTTGAATCATGACAGTAATTTGATCCTGTAGCTTAAGAATATAGAGAATATGGAGGTAAAAGTAACTCTAGGAATCAGGCATCTACTTGGATGAGAATTACTCACCATAGTGGCCCATGGGAATTAGTCACCGCTTGTCATATGGAGCCTCAAGTGTGTGTTCTTTGGAAGAGAATATGCAAAGCCTGCAGGAAATCTACAGATGTGCTTTCTTCGATTTCTTATTATGTTCATGTACCTGAAAACACTTTGGACAAAAGCAAGCTAGGCTTCTGGTGCAGATGGCAGACTGAGTATGAAAAGCTTTGCTGTGCTGTAGTAACTGCTGAGATCAGGCTGACGGCCTCGCCAGCCCTGTCCTCAGCTCTCCTGCCAAGCCCAGCTCTGGGCTTTCCCATGGTGAGAACAGTGGGGAGGCAGCTCAATCCCGATGGGCACAGGCAGGAGCAATGGGCCACTGCCCACTGCAGTGCTCCAGAGAAGTGGTCTGGATCTCAAACCTAGCCCCATCATTTAGACATACAGCTTTTGTGCTGTACCCAGCTCCCACTCCAACAACACGCCAGCCAGGTCACTGTATTTCTGATTCTTACTTTCTTTCTTTTTAAAATATTTAATTGACAAATAAATATTGCATGTATTCAAGGTGTACTATGTGATGACTTGATATACATATACCTTATATAATGAAGGAAGGTGAAAAACTGTAGTGAAGAAAGCTGTAAACCTCTCAGGATAGCCTCAGATATATACATCTAGAATGTGATAGAATCCTTTTAACTTGGCCTCTGCCTAGGCTTGGCACTGGGTACTAGGAAGGTAGTTTAGAACTAATAATGTAGGGTAGAATCTTTACTGCAGATTTAAGACTATTTCCTGTATGGGATCAATTTCACATTTTTTTGTTTATTTCTAAATAAAGACATGTTTAAAATCATCTGGGATCTTATCACCCAGGAATAAACAATAACAACCACTACCAGCAATTTGCATATCCCTATATATTTCACATATATAATTAATAAAAGGACATCGTATGCATAATTAGATATCCTTTGCACATATATCATGACTGTTTTGACAAAATAAAATGTATGTATATACCATTTTAATTGATGCATTATATGCTATTGTTTCACTGTTTCCTAATTTATTTAATCAATCCTTCATTGATTTTGTTTATATTGCTACTGATTTTTTGCTGTTTCAACACTATTATAGCAAATTGCTAACTACATAGATCTTTGTGAACTTGTTGAAGTATTTTCATCAAATAAGTTCTTATAAAGGAATTGCTGCATCAAAGTGACTTTAATTTTAAGGCTTTTGGTGCATATTGTCAAATTGTCCTCTGGAAATTGTATACCAATCTATACTCCCCAAAGCAGCCGCTAAGTGTACCTCCTCTTTCTCTACAATATCCTCCTGATTATTAATGTTTAATTAATTAATTATTAACATTTCTTTCATTTATAATATATTTATTAACATATTCTTAACATCTTTGCCAATCTGAAAGGTGAAAGATGATCTTATTATTGTATTATTTTGTATTTCCTTGATTACTAATGGGAGTGAAATCTATTGCATATTTTAGGCCATTTATATTTCTTTTTTGTCAGTTGTCTGTTCATATCCTGTACCTATTCTTTTATTTACTTATCTTATTTGTCTATATTAATTCTGTCATATATATTTGAATGTTTTCCCATTTGATGTTTATCTGTGTTTACTAATTATTCTAATAGAAATTTAAAATTTTGATTTCATCAAATCTGTAATGCATTTTATTTGCAAGTTCTGACCTTAATTCTTTTCCTAGAAGAGCTTTTCTTATTGCAAGCCTAGCAAAAATTCACCTGTATTTTACCCAAGAACTATTAAGGTTTCACCTACCACATTAAGATCTAATTGATTTTGAATTTATTTTGGTGTAAAGTGTAAGATACATACTTGTGTTTATGGCTTGCATTCGCTCTAATTTATTGATATGCCCATCATTTCTTCCACTGATCTGAAATGCTGATGTTATATAAAAATTATAACTAATTTTTTGAACCAGGTGACTGGGGAAAAGTGCCATGTACAAAAATGGGGAAAGCAGGGGATGTTGGCTGTGAAGTAGAAGATGACGATTAATTTAATCATTAAGATTTTGTTTGTGGTCCCCATCGAGTATCTATGTGGTGGTGGGGTGTGTGTGTGTGTGTGTGTGTGTGTGTGTGTGTGTGTGTGTGTGTGTGTGTGTGTGTGTGTGTGTGTGTGTGTGTGTGTGTTAGAGAGAGAGAGCAAGAGAGCACAAGAGAGGAGATTAAACCAAAATTCAGTTAACTTTTGTAACACATCTACTGTGTTTAATAGGCAACATTGCATTTTCCTGAATGGTTGATCAACACTTGAAAGATGTTACTCTCTTCCTCAAAGGAGTACAGTGACAGCCAGCACCTCCACGGAGCCTCAGAATGGCACATCAGCTTCTCCTTAATCTCTTTCCTCTCCTCCTGCCTCGACTTGGACCCTCAGAACTCAGGCCTCTGATCATCCTGCTGACAGCAGCCCTTCTGGAGGAAGGCAGAGAGCACCAGAGGGGAGAGAAGTAGGGGAAAGGGCTTCTGCAAAATCTTAACTCTTGTGTTATTTCCTCTCAATTTCTTCCTGGCTTATTGCTAGTCCAAGAAGAAACCAAGGAAAAGGAGCAGGAGAAAGTGAGATGCTTCCTATACCACCACCCCATAAAACACTCTGGCTTCCACAGCACAGCTCACCCCTAATTGCTCTTTCATAGGCAGAAGTGAGGCCAGTAGAAGCTCAGAGCAGCCACAGACCTGGGGCAGAAGAATGCTGCCTTCCACAGCTGCAGCAGTAACAAGCAGATGAGTTCCTAGTGGCCCACGTTGGAACTTCAGACCTTTGTTCTATGGGAACATGTGAGCTGTAGTGATTCAGGGTCAAAGAAATATCAGTGGAGATTTATTATGAGTTAGGAAGGCAACTTTGTTTCCAGGGAACAGTGTCCATGATCCAAATCATTGACTTGCAAACTGACATTAGGACTGGAGCTCCTGCAAGCTGGAAATGGGCTGTACTATTATTTTTTCAATCATACAAAAGAAATGAAGAAAATCCACTGTTGGAGACAGATGCAACTTCCATATATTGTCATACAGATAGATGTAAAAACATTTTTCAGGCAAGAATTTTCTAAATTACTTGATTCAAATCAAAGACTCTGAAAGCCGAACACTAGAAGTGATAGAATCTGTTTATTAAAAATAGTTTAAATAGTTTATAATGTTTAAAATATAGTTTAACATATCCTATACTATTTTGTCTTTATAGTAACTCTGTAAGATATTATTTTCCTCGTTATCTAGATGAAAAAGCTGAGGCTCAAATGGGTCAAGACACTTGAAAGATGTCACAGTTTAAAGCAGACCTAGGATTCATTGAGTTTCCCCATCCAGCCTCCCCCACTTCCCCCAACCCCGCCCCAACTATATCATTAGGGCTTCCACATGGACTGAGGGCCTGACTTTTGAGGCCATGCTCTTTTTTTTGTTTGTTTTTTTGGCAAGCAAAATCTTTTACCTAAGACTATGTATTTTTTCAGGCTAAGCATGATTTATTTTGTTTGCTTGGTATGCAGGTGTCTACTAACGTACCCTTCTATATGTAAGTCTATGCTTCCCAAATGTCCATTTATAGTGTTATCAGAAGTTGATTACAGGCTTAATGAAGTGATCATAGTGGCACAGCCTTCTTTGGATAAGTTCAACAATTTAATGTACAGGAAAAAAAAAAAAAAGCTTAGCAGATAGTGTTTTAGCACGTAATTAATTAAGGCAGAGCAAAGACTGTACTCTTAGACTAAAGCTGATAGAATTGTTATTTTGTGCCTATGGCCATGTTAAGACCCATCTGTGATTTTTGGTAAATATAAGAAGGAAAGGTAGTCCAACATTTTCAGAAGATATTTCAACTTTTCTTTATAAAAATGACAACCCCGCAGTAAAAATAACATTAATTATAGTTGCCTTTCAATTTGCTGCTTTATTATAATTAACGTTAATTAATTTTTTGGTATTGCTAGTATTCATTTATTTATTGAAACATAATATGATTATACATATTTGTGGGGTACAGAGTTATATTTTAATACATGTACCCTATGTGATGATCAAATCACGTAATTAGCATATTCATCATTACAAAACTTAGTCATTTCTTTGTGGTGAAGAAATTCAATCTCTCTCTTCTAGCCATTTGATAACATGCAGTAAATTATTAATGAACATTATATTAAACTCTGCATCTAAAAGATTTTTAAGGAAAGCTAGTTGCCAGTTTTGCTAGGGCAAATAATGAGATAAGTAAAATCCTACTTGTGATAACAGGTTTCAGATGAAACAGGAGATGATGATAAAAAAAGGTTAAAAGTGGTTCTTTCTAAGAGAAAGGAAGGACAGCAAAAATGGAATACAAAGCTTCTATGGAAAACCCAGAGATGGACCTAGTTTCCCACCCTACTCTTGCCCAAATATGAAACACCTGCAGTCAAGTAGCCTCTGTAGCTGCGGGTGAGCCAGTGGTGGGCTGAGAGAGCTTGAGCCTGGCCAGCCCATTGTTCTATCCCTTCTCCTCATGCCACATCCAGTGGGGTCCACAAACAGGACTGCCTGCAATGCAGGGCAGAAGCTGCAGGTGCCAGAATAGCCAACACACCCAACCAAAGAAAGTAAGCATGTCGGGATAAAACATCTTTTTCAGACCACAGAATAAAACCTTCTGAAAACTGTCTCTGTCAGGACAGTTAAGTTGCTGCAAAGGCCTGAGAAAATTATTTGATTTTTAAACATAAAGATTATCTTTTCCCTTCTCCAATTTGCCCTATCTTCCCAGAGGTGGAAGTTCTAGTTATTTACAAAATATTTATATTTTTACAGCAACCTGGCTTAGAAGAGTAGGCTAAATCTGTCACTTTCCCAGGATCCTAAACTCCCCCAACTCTGACATCAGTGGCTCCTTCCCTCTTGTAGATGCACCAGTTAATTGCATGTGGAGCCACTCGGAAGCACCGAAGGGACACTTTTCTATTCCATCTTGCTCACCAAAGAATGCTAGGACTATATATCCGGGGCAGATCTAAAAGTTTGGGGGCACACATTTGAGATGTTAAAATGCTTAAGTTTCTGAAATATTTATATATCAAAAAATATGAAAGAAAATAGAAAAGAATAGTATTTGCCATCTCTTATCTCCTTTTTATGATCGATGTAATAAAAATTTTTTGGTATGTTTCCAAGTGTATAGTTCAATAGTGCATAAATGAGAAGGAATAAAAAACTTTATACTGATGTAGAACTTCAGTATTTTATGTGCTAATGAATACAAATTTATATATACATATATGTATGTCATATATTTCAGTTACATATTAGGTTTGTTAATGAAAACTGTCTATGTGGAATGCTAGCAAGTAATGTTTACTTTTTGGATTATCATGAGAAAAATGAATTTGCATTTTATTTACATGTGAGAGCAGGCTGTTTTCACTTTCAATGAAATGTTGTACTCTTAAAATCCAGTAAAAGTAAAAATTCCATTATTTTGGTAACATTTACATATTCAGCAGATATTTACTTGAGGCTGAAAAAATAGTATAATTCTTATGTGTATTGATTGAAACAGCCTCATTTATAAGTGAACAAATATGTATAATCATGTTGGTTTCTCGTACAGCTTAAATATTATTTTAATTCTACACATGTGTATAGTGCTTTATATATTTTTGAAAACATAAATAATTAATTGATGAATTCCTCACCTAAGACCTCTGTTGCTTTATAAGGCTAGAGTCAGGGTGATAAATTTATTAGGCTAAGGAGTCCTAATGAGAAAGGAAAATAGAAAATATTATCTCAAAATTTAGCTGACTCAGAGCCTTCTTCATACCTAACTCGGCTTTTCAAGTCTTTGGGAAATTTAGTAAAATATAGATTTATATCCTTCACAATTTATGAATACAATATTCTCAGTTTCCCACTTTGTTTTACAGGAGAATCAAGGAAGCATGTTAAGCAAGGTGCACAAATTCAACAGCTAGGAAGGTATTACGGAGAAGTTGTGCCATATTTTCTTCAGTTTTCTCTGAAAAGAATTGAAGAATTGATGAAACCTTTAGACCAAATATGCCTTTGAAAACATGAACATAATTCATTTGCCTAGAGGCATGTATTAAAACATGCGATATCTACTTAGTGTTTTTTAATTCCTTCTAAATTAAATCGATATGGAAAGAGTTTAAGGAAAAAATTTAAGAAATAGGTGTGGCTTTTGATTGAAAACCCAGTGTTCCATCTAAGTGTTGGTACCTGCTCATCTTTATCTCAATTATTTATAACCTCTTTCTACAGCAATGGTCTCTCGCCTGTCATGGTCCATCCACAGTCCAGCTACTACCATCTTTCCAATTACCAGCTTCCCAAATGCATCTCTTTCCCTGGTCAGGTTGTGTTGTGGCCTCTGTATGTCTTCCTGCCTTATGGATGTTAGCCCCACTGAGGGGATAGTGACACACAGTCTTCCTGTTATAACCCCAGTAACTTCCTTCTCTGTCACTTCCCAACCACAGGACCATTACTGGGCGCCATGTCCTCTCATCCACTGGGATTAGGAATAAATACAGAAGAGTTCAATTCAGTTCAGCACATGGTTATGATGCATCGGTTCTGTGCCAGGAACTGCGGTAGGTGCCAGGGTGTTAATCTGCTTAGTCTCAAGGAGCTCATGGTCTCACACCTAGGCTCATACTATCCTCCAGCATTGCCCTTGCTCTTTGCCCACTCCCCTCTTGCTCATTGCCTGTGCAACCTTCCCTGCCTTCCTGCGTGCTTCTTACTTTTCCTCACTTTCGTCCTTCATCCAGCTGGTATTTTATTTTATTTTTTTTAACCATAGCCAACGCTCCATCCCCAAGTGCTTAGGAATACAACTCATTAACTAAACTCTCTGGAAAGGCTTTCTACTCTAAATGAGAAGCTGTGAATTTTTATTTTCCTAAATTACTTAGCCACAAACAACAATGGAACAGAGGTCTCATTATCTGAAGAGTTAATTTAGGAAAAACAGGAGCCCATCAGTTTCTTAATTAATTTTAAACTTACTTGTAATTGATGTGTGATATTTTATTAACCATTAAAAATCACATAATAGTAATCACAGTTAAAAACAGTTTTGGGGGGGAAATCTAATGGTTTGTAGCAGATTCATGTGTCTTAAAATTTATTTTGAAAGAAGTATTAGAATTGAGCTTTGAAAAAAGCCACTGAGGCCTCGTATTCTTGCTTAAATTTAAAAAAATAAAGGGATTTTTTCTTTCATCTATCCCCAAAACAGCGAAGACTAATTTAGACTTATCTCCAAGAAATTGGAATACCAAGTCTGTGAAAACAGAAATAAAGAACACAAAAAGTATTGCAAACTAAAATATTTCTCTAGATCATTAAAATTATTTAAGACAATGATTTTATTCCTCGTAAACGTGCACACCTGGTTACCTCAGGAAACTCTCCCTTTCTCTTATTTTTTCTCCCTACTTCCCCCTCCTCCCTTAAAAAGAAAAGATCACTGTAGCTGCACTTTTCAGAGACTAGAAAAATTAAACCCAGGCTATTGAATAAATTACTACTTTTAACATCTCTGAAAGTACCCTAAACCCTTTCTTTATCTCTTCTAGTTAAACTGTCTTTTCTAAACAAAGCACACATTTAACCAAATCACAGTTTTCCTCTTCTTTTCTCCTCTTATTATTGCTGCAATACTATATTTTTTATTGCTCATTTTAAAAATGCAATGTTTAACTACATTTGGATTAAATAAGCTTTTTGTGAGCTGGTCTTGAAACTTAACCACCACCTGTAGCAATATGTTATGAACAAATATGATCTAAGACTCACAAAGGCCTTCTACAATATAGCCTATTGTAAGCTGGAAAGTGTTCCTAATATCCCAGATTTTTATGTGGGGTTTGTACCCAGCTTTTAAATTTATACTTTCCCCCAGAATGTTGCTTTTTAGGATCTTTTTGAATTTAGAGCTCATATGATTATCTAATTGGTAGCAAGCCACTTCATTTTGCACATATGAAGGACATTCTACCTTGGAAAATCAATTCTGATTTGTCCATAATAATCGATTGGGTTAAATATTATGATGTCAAGCAAGTGGTCCAGTGCTTTTGTTCATTAAAACCCCCAAATTGGATTAGCAGTTTGCTTCCTGATTGAATAGCAATTGACCTGCTAAATTTCAATCAGATTGGTTATACCACGTCAGTATATCACACTTTCATAATGCTATATTCTGATAACTCGCTCACTATGACTCTTTGCCCTGTAGCATTTTTTTCAGGGTGTCCTTTACTTCCCCATTTCTCAGGCTGTAGATCAGGGGGTTGAGCATGGGGATTACAAGACTATAAAACACAGAGACCACTTTGTTGTACTTCCATGAATTCCCTGCTTTAGGTTGCTCCAGGTACATGAAAAACAGTGTTCCATAGAAGATGATGACCACAGTGAGGTGGGAGGAACAGGTGGAAAATGCTTTGCACTTGCCCTCGGATGACTGGATTTTTATAACAGAAAAGAGGATGCAGATGTAGGAGATGAGGACAGTCAGCAGGGAGCCAGTGAGATTCACTGCAGAGAAGATGAAGAGCTGCTTTTCTTTGTTGTGGGTGTCAGAGCAGGAGAGAGCAAGGAGAGGGGGGTCAGCGCAGTAGAAGTGGTGGATGACATTGGAGTCACAAAAGGACAACTGGAAAGTCAGAACTGTCTGTATCACAGAGTTTAGAAAGCCATAGGTATAGACCCCTACCACCAACTCCTTGCAGACCCGCTGCGTCATAATGGCCGTATAAATCAGGGGGTTGCAGATAGCCGTGTAGCGGTCATATGCCATTGTGGCCAAAAGGAAGCATTCAGTAGTCGAAAAAGCACTGGAGAAATACAGCTGAGCAAAACAACCTGAAAAGGAGATGGTTTTCTTCTTCGCCATCAAATTTTGCAGCATTTTAGGCCCAATGGAAGATGAGTAACAAAGATCAATGAATGCCAGGTGACTGAGGAAATAGTACATGGGTGTGTGGAGCTGCGGATCCACCTCAATGAGCAGGATCATGCCAAGGTTTCCCACCAGGGTGATGAGGTAAATCACCAGGAACACCACAAAGAGGGGGAGCTGGAGCTCAGGACGGTCTATAAATCCCATGAGGACAAATTCTGTCATTGTGGTATGATTGCCTCTTGCCATTTTGTTCTCTCGTCTGTTGCAAAAAGAAATATGGCTTAAAAATGATTAGATACTTAAAAGAAAAAGCTTCTTACTTCTTTGTTCCAGTACCAGGTGAAAATAATTTGGCTTTACATTCCCAATAATTAAAGGCTTTATTCCACTAAAACAGACTCTAAGTCTGAGCTCATTTCTTTTTGGAAGCAGGGGAATGATTTTCCTAGGACAGGCTCTATATCATATTAACAATGGAAATATTTTTAGCTCAATTCAACAAATTCTTCTGAGGCCCAGGAGTGTAGTGGAAGGTTCACAAAGCATTATTCTACAAGGGGGAGTGACCTGAGTATTATTAGAGATGTATGGAGTGCTGAAGGGGTTCATAGGAGGGAGAGATTGGTGGATGGTAGAATCAGGAAAAGTTTCATTCATTCATTCTTGTTTGCTAATCAAACATATATTGCCCATCTGTAATGTGCCAGATGCTATGCTAAATGTAGTTGATACAAAGATGAATAAAATGTATGTCTGCCTTCAATGAGCTCACAGGCTGGTAGGAGAAAACATACTGTATGAGTATAGTTCAAAAAGTTCGTGGAAAGATTTGTATTATCTTATTATCTTTTTTTTTTTTCTTTTTTTGGTGGCTGGCCGATACAGGGATCAAACCCTGGACCTTGGTATTAGAATTAGCACCATGCTCTAACCAACTGACCTAACAGGTCAGTCCTTGTGTTATCTTTTAATTGTATTTTTCCACAAACTTTTCAAAGTACGCTCTATATAAATTACTACTTACAATTCAGTGTGGGTGGTGCTATGAAAGAGAGGAATCCCCTAACTCAACCTACCTGCTGTGAGGGTGATACGTGGGGGTGGAGGATCAAGAATCTTGAAAGAGGTAACACTGAATTGTCTTTAGACTGGATGTTTTAAATTATAAACATAAATACATCTACTTTGTGAAATTATCAATTAGGCCAGAGAAATATAAACGGAATAAAAAGGATTTTCTCCCCTCTACCTCCAAAACAAATTGATCAGTGGTATCCAATGTCAACAGTTCCATTTATTTTCTTCCAAAAAATGCTTAAGTATAAACAAGTATGAATGTACCCCCGCAACAAACACCTTTTTCTACGTGAATGAAATCATGCAGTTTTGCACTTTGCTTCTTTTTAAACTTAGAAAGTATTCCAAAGCAACTTGCATAAATTCTTGACATTTCTTTTTATAGCTGTATTATAACTTATTAATGTGTTCTCTCTTAATAGGTGTTTAAATATTTCCAATTTTTGCTTCTGTTTTTTTTTATTTAAAATAAAACTGCAGAAATATCCCTAAGCATGTATGTGGATAATGGATAAACCACTAGAAGCTGAGTTTAGGTCAAAATGTGTATACAGTATCCACTTTTTTCTTTTGATGGCAATTAACAAATTGACCTCCAAGTAAGTTTCACCATGTCGCACTTTCTCATTCTTATCCAAAGTTTTACCAAATTTTAAAACTTTGCTTCTGTGATAGTGACTGTTGGTAACTCATGTTGTTTTGTGTGTTTTTATGGATAGGGTTTAGCCTTTTTTGAACACTTATCTGCATGCATGATTCTTTCTCTACAAACTCCCAGTTCATTTCCTTTGTTAATTTTTCTATTAGGTTCTTGATCTTCTAAACATTTTATTTCTAGGGGGCTTTTTGTTTATTGAAGAAATCGGCCCTTTGTTTGATATATGTGTTGCAAATTATTTTTCAGTTTGTCACTAGTCCCTTAATTTTGGTGTGGTATTATTTTCTTTTTGCTATATGTAAGTTCTAAATGGTTTAATGTCAAACTTATCAATCTTACTTTTTGATTCTTATCTTTGTGACATGGGTACGTAAACCTTCTTCAATTTAAAATTATTTTAAAACTTATCTTCTGTTTTATTCTAGAGCTTTATTGGATATCATTTTTACATTACAATCTTTGATTTATCTGGAACTTAATTTTGATATAAGAAATAAGGTAATCAACTGTTTTTATTTAATTCTCCAAAAGGCTAGCCAGGTGTCTCAATGCAATTTATTAGTGAAATTATTTTTCTGATGATTCTGTTGATTTAAAACTCCAGTCCTATTGTATACTAAAACATCCTTAAGTACTTGGGTCAATTTCTGATTCTCTCTCTCTCTCTCTCTTTATAACAGTCTCATTAGAACCAGGACCAAACATTCAAATACAATAGATGTATACAGGTAATTCATTTTAATGTCTGATAGCAATTTTTCTGGCAATTCTCATGCATATATATTCCCAGATGAACTTTAACATTATTTTATCAAGTTCCAAAAAAATAAAAATAATTCATGTGTACTTGGAATGCTATTGCATTGAATAGATATGTTAATTTGGGGGAGAATTGACATTTTTGCAATTGTATCTTCTTTTCTGTAACTAAGGTATGTATTTCATTTATTAAAGACTTTCCTAAGTAGAGTTTTAAAGGTTCCTTTAAACTTTACAGATATACATCCTACATATTTCTTTAAATTCTATTCACGGATATTTTGTGTTTTTGTCTCTATTGTAAATGAAATCTTCTTTAAAAAATTGTGGTCTATTCAAGAATTATTTACATAGAGCTATTAATTCTTGTAAGTTAACTTTATAACTATCTTTCTTACCATAGTTTCCCATTATTTAAACAGTTTTCTAGTCAATTCTCTTGGGTTTTTCTTTTTCTTTCTTTTTTTTTTTTTGTGACCGGTAAGGGGATCGCAACCCTTGGCTTGGTGTCGCCCGCACCACGCTCAGCCAGTGAGCGCACTGGCCATCCCTATATAGGATCCGAACCCGTGGCGGGTGCGCCACTGTGCTCCCAGTGCAGCACTCTCCCAAGTGAGCCACAGGGTCGGCCCTCTCTTGGGTTTTTCTAATACATTTTTATTTAGTATGAAAGGATGTGAATTTCCTTTCTCATTTCTGTATAGTATCTCTTGTTCCTTTCTCTTCTCCATTTGTGTTGGCCAGTACTTCCAGAGCAATGCTAAAAATAGTGACAATGGTGTCAATTTTTACCTTTCAGCCTCTTGAAGGATGCTTCAGAAGTACAAAGAGACTCTCAGGCATTACAGACAGAGAGAATATAGCCTGTTCAAAGTTACTGAGGTTTGAGAAATGCCAGGCATAAAAGAACTGCAAATATTTGGTGTGGTTAGAAAGCAGAATCTCTGAGAGCAGGCCACCTTTGACACTGGCAGAGTCCGGGGCAAGAATAGCAAATGGAGGCCCACATATCTGTATACAATATAGCTAAATATTTGAAAGTTAACAAATTAATAAAATACGTTTTATCCTTCCTCCTTAAAACAATACCTTTAGAATGACCTGGAAGGCAGAATTCTTGGGATCCTTGGTGTTCCAGGCTAGAATGTGGTGGCACAAGGAGTAGCTGTCTCTAGCCCACACACATGGCATGCGTGGACATGCCAGCCTACAAGTACAGGTCCTGTTCACACCCCTGCAAACAGCCATCCCTTGGCTACCTTTAAGGCCTACGTGTGAGAACATCAGCGGTGTGGTTCACCCTTACCAGGGTGTTCTGGGAAAGTGGAATTTGTAGACTCTGGGAGTAAACTGGGTGCAGTTTGGGCAAGAAATGTTAGAGTCCTTCTATCTGGAAGATGGTCTAGAAGGGATGGATAGCATGGCTACGGGTGGGCACATCCCTTTGGCCTCATACAGTTCTTGCCCTATGGAATGTAGTGCAGTAGGAAGATGCCCTTTTTCGTGTGTGTGTGGGGGTTCCTTTTGTTTGGATCTAAAGGTAGTACTGCTTGTGAGTGAGTGAGAAGAAACATGGCTAGAAATGCATGTCTGGATAGATCCTTGAGGTCCTGATATCCCATTATAAGGAGTTTGGTCCTGTAGGGAGTAAGCAGCCTTTGAAATGAATGGGGATGGTCATTGGAAGATGGAAAGAACCTCAAAAATTGAAGGATGGATTAAAAAAGAGTGTTTTAGGAAGAGAAAACAATTGAGCAAGGAGTTGAGTCAGAAAAGCTCAGAGTGTGTTCGGGGGTGGGTGAGCATCCATCCTTTTTTGTAAAAGCAAGTGCCTATAAAGAGATGGGTTCGGGGTGTACCATACAGTGAAGAGCTTTGAATGCCAGGGAGGTTTAATAACTAGTTCGGTAGTGAGTGAACCCCTTAAACATTTGTGCAGTGGAATGACCTTGACCAACGCTCAGCTTTCTGGGAGTTAATCTGGCAGTGTGTGTGGGATGGATTGAAGGGAGAGAGCCATCAGCAGGGACACCAGCTGGGACGTTTTCCATGTGAGACAGCACAAGGATTTCAACTAGGGAATGAAGACAGGAGCTAAGCATGAGAGATACCCCAAAGACAGAGTCTGTGTCACTTGGCAATTGATTGAGACTCTGAATTTTCAAGTCTGGGAGACCAGGATAAGAATTTAAAAGTTGACAGTTTAATTCGATCTGTCTCCTAAGGAGACCTGACAACACCATAAACACACACACACACACACACACACACACACACACACACACACACACATGTACTGAAGTTAATATAACAGAATTCAAAAATAGAAGGTATAATTGAAGGAAGGAAGCAAATATTCTCGCTGTAGATATTTAACAATGTTGCTGTGAAGTCAGTGATAACTCAGAGTATTCTTTTATTCCTTACCATTATTCATTACGTGTGAACAATTGAAACAACTTTGTTGAATAACCTAAAAAATATTTTTAACCCCTGGAAAGGGAGGGGCACATGAACCCCTTTTAGAGTCTAATGAAAACTAAGTATATGTTCCTAGAAAAGTCTCACTCATATGAAATGTTGCATGCAATAATCGAGTCTTCATGAGTTTATCAGATCCCTACTATGGTTTTCTCAAAGAATAGTGCACTGACAAAAAAAATCCAACCTTTTCCAAGTAAGCATCAACCAATATTTCCCCAATCCTTCTCTGACAGAAGCAAAGCACACCTGTCCTCTTCACAGTCCCAGAACTAGATCTTTCTCTTGGCTGACTCATGGTTTTTGCTACCACAGCCTTAGAAATAAATACAACTTACCAAACATCTGTCAGACAGTTAGTCAGGATTCCCAATACCCTGGAAGCATCCACTGAGTGCATTTTCAGTCAGACAAACAGGCTTCTTCATGTCTGACTGGAAGGCTTGGTTTCTGTCTTCCACACCAACAAACCCATGAGTATTTATAAAGTTAAAGTGTAATGAGGCTGTTAGCTCTTGTTATTCCAGAGCTTCCTGGGTACCAAGGGAACAGTTTATTCAGAGTTTTGATGAGATATTTTACATTTGATTTAAATCATTCTTGGGAATTAAAAATCCCTGACTTATCCCAGTAACTAATGATGACTCAGGTTGTGATGCTTTGGTGGTGGTTTTCGGGATGACTCCCAAGGGCAGAACCTTTGGTGTGATGCTAAAACCCAGCCATCCTGCCCTTGACAGGACATCTGCAATGTGGCCTTGAAGTTGGGGCTGGGAAGAGGGACCCGTGAATGTTCTATGGGGGCTAGGAAAGATTATGCAAAAGTTGTATGACTTGGATGCACCTCTGGGATGCTTTTGCTTTCAAAGAAAAGAGTTTTGGTTAGCATACTTGTATGCTAGTGGAAGTGAAAAGTAGTCTGCTTATCTCCTACTGTTACGTATTTCCCACTGAATCAAATTAAGGAATAAAATCATATTCAAATCCAGGTCAGAGACTAAATGTTCTATTAGTCCCATAGGCTTCCTTTCTTTTCTCTTTCCCTTCCCATTCCTCCTTGCATTGAGGTTGGGGCAATCAACACCTCCTGGTATGGCCAGGGTCAGTTTCTCAATGCATATGGTCTTTCTTCATGGACACTGGAAAAAAGGGATTACAACCTGATCCTCCAGGGCATTAATTGTAGTGATTTAGCACAGATTTTAAAGTTCAAAGACAATGCTCTTCAACCTTGGCATTCAAGGCAAGACAGAGCTAAGGTAAGAGCATTCCCAAATTAGAAAGTACATTTTATGTACCTCAGCATTTCCCAAATTTCTTAATTCACACCAAGGAGGAGGAAACTAGAAAAGGGTGCATTTGGCTCAGATCTGGAGGTGTGGTTCTAGTCAATTTTGCTGTTTTAAGTAACTTGTAGCAGATTGATCTATGACGTTTCATTCTGGTTAGAGAGGAGAATTTCTAGCCCACATATGGTGGAGAGTGAAATGGAAGTTTGACTTGATACTTGAAGAAGTCCACTATCTTTCAAATGCTGATCACAACCAGCTTACCTTAACAATGCGCAATGGGACCTTTGTTTCCAGAGTCCCTGGGATTGTATGCTTGTCTCGAGTGGTGACTAGAAGGGCTGGAGTAAGGGAAAGAGGCAGAGTCAGCTGAACTACTGACATTTGTATTGCATGTCATCACTATTATTTCACTGTCTAGACCCAGTTCAAACAATAATGAATGTACTTTTTAGCAAGAATTGTTTCTTTCTATGAAATTCTTATTCCACAATGAGCCAACAATAGGAATAAATATTGGGGGTGGGGGGAATACAGCCAGGCCTTCAGTACACTGGGCTTGCAGGTGACATTGTGGGTCTTGTCTGGGCGAGTGTCCAGGAGGGGGATAATGAGGGGAAACTGACACGGTGGCTCCTACAGAGCTGAGGAGAACTGCCCAGGGCACTTTTGAGCCAGAATTTACAATATATGTCATTGCCCAGGAAAACTGGGAAGGAGAAGTTCTAAGTCCAGGAGAGTCAGATAATCACCATTGAGATTCTAAAGAAAGAGAGGGTATTTTTTAATGATCTACTGGGTCGTGAGATTTAATTCCAGTTTTTAGGAAGTACATGTATTAAAGGAAAGTGCACATGTGATTCATGCACTCAACCGGGAATACACTTTTAGAAAGAACATTTTCTAGATTGTAAGAATCTTGGTAATATTAACTCTTGAGAGTGGTGACTAGTAAAAGGTCAGGGGCATATCTCAAAATCACTGGTCCTTTGTTCTACCACAACCAAGAACCCATACAGACTGGAAGATCCTTTTCCATGTGAGTTTGGGGATGCTCTGAATTATTGTGTTTGCCCTGGAGCAGCTGATGTACTGCTGTGTTTGGTTTGAGGCTTAATTATACATTTAAATTCCCCTCTGTGAAATGTTCCCATATTAATGCAGTGTAGAATAAATTGAGCAACTTGGAATGTCCACTTAAAATTCCGTCCTAATGTAACCTAAATTTAAAAAGGGCTGGAATAAATGTTGGTGTTGTCATGGAGTGGGAAATTTCAACTTCAGGGCTAAAGAAGGCTTTTTCACTCCTGTGTTTATGTTCTTTGTATTTGTGAGCCATGCTTATGCTGTGACTTCCCAGAAAACAGCTTAGATGACTGGTCTGTGCTCTTTATGACCCGACAAAAGAGACTCTCTAGGCTGTGATTACACTGAGGATATAGCATTCAAATGCCCAGTTATTTGCATCTGTCTGAGATTGATTTTAATGACACCATATTGACATAGTTTATGCAACAACATGTGCTATAACAGAAAATTATTTTTCTTTCTTTCTTTCTTTCTTTTTGGCAGCTGGCTGGTACAGGGATCCCTAGACTTTAGCACCATGCTCTAACCATCTATGTTATCTGTCCAGCCCAGAAAATTATTTTTCAAGGAAGTGATTCATTAAGTACTTGAAATTACAATTAATTCAATGTGTTTCCCTTCAGAAAGAAAAGTCCACAAATGAGAGTAACTCAGAATTTTTGGTGTTTACTTCATAAACTCAAAATAAACAAGGTGTGTTATGTGATCTGAGAAATGAAAGCTTTTTGTATTTGCCATTCAAACGCCCCACAGAGTGTGACAGAGAAGAAAGGAATGGCATGAAGAAAATTTTTATTTGAGAAAACAATGGATAAATAACTCCTAAGCAAAATTTCCTAATATGGACTGTTACTCTTGTTTTATTCAGAACATTTTGACTTTCAGCATTTGATGAATATTTTTATAATTCAATGATATTATCTCTGTTTCCAAGGTTGGATGACACCAAACAGATCAGGCTTCAGTTTCAGCTTAATTAACAGCAAAGGTCTGCTTTCCTTTGATGCACATTTAATAGTCTTTCTTTCTTTTCTTTTCCTTATCTTTCCTTCCTTCCTTCCTTCCTTCCTTTCCTTTCCTTTCCTTTTTTTTTTTTGGTGCCGTTTCTGGAAATTCCTTGCCTCAGAGAGCCTTGAAATGTATGATGGAGATTCAGCATGCTTATGGCCACGGTTACCTGTCCAAGTTAGGACAAGACTTGAGCCACTTTGTTTTGTAATCTCTGAGAAGAAAGTTGGATAGACTCAAGAATGAAAGGTGGAAGATGTAGCTAAAAAAATCTTTGGAGGGGAGAATTGTTGGGGATAAAGGCAGGATGCATACCTGGGAGACAAAGACTGTCCAATAGCTCTGGTGATCTTTACAGAAACACTACTTAAAAAGCAGGCAATCTTTTGAGCAAATTCCCTAACTAGCAAGAGCTATAGTCCATGAGGCTGTGCTTATGAGAGATGTATGATATTCCAGTCAGCGAGCAGCAGCAGAGAGACTGCCATCATGTGTGTCCGTGACCTCAAGTGAGCCTGGGCCAGCAGGTTATTTTGGATGTCCATAGTCACTATGACTGTGTACCTCACAGGGTGACAGATGGACATGGATTGCCCATAAGATACTCTGGCCAAGAGACAATGATCCTTGGTGGGTAGAGCATGTAAGAAATCAGTCTGGATAAAGGTGCCCATCATGACAATGATTGTTCTCTGTAAGGTGAGACTGCAGTATCCTGAGGGAATGGGACAAGAGAAATTCCAACTGAATTGGGGTATCTGGATTGTCTGCTGCTTCCATATGAGGATAATGACATTCAATATTAAGAAAGACATGAAGAGAAATCTTTGATGATCTTGATTTTCTGGGAACACATGGAGGAGGCACTTGGGTCTGGTGACTACATTTGTCCAGTCATTTTGTTCTTCAATTTTTTTTCTTTTTGGAGGAAAATGAGAAATTCACAGACAATGAAAAAAACAATGAATAATCAGAGGGATTCTCCAAAGTTATGTTAGTGTGTTCATGCAATGTTAGTGTGCACAAACAACACTGAACCTGGTTTTTGAAAAATTAACATTCGCTCCTGTGAATCTTCTCATCAGGAGCCATTGTTAAGAATTCTTTTTCTCTCACCTCTTCCTTGAATTACAGCACTATAGGCCTGCATTCTGATAATACCCGATCTCACATTTGAGTCTAATTTTAGCAATTAATTTCTGAAGAATAAAAATATCCATGTAAAAGGGTAGGCTGTAAATGGTCAATGGAAGCAATTCTGATAATACATCATGTCTTGATCTTTTTATTTAAGAAGATATTAAAATACTACAAGCATGGGACACTATTGTCATCCTCATACAATGTAAAGCACAAAGACAAGATGAATGAATAAGATGCTGGTATTTGACTGGTCCTTCAGGTGTGCCCTCCTCTCACACAAGCAGACATTCAAAGAGCTGGCAGAACATTTATTACTACACCCTCACATATTTTTTTTTCCTGCTCTTTTCAATTTGACTTTATGTGAAAATATTCTTTATAGACCAACTGAATACTTAGAATTACAGCATTAAATAACTAATTCATGTTTCAAAGCCATTGTTACATGCTAGGCTCTATAATTGTTTCCAGCCATTCTATTTTCAGCATTATTTGATTTATTCATAAGCACATGTAGTTGAATAAGACAACATTTTGGCTTCAGTTCATGTACTTACTTTATTCCCAATTTGAAATTTTAAATCCTTTTTTTCACATTTCATATTGCTTTTGCATTTGCTATTGTATAATTATTAATATTTGTTTGGATACTCCTCCCCCAAGTACTTAATTTGCAAATGCATAAGCTTAAAACACAATTTGTATGTAACTTGAAAAAAATGGAAATACCTATTGCCTTAATTATTATAGAACTTAGCTGAGAAAAGCAATCTAATAAAACAATATAATACAAAGATGGCAATAATTCTCCTAAGCATTTTAGTATTAAGCAAATAGTAAAATATTCTGACACCTTTTTGGTCAGAGTTATTTCTACAAACACTTTTTTTTATGTGAGGTTAAAATGCCTTCTTTGGCTTCATTCATGGTCTTCTAGGTTCACTATTTATGAGCAGATTCTATTTGCTTGAGACCAGGGTCAATCCCCACCATTCCTAGAATCTTTCTGATCTCTCACTTAGTGTGCATACATTTGCACAGAGTGCAACTGATCTAGGATATTATTTTTAGCCTGTTGTCGATTCTTTAACGAAACCTGAGCAGATGGTCTCTCTCGGGGGGGGGGGGGGGAAGCTATAGGCGCCAGTCGTACACAAAGCAGGTAGCAGAGATTTTAGAAATTTTATTTAAAAATGTCAGTTTTGCTTAATTTCAAAGAGCTAGGTAGTTTCAAGACCCAAAGGGAGAGAAGGTGTATTTCCTAGAATTTGTAATTGCTGTTTGAATATATGTTTAAGAATATATGACATCCCCTGTTGCTCTAATGCCTCTATTATCTGGGAATGAGCCGTGACTTACAGATGTATCAGTTTGAGCAGCTGTGGAAGCAGGGATAGGCAGAGATGGTGTCTCATCTTAGTCCTCTGGGGCTTTGTCTTTAGTTGTGCATCTCATCTTCAGTTCCAGACATAAGGAGATGTGAATCCCTGGACTAATCCTCAGACTCAATGTGGTCTCTAAAATTGACTAAGAGCAGAGGAGGCCCTGTTCCTTGAGGAGTTATTAAACTGTCTACTCTGAGCCAACCAATTCAAACCCAATGTCTAGTTTCAGGTAAACAACTTTCAGATCAAAGGGAAGTAATTTTCCTAATGAGCTTGAAATTGTATTTGTTTATGATTGCAATAAGTCATCTCTGGCTTCAGATCTGAACCAGCATGCTAGTAGAACCAAATAATAATGAATATTAAAAATAAGAGTAGCAGTAGTATGTAGTTGTAACAGTAAATTAATTCTAGTTTTGTGATTAGAGGTGAAAACTGTGGAGCAACACCACCAGAATTGTAATCCAGGCTCATCCACTTACTAACCACAGTATCTTAAGCAAGTTGCTTAACCTTTCTGTGCTTTTATTTTCACATCTGTTCAGTGGGTTGTTGAAAAAATTAATTATAACTCTAAAAATATTCTTCCTTGTGTTGTTTTCATGATATTAAATTGTGTCTAATATATACTGAGTATTTGCTTCGTGCTAGACACTATTCTAAGCTCTTTGCACATATTATCTCACTTAATCTTTAACATTTCTATTATCTTCATTATATAGACAAGGGACCTGAGTATTTAAAGTTAAATGACTTAAGGTCACAAAGTCTGCAAGTGGGTGGTTGAAGTGGGATTTGAATCAGGCAGTCTGAGCCTACAGCTCAAATCTTTCTCCTCAATGCTGTTCTGCCTCCTACCAGCTAGAAGGTGATTTTACAATGAAGTATATTCATTTATACTGTCATATTTAAACATCTAAATACCTGACTCCATATGTAATGGTGCTGTATAATGCAAAATATATAATGGTGCCAAATAAATAAAATCAGAAATGAAAAAGGAGATGTGTGATACCACAGATATACAAAGGATCATTAGAGACTGCTACAAACTACTTTATGCCAACAACCTGGAAAACCAGGAGGAAATGGATAAATCTCTGACACATATAGCCTACGAAGACTGAACCAAGATGAAATAAAAAAAAAAAAAAACATGAACAGACCAATAACAAGTAATGAGATTGAATCAGTAATAATAATAAAAAATCTCCCAACAAAGAAGAGCCCAGGAAAACAGATGGTTTCACTGCTGAATTCTATCAATGTTTTAAGGAACTAAGAGCATTTTTTTCTCAAACTATTGTGAAAAATCAAAGTGGAGAGAGTTCTTTCAAACTCATTCTGTGAGGCCAGCAACACCCTGATACCCAAAACAGACAAGGAAACAACTAAACAAACAAACAAACAAACAAAAACCCCGAGACAAAACAAAATAACCAAAATAAAATAAAATAAACAACCCAAAACTCTCCAGGCCAATATCCCTAATGAAAATAGATACAAAAATCCTCAACAAAATACTAACAAACTGATTTCAACAGCACATCAAAAAGATTATACACCATGATCAAGTGAGATTTATCTCAGGGCTGCAAGGATGGTTCAACATATGTAAATCAATAAATGTGATATGTCACATCAACAGAATGAAGGACAAAAATCATATAATCATTTCAATAGATTCAGAAAAAGCATCTGATAAAATTCAATATCTCTTCATGATTAAAAACTCAAAAAATGAGGTATATAAGAACCACACCTCAGCACAATAAAGTCCATATATGACAAACCAACAGCTAACATCAGACTGAAAGGGAAATGTTGAAAGTTTTTCCTCTAAGGACAGGAACAAGACAAAGATGGCTGCTTTCACCACTCTTATTTAACACAGTACTGGAAGTACTAGCCAGAGCAATTAAGCAAAAGAAAGAAATAAAGAGAAAGTCAAATTGTCCTTGTTTGCAGACAACATGATCTTACACATAGAAAATCTAAGACTTTGCCAAAAAACTCTTAGAAATGATAAAAAATTCAGTAAAGTTTCAGGATACAAAATCAACATATAAAAATCAGTGGCATTTCTATACACCAACAAAGAATCAGCTAAAAAAGAAATGAAGAAAGCAATCCCATTTTCAATAGCTACACACAAAAAATAAAATACCTAGGAATAAATTTAACCAAGGAGCTGAAAGATCTCTGCAAAGAAAACTATATACTGATGAGAAAAATTAAACAGGACACAAAAAATGGAAAGATATTCCATGTTCATGAATTGGAGGTATTAATATTGTCAAGATGACCATACTACCCAAAGCGATCTACAGACTCATGGCAATCCCTATCAAAACACCATTGACATTCATAACAGAATCACAAAAAACAATCCTAAAATTTATATGGAACAACAAAAGACTCTGAATAGCCAAAGCAATTCTGAGCAAAAAGAATAGAGGAAGAGACATTACACTGTCTGACTTCAAAAAATACTACAAAGTATAATAACCCAAACAGCAAGGCACTGGCATAAAAACAGACACATGGATCAAAGGAACAGAACAGAGAATACAAAAATAAATCCACATACTTAAAGGAGCCAAGAACATACAGTGGAGAACGAACAGTCTCTTCAATAAATTGTGCCAGGAAAAATGGTTATCCATATGCAGAAGAATGAAACTAGATCTGTATCTCTCACCAGATACAAAATCAACCCAAAATGGATTAAATGTAAGACCTGCAGCTATAAAATTACTAGAAGTAAACATAGGGGAAATGCTTCAAGACATTGGTCTGGGCAAAAATTTCATGGAGAAGATTTATAAAGCACAAGCAACAAAAGCAAAAAAAGACAAATAGGACTACATCAAACTAAAAACTTCTGAATAGAAAAGGAAACAGTCAACAGATTGAAGAGGAAATCTGAAGAATTAGAGAAAGTACTTGCAAACTATTCATCAGACAAGGGGTTCATATCCAGAACATCCAAGCAATTCAAACAACTCAATAGCAAAAAACCCAAATAATGCAACAACAACAACAACAACAACAACAAAAAAATGGGCAAATGATCTCAATAGATATTTCTCCAGAGAAAACATACAAATGGCCAAAAGATAAATGATCAAACACCATTAATCAACAGGTAAATGCAAGTCAAAACCCCAATGAGATATCATCTCACTCCTGTTAGAATCGTTATTATCAACAAGACAAAAAATAACAAATGCTGGTGAGGATGCAGAGAAAAGGGAACTTTATGCTGTGGGAATGGAAATTAGTACAACCATTATGGAAAAGAGTATGGTAGTTCCTCAGAAAAGTAAAAATAGAACTACCACATCAGCCAACAATTCTACTGCTGGGTATTTATCCAAAGGAAAGAAAATCAATACACCAGAGAGATACCTGTACCTCCATGTTTATTGTAGCACTGTCTCCAATAGTCAAGGTATGGAATCAACCAAGGTGTCCATCAACAGATGAAGAATAAAGACAATGTGATATATATACACAATGGAATACTACTCAGCCTTAAAAAGGAGTAAAATCATGTCATTCATGGCAACATGGATGAGCCTGGACATTATATTAAGTGAAATAAGTCAGGCACAGAAAGAGGAATTCCACGTGGTCTCATTCATATGTGGAGGTAAGAAGAAGTGGGTTCATAGAAGTAGAGAGACGAGTTAAGGTTATTAGATGCTGGGAAGGGTCAGGGGGGATAGAGAGAGGTTGGTTAATGGATACAAAGTCACAACTATATAGGGAGAATAAGTTTCTAGTATTCCATAGCGGTGCAGGATGTCTATAATTAACAATAATTTACTATATATTTTCAAATGGCTAGAAGAGAGAAGTTCAAATGTTCTCATCACAAAGAAATGACAAATGCTTGCAGTGATGGATATGCTAATTAGCCTGATTTGATCATCACACAGCGTATACATGTATCAAAATGTTACTCTGTACCCTATACGTGTTAAACAACAGAAAAATTTAAAAACATTAAATCTGTACTGATTACAAAAGACATATGTAAAACACAAAGATATAAAAATTCCTTAAAAAACTGCTCTGATCATCTTTGTCAGATAAAAACAAATAATTACTGATGATATAAGGACCAACCCATCAAGAAGATACAACTTTGAATTCATCAAATAACATGGTTCTTAAATATATAAAGTAAAAAGTAACAGAACTATAAGGAGAAATCAATAAATCTGTTATAAGTCCTCCATTTTAGTGGAGAATATTTAGACCTATCTCTACCATCAAAATGTCTGTCATCAGTACAATAGAAAAATAAATGATACTGTACAATGGGCTATTGTATAGCAGTGAAAGTTAATGAACTATAGCTGTATGCACAAAATGAATGAATCTCACAAACATAATCTTAAACGAAACCAAATGCAGAAGATAACATAGTATATAATTTCAGTTATATAAAGTCTAAAAGCTAGAGTGTTCAGAGGTAAACATTTACATGGTAAAACCACAAAGTAAAGCAAAGAAGCAATTATTATTTTTCCTTGCTGTACTGTAATGTAATTATGTTAGGCCCTAATTGGTTTGCACTCAAAACCCATTTACCCCTTTCTCTACCATGTTTCAAATGCCAAAGTGCCCTTGGAGAACAAAATAATTATGAAGAATCATTGAGAAATAGGACATAGGAGGGAATTCCCTCAGAAGAAACTTTAGCCAAAATGTACATAGAAAAGGGCTGCTGCAAGGTGGCAGCTTTGGGGAACATCACAGAGCATCTAAAGCGTGGTTGATGCCATAGCTGGAGCTGCAATAGGAGCACTGAGGGAGTGCAGGTGTTCTCTCCTCCCCTGGTAGTGCAAAGCAGTGAGTAACAGTGACATCTGTTACAACTGGAGCAGTGGCTGTGCCAGGGTCCCAGAAGCAGAACAATGTCATTAAAGCCCACAAAACAATGCCTCTCCTCCTGAAAAAGCTCACACTTGTCAACCAGCCAATTTTAGTAAAATTTTGAGGTACAGAGAGTCTTTGTCTTTTAAAAATTAGTTCAGAGAATAGAGAAAAAGAGAAAGTTATTTAACTCATTCCATGAGGAAATATATAACCTTGATATTAAAAGGGCAAAGTAATCAATAAACTTATGAGGAACTATGCCCCCTCAAGAGTAACCAGAGAAACAAGGTACCATTTCATATCTAAAGTGGGTTCTGTGATATGCTGTCCAGATTCCCATTCCACCCTCTAGGACTGAAGTGTTTCCCCTAGCCTCTCTTGGAGATTATCTTTGGGTAAAGACTAGGTCATGTCCCCTTGCCCTAATTTGAGACTAGTTGATGCACTGGCATAAAGTCCCAGACACATTGCTTAAATTTAAAACAACTTGCAGGTTGGTGGGACTGCAAAATGGTGCAGCCTCTATGGAAAATGGTATGGAGGTTCCTCAAACAATTGCAGATAGATCTACCATACGACCCAGCTATCCCACTGTTGGGAATATACCCAGAGGAATGGAAATCATCAAGTCGAAGGTATACCTGTTCCCCAATGTTCATCGCAGCACTCTTTACAATAGCCAAGAGTTGGAACCAGCCCAAATGCCCATCATCAGATGAGTGGATACGGAAAATGTGGTACATCTACACAATGGAATACTACTCAGCTATAAAAACGAATGAAATACTGCCATTTGCAACAACATGGATGGACCTTGAGAGAATTATATTAAGTGAAACAAGTCAGGCACAGAAAGGGAAATACCACATGTTCTCACTTATTGGTGGGAGCTAAAAATTAATATATAAATTCACACACACACACACACACACGGGGGGGGGGGAAGAAGATATAACAACCACAACTACTTGAAGTTGATACGACAAGCAAACAGAAAGGACATTGTTGGGGGCGAGGGGGGAGGGAGAAGGGAGGGAGGTTTTGGTAACGGGGAGCAATAATCAGCCACAATGTATATCGACAAAATAAAACTTAAAAAAAATTTTAAAAATAAATAAATAAAAAATAATAATTTAAAAAAAAAAAAAAAACAACTTGCAGGGCCAACCCAGTGACAATGTTCCCTGTAGGATCTGCTGAAACCTTTGTTGTGACTGCACTGTAGCCCAAATTTTCTCTCTGCCTAATTCCACTTTTGTCACACCTCACAGGTGTTAATGCTGGAGAATTCTGTAATAAGTTTCTTGCATACAAGTCTTACAGGATTGAGGCTTTTCTTACCTATGTCCATAAGACACAGTGTAAGGAGAACTAATATACATGAATTTCAAACAGAGAGTCAAAAACTTGGGAAACTTTGTTTCCCATCAGAACCAACATAATCCTCAGGTTTCATTTGGAGTTTGGTCTGAACAGAGATGTCTCAGGACTCGAGGAAATGATGTTCAGGAAAACTAAAATCTGTGTTTCGGAACTGACTGAACTTGGAAAGGACGAGATTATGCTAAGTCCAAGCAGCTGGGTAAAGTGCAAGAACTACATAAAAGGGAGTTACCATAGAATACCTTGATTTCCATAAGCATCTTGAACTCACTGTGCACAAACCTAAACAGCTATAAACTATTTCTGGTGGTCATTTGTTACCATGTCTGTTAGTTTCCTATGGCTGCCGTAACAAATTACCACAAATTTGGTGACAAATTTCTATCTCTTTGGTCATATTGCTTTCTCATCTTCTGTCTGGATCAACTCTCCATCTGCCTCTCATATAAGGACACTTGCAATTGTTTTTAGAGCCAACCTAAATAATCCAGGATAATTGCTCTATCTCAAGATTCTTAATTTAAAAATCACATATGCAAAGACCCCTTTTCCTTATAAGGTAATGTTTATAGACTCCAGGAATTGGGACCTAATATATTCGGGGGCCAATTTCAGCTTACTACAGTCTTCCCTGAGGCCTTCAAAGATTTATGTCTATTCCACAGGTAACATACATTCATCTAGACCCCCCAAAATATCTTCAAAAGACTCAACCCAATACAGTGTCAAACTGAAGTCCAAAATATTATCTAAATAGCATCAACTCAACTATCACAACAATTCCTTGAACTTGTTAAGACAAGTGAACAGATATGATGTTGATGGAGGGGGGAGGGGGTAAAAGGAGAGGAGAAGGAGTAATTGGTAGCAGAGTGAAATAAAAAACATAATCCAACTATACTGTCTACAAGAATGTCATGTTAAATATAATTATGTAGGTAGGTTTAAAATAAAAGGATGAAAAAAGATACAGCATGCAAACATTGATCAAAGGAAAAGGAATAGCTATGTTGATATGAGATAATGTAGAGTCAGAGCAAAGAAAATTACTAGAGACAACGAGAAATATTACGTAATGATAAAATTCTTTAAATGATAAAACTATAGAAACATGGAACATATTGGGGGTTGCCAGAACTTAAGGAAGGAATGGGAATGGGAGGGAAGTCATTGTGGCTATAAAAGAATTACATGAGGGCTCCGTGTGGTGATGGAAATATTCTGTATCTTGACTGTTTCACTGTCAATATCCTGAATGTAATATTGTACTATTGTTTTTCAAGATGTTTCCAGTGGCTAAAACTGGGTAAAGGATGTATGAGATCTCTCTGTATTTTATTATTTCTTATTACTTCATGTGAAACTACAATAACCACAAAATAAAAAGTTCAGTTAAAAAGTAAAGGTAGTATCCTAATGTACAAAAAAATGTAAGCACTTATTTTTTCCCATAAGGATTTCTATTTTGAATTGAAATTATGTCTGGTACATGGTGCCCTTGTTTATTCTTGAGTCCCAATACAGTTAGAATGGTTTTAGCAATTATCAAAAGGTTTCACTGGGCAAGGACTTTATGGATAAGACCCCAAAAGCACAAGCAACAAAAGAAAAATAAAATAAACAAATGGGATTATATCAAACTAAAAATCTTCTGCACAGCAAAGGAAACATCAACAGAGTGAAAAGACAACCTATGGAATGAGAGAAAGTATTTGCAAACTATACATGCAACAAAGGATTAATTCCAGAATATACAAAGAACTTAAACAACTACACAGTAAAAAAACCCCAAATAACCCAATTTAGAAAAGGGCAAAGGAGCTGAATAGACATTTTTCAAAGGAAGACATATGAATGGCCAACAGGCACTGGAAAAAATACTCAACATCACTAAACATGGGTAAATGCAAATTAAAGCCACATTGAGATATCATCTCATTCCAGTTAAATGGGCTATAATCAAAAAGACTGAGAATAACAAATGCCAGCAAGGATATGAAGAAAGGGAACTCTTCTACACTGTTGGTGGGGATTGTAAATCAGTACAACCACTATGCAAACAGTATGTTTCTCAAACAGCTACAGATAGGTAGATTTACCATACAATCTAGCAACCCCACTTCCGGGTATATACCCAAAGGAATGGAAATCATGTTGAAGGGATTCTGCAGTCCCATATTCATTGCAGCTCTATTTACAATAGCTAAACTATGGAACCAACCTATATGTCCATCGATGGATGATTGGATAAGGAAAGTGTGGTATATGAACACAATGGAATACTACTGAGCCATAAAAAAATTATGAAATTCTGCCTTTCGCAGCAAAACGGGTGAGTTTGGAGAAAATTTTAAGTAAAATAAGCCAGGCACAGAGGAAAAAATACTGAATGTCCTCAGTCATAAGTGGGAGCTAAGAGAGAAAGAAAGAAGGAAAGAAAGACCACAGTGGTGTGCTGGACTTCCAGAGTGAGAGAACAGACCTAGGGTTGCCGGGTGTGGTGAGGAGGTAGAGGTGTGGGCGGGGAGAGGTAGGTTTGGGAGAGATTGGGAGGGGGACATGGAGAATAATTGCAATTCAAGGTGGTGGGCATGCGGATAGTATTGATATGATCACAAAATTTGGGCACAGGTAGTGATAGACAGAGTTGTGCCATGTGAATATGTGTAATCAATAAAAATAAAATTTTAAAAATTCTAATGTATGCAAAAAATAAATTTAAAGATGTTCTTAGACAACATATATTTAAATGAGCATGTGTATTGGTATTTTTTTTGTCCTCATGGCTTTTCAGTGGAATTTTCACAAACAAATAATTTATTCAAGGGGCTAAGTCCCACAAGACCCTAAATCTCATAAATATAGCATTTCTTTTCAGTGAATTTGTCATTATCACTGAGGTACAATCATCATAGGTGGTAATTTTCCTTTTCTATTGATGCAGGAATGTTTGTTTCTCATTTTTGTATTAAAAGCTAAGGTAAGGTTATTGTAAGGAAATAATCACTTGCTAAGCATTTACTTGTTTCCATGATTGGTGCTTGGTATTATCATGTATATCAGCTTATTCAACAAAAGAATCCTGGGAAGTATTTTTTTTTAACAAGGAAGCAAAGTAATAAGGAGTTTATGTAAATTGTACGTGATTCCATAGATTGTCAGTGGGAAAGCTTATTCCGATTCCAGCCCTATATGACTCTAAAGCTCATGGCATTCCTGTTTAACACATTGCTTCCATACCATAATGGCACTTATAACTCTGAATTTATGTCACATGCATCTATTTTCCTTAAAATTTTAAGCTTTTATTGAGTCTTTAGTCCATCTCTCCTAATAAAGCTCCTACCTCTATCCAGTACAAAAATAAGGAATCTAGGATTTTGGAGTTCAGACATAACTGCATGGTGTTCATAACATGACATGCTATTGCTCAGTTAATTCACATGTAACATTATTCAAGCACCACAGTTTAGAATAAAAGTGTGATGATTTCATTTGGGCTTCCAGTCAAAATGGTGGAATAGATGGTTCCTAGCATTGCTCTTGCCCACAAATTAACCAAATTGCAACTATTGAAAAGCAACAACAGGAGGCCTGAGAGCTGCACTGGAATAGGCAGGAGCCACATGTTGCAGGACCTCCAGCCCAGGACAGTGCCCACCGTCCAGAGAGCCTTGAGAGCTGCTGGGCCCACACGCCCCAACTCAGCCACACCAGAATGGGTAGGTGCTGCAGGACCTCCAGCCCAAGCCAGGGCCCACTGCCCAGAGAGGCCTGAGAGCTACCGGGTGCCCACACCCTGAGTCAGCCATTCCAGAACACTCAGGTGCTGTGGGACCCCAAGGCCAGTCCCTGCCACCCAGAGAGGCGCGAGAGCCACTGGGCCCACTTGCCCCGAGTCAGCTGCACCAGAACAGGCAGGTGCCATGGGACCCAGCCCAGGCCAGTCCCTGCTGACCAGAGAGGCCTGAGAGCCACTAGGCCCACGTGGCACGAGACAGCCATGCCAGATCAGGCAGACTCCCAGCCGAGGCCAGTCCCTGCCACCCAGAGAGGCCTGAGAGCCGCCAGGCCCTGAGCCAGCCATGCCAGAACAGGCAGGTGCCACAGGACCCCCAGCCTAGGCTAGTCATAGCTGCCCAGAGTTGGCAGTCCCTTCAGGATCCAGGCCAGACATCAGGGTGGAACGAGTGGACTGTGATACCCCCTGCCACAATGACTAAACACCAAAGGAAAGATACTGGAAATATGAAAAATCAAGAAAGTACATCACCACCGAAGGGAAATAATAACTCTCAAGCTCTAGATCCTATAGAACAGGAAGTCCTTGAAATGACTGACAAGGAATTTAGAGCAACAATTCTAAGGAAACTAAATGAGATACAAGAAAATTCAGTTAGACAACACAATGAAATGAGAAAAAATATACAGGACCTGAAAGAAGAAATGTACAAAGAAATCAATGCCCTGAAAAAGAATGTAGCAGAGCTTGTGGAGCTGAAGGATTTGTTCAACGAAATAAAAAACACAATAGAGAGTCTGACCAGCAGGCTAGAACAAGCAGAAGAATTTCTGACCTTGAGGACAGGCTGTTTGAATTAATGCAGGCAGACTGAAAAAAAGAATTTAAAAAATTGAAGAAAACCTAAGAGAGATAACAGACAACCTTAAGTGCTCAAATATCTGAATCATGGGTGTTTCAGAAGGGGAGGAAAAAGGAAATGGCATTAAAAACATATTCAATGAAATTATAGCAGAAAACTTCCCAGGTATAGGGAAAGACACAGATCTTCAGATTCAGGAGGCCTGAAGATCCCCAAACATGTTCAGCCCAAAAAGGTCCTCTCCAAGACATGTGATAGTCAAACTGGCAAAACTCAAAGACAGAGAGAATCTTAAAAGCTGCAAGAGAGAAGCAGCAAGTCACCTATAAGGGAGCCCCTATCAGACTAACATCAGACTTTTCATCAGAAACCCTAAAAGCCAGAAAAGAATGGGGTGATATATTCAAAATGCTAAAGGACAAAAATTGCCAGCCAAGAGTATTTTACCCAGCAAGGCTATCCTTCCAAAATGAAGGACAAATAGTATATTTCTCAGACAAACAAAAACTCTGGAAGTTCGCTACCACACGAGCACTCTTACAAGAAATTCTCAAGGGAGTACTGGGTTTGATAACTGAAAAACAGTCATCACTGCCATGAATACTCAAGAAAGAACAAAACCTACCAATGCTAACAATAAAGAGAAAAAAAAGTTTATCTACCACCCCAAGAAACCAACAAACACAGAAGACAAACAGAAAATCAGAAAGAAAGGAACAAGGATTAAATTCTCCACTCAAAATACACAGACTGACTGACTGACTGGATTAGTAAAATGGGCCCCAAAATATGCTGCCTTCAAAAGACTCACCTGACCTGTAAAGACACACATAAACTAAGAGTGAAAGAATGGAAAAAGATATACCATGCAAATAGAAATGAAAAACAAGCTGGAATAGTTACCCTTGTATCAGATAAAATAGACTTTAAACCAAAAACCATAAAAAGAGATAAAGAAGGCCACTATATAATGATAAAAGGATCTATCCATCAAGAAGACATAACAATCATAAATATATATGCACCCAACATCAGAGCAGCAATATTTATAAAGCAAACACTGTTAGATCTAAAGAATGAGATAGACACTAACACCATAATAGCAGGGCACCTGAACATCCCACTCTCGACATTGGACAGATCATCTAGGCAAAAAATCAATAAAGAAACCCAAGATCTAAACAACACTTTAAACCTATTGGACTTGGCAGATATCTACAAAATATTCCATCCAACAATCTCAGAATACTCATTCTTCTCATCAAAACATGGAACATTCTCCAGGATAGACCACATGTTAGGTCACAAATCAAGTCTCAACAAATTCAAAAAAATTGGAATTATTCCATGTATTTTTTGATCACAATGGATTAAAATTAGAAATCAATAACAAAACTCTGGAAACTATACAAACACATGGAAATTAAACAGCATTCTACTTAATGACATATGGGTCCAAGAAGAAATTAAACAGGAAATCAAAAAATTTCTTGAAACTAATGAAAACAATGATACATCATACCAAAACCTGTGGGATACAGCAAAAGCAGTACTAAGGGGTAAATTTATCACATTAAATGCTTACTTCAGAAGAATGGAAAGTGGGCAAATAAACAACCTAACACTTCACCTTAAAGAACTAGAAAAAACAGGAACAATCCAAACCCAAAGCTAGCAGACAGAAAGAAGTAATTAAGATCAGAGCAGAACTAAATGAAATAGAAACCTGAAAAATGATACAAAAGATCAATGAAACAAAGTCGGTTTTTTAAAAGATAAATAAAATTGACAAATGTTTAGCAAATATAACTAAAAAAGAAGAGAGAAGACCCAAATAACAAAAATTAGAAATGAAAAAGATGATAGATTTGAAAAGGATTATAGCTGACACCTCAGAAATAAAAAGAATCATTAAAGACTACTATAAACAACTATATGCCAACAAATTTGAAAATCTGGAGGAAATGGATAAATTTCTGGACACATACAAACTACCAAAACTGAGCCAAGAAGATATAGAAAATCTGAATAAACCAATAACAATAAAAGAGATTGAAGGTGTTATCAGAAGACTCCCAACAAAGAAAAGCCCAGGACTGGACATGTTCACTGCGGAGTTCTGCCAAACCTTCAAAGAGGAATTGACACCAATTCTCTACAAACTGTTCCAAAAGATTGAAACAGAGGCCATTCTCCCAAACTCATTCTATGAGGCAAACATCATCCTGATACCAAAACCAAAGATACATCAAAAGCAGAAAACTACAGGCCTATATCGTCGATGAACATAGATGTAAAAATCCTCAATAAAACACTAGCTAACAGAATACAGCAACATACACACAAAATTATACACCATGTTCAAGTGGGATTCATCCCAGGGATGCAAGGTCGTTTCAACATATGCTAATCAATAAATGTGATACACCACATCATGATGGGAGTTCTGGTCAAGATGGTGGAATAGGCGGTCCCCAGCATCACTCTCTCCCCAAAATCAACCAATTTACAACTATAAAAATGTAACATCAGCCAAGCTGGGGCCACTAGAGCTCAGGGGAAGAGGAGGAGAGACCTACAGAGTTCATGAAGGCAGGAGAAACCACGATGAGAGAAAGAAAAAACTACTCTGAGCATTTTGAGCTGTGGCCACTTTAAGGCTGGAGCTGCTGAGCACATGGAGCAGGAGCTGGCAGAAGCCACAGCTGTGCCCTTCAGATGGATTTACTCTGAGGTGGCAGGGGAGAAGAGGACTTTGGTGACCCCCAGAATAGTAAGACCACTAATAGGGTTCCTGTGGACCCATGCAGAAGTGAGGAGCCAGAACAGCAGGAAAAGGGGAGCCATTCAGAGGCCCATGAGTCATCGCAAGGACTGGTGCAGGGCCTGTCCCATTGGAAGTGTTTGGAGAACTGGTGGTGGGGGAGACAGGCCCACTGGGAGAACACTGGGACACAGCAAGGAGAGCCAATCTTCCCCCCAATCAGTGCAGGGCCACCCACAGGAGACTAGTCAGGATTTCAGAATTGCATGGGGTGCAGTTTGTTGAAAAAACTCAGGCCCAGATTAGAGTTTCTACACAACTCAGGTGCACTGAGTCACTGGAGAGCTGGAAGTACCTATAAGGTCAACCATTAAACCCTGAGCTGCACAAAAAGCCTTCCCTAGGGAGACAGGAGCAAAGCAAACTTTAGCCCAACCACACAGCTCAAGTACTGGTTCCCACAGGAAGTTCCCCCATTCTATTTATTTATTTTTTTAAAAGAAAACATCTTTATTCAGCCAAGGAGGAACTTCCCAGGGCAATATTTCAAATTAACTACACAAGTTTCCTAAAATTAGTTGTTATATACAGTTGTTATTGTTGGACACACTGTGGACAAAGACAGCTAAATGTATATCAGCCTGAGGGTCAGGAGGCCACCACTGCTGTTTTCCACACCATGAGAAATGTTCTCAGAACAAACACCCTGTGTGTATCCAATTTTAGAAGTAAGCAAAGGACAAAAAACTAGTTCCAGCTCAGGCATACCACCAGCGCCTTGGGACCTGCCAGGGGACATGAGCCATGGAGAAGTGGACTGGACCCCCAAACACAACCATTCTCACCACCAGTTTCTTGGGGCCCACCCAGAGACCCAAGGTATGAAGCCAAGGACTGGACCCCTTCCCACAACCAGGCACACCACACCAGCACCTTGGGGTCCACCCAGTGACCCAAGGCATGGATCTGGGGTCCAGACCCCCCTCCCACAACCAGGCACACCACAATATTGCACCAGGGCCTGCTGGGAACCCGAGGCATGGAGAAGGAGACCGGATCCCCTTACCACAAACAGGCACCATGCCAGCACCTTGGGGCCCACCCAGTGACCCGAGACATGGATCTGGGGACTGGACACTCCCCACAGCCAGGCATATCGTCTGCACAAAGGAGCATGCCCAAAACATCACTTCCATATGGATGGCCCACCACAGCCACCACAATAACCATGGCTGCCACAAAAGTGGCTACATGCCACAACCACCATGCAAATGGTCCGCCAGCCACTGGAGTGCACTGATACAAGGAGAGTCCCCAGAAGAGATAAAGAAAAGAAGAGGATGTCTCTCTCCACAAAGCCCATCTCAGAGTGACAGAAGAAGGATCTGCTCTATGATAATATTGGGGAACCTGATCATACCTCTCAGCATTGGACAGATCATCTAGGCAAGAGATCGACAGAGTAACCATTATCCTTCCAGAAGGAGAGAAGAAATCTAGGGCAATTAGAGGAGGGAGGGGGGATGGAGGGGGATGGGGAGAGATTGGACAAGGGGCATAAAGAATAATTATGATTTGTAACAATATATATGTAGTAATATTGATTTGATCAGCATATCTCAATGTTGAACCCCCAAAATATGTATAATCAATTTTGATTCAATAAAAATTCAAAAAATAAAAAAGATAAGAAGAAGTTGGTCATTGGTGAGCACATGAGAGGAAATTAGGATCCTGAGTACTGTCTATGTGTTCAGGTCCAAACTGTAGGACTAGCTAGTTTTGGGCAATTAGGCAGGTTTTGAGGGTGAGAAGAGAAAACTGTAAATCAGAAACTAGTTGTGAGCCAGTGGTCATCACTGAGTCATGTAAATCTTGGTGACAAAAATAGTTCAGAGTACACATTCTAACATTCAGTCTGACCTGAATTTTAAACCTGGATTTAATTTACCAATTAAGTACATTGGGACAAGGACATTAGGCTAAGCTTCACTCTCTCATCTGTAAAATCAGGATAATGTGAATACTTAGCTCACCAAATTATTGTGAGGATAAAATGAGATCATGTAGGTGAAGCTAAGCACAGTGCTTGGCAAAGAGTAAGCTCTGAATGAAAATTAGTACTATCGCAGGTAAGCTGCTTCCATCAAGGGTGGCAACAGGAGGGAGTGAAAGAACTTTCTAATATTAGGATTAGCAGAGAATTAGATTGAGTCTTCAAGTTGGAGATCACTGTCTCTAATACCATGCATCTAGTCATATAAACCACTAACCAGTTGTCATCCTTTGGAGGCATGCAGTTTGAGAGACTAAGTCTTATCTGAAGTCATCCAAATCTCTTTTTACCTCACAGTTCTCTATACAACTTTAATAATATTTATTTTAGAAAAAATATGTCCATGTCTTAAATAATTGTGTTATTTAAAACTTTCGATGGCATTCCATTCATATTCCCAAATATACCTAATGGAGGTACATCTATCCCTATGAATTACTTATAAAATGGACAAATGTTACATGAAGTGAAGATTACTTTTTTATATTTGAAATTTAATACTTTTTAGCCTGAAATATCAAAGTAAAGTTAGAATCAATATTTAGCTCTCCGATAATTTATTATATTGTGCTCCCAATACTTATCAAATGAAAGTGCACCAACACATAAAGAAATGAAAAAAAATTGATCACTTGAGAATTGACAGAACTCTTTTAAAGATTAATCTCTAGAATGCTCAGGGATTTATCCCCAAAGGCGAGCACTAATAAAAGCTAGCATGGCAGCTCATAAAAACAAGGACTTTGAATTTATTACTGTAAGATGAATATATTCTTATTCAAGAGGTAAGATTTTGGCCCTTGTTAGTGAATCTTATGTACTGATTTTCATTTATCATTGGAGACAACTTTATTCTCTCAAGTTGTATGTGTACTCACAAGCCATAATTGAGAAACAGGGTAGATATAATCAGGCAGTCAGTTAGCAGGTAAATTTAGCTGAATTAAATTAAGTGTCAACAGTCAATTTAGTGTAAATAAACAGGCATAATTCAATTTACCAAGATTTCTCATTTATCCACCCATAAGACTAGAAACTCACGTGGTATTTCAACACTACCTAAATTTGCACTTGGCCAATTTATTAGTGAATGCTAATAAATTCACTAACTTTGTGATGCTTTGGGAACTTACTGTTAATAAATATCTTGTGGAAAAACCTACTTTGTTTATTGGTCTAAATGCTCTAGCCTCACAAGCAACCAGACTCTTTGGACAAAGACAGACATATAAAGCCAGAAAATTTGGAAAAGAGGGTCAAACTGGCTACTAGCTAGGTAAACCTGGGTAAACATCTTAACTTTTTATGCTGAAACATTACTCAGCTGGATATTATATCTAAAATAATATTATTTCATTCTACAATACTCCAATTAGAAAACATTGTTGCATTAGGAATTGATTTGATTGCTGAATAACTGTACTGTAATTATGTTCTGAATATTAATCACGTACTGTTTTGAATAGTGATTAAATTGATTTTTCGAACTACTTGATACTACTTGATGTAACAATATTTGAAATGGAAATATTAAAATATTTAAATTTATAATAGTTGCCTTCATTCATAAACTTAACTTGACATTTCTTTCTATTTATTCCTTGTTCTATCAACAAAATTGTAGTTGTCCTTTTAAAAATTAGTGTTTTTTAACTGATAGACTTGTCAAGTATGTAACTAACTACGCAACTCTTTTATGTAATAGCTGTAAGAAAACTGAAGGGATAATCTGTTATCTACACATTTCCAAGTGTCCTAGACTTCATGGTATTATTCAACTTCATTATACATAGTTATTCCAGGGATTGACTAAATTTAAACTGCCTGGGGTTCATATTCTGATTCCATCACTTGCAATGTGTAACTTCAGGTAAATTACTGAACATTCTCAAACTCAGTTTTCTCTTCTATAAAGTGCGAATAATAAAAGCACTTAATATTGATGTATGAAAATTAAAATAAAACTATATCTATTACACCCTTAATCCTGTGCCACTAATTTAGCAAGCATTCAATAAATGTTAGCTATTACTCAAGTCGCTATGACATCATCCTACATTAATATGTTTTAATATTTTTGTAATACCATTCCTTCATTCCTTTCTGTTATTCTCATGTCTTTATTTTAAAATCTGTATGTTTAAAGCCACATTCAGTATATTTTATTTAAAAAAAGAAAAATATAGGGCCGAACCCGTGGTTCACTCGGGAGAGTGTGGTGCTAGGAGTGCCGAGGCCGCAGGTTCGGATCCTGTATAGGGATGGCAGGTGCGCTCACTGGCTGAGCGTGGTGCAGACGACACCAAGCCAAGGATTACGATACCTTTACCAGTCACAAAAAAAAAAAAAAGAAAGAAAGAAAAAGAAAAATATACACATTATTTGAGGCACATTTCCCGGTGTTTCTGTTAAAGAAAGGTGTAAAATATAGATAGACTAATTATGCATAAATATATGAAAAATGGGATTCTAAAGTAAAAAAAAAATTATTTTGCACTTTACTTGAATGACATATTTGTTTATAATAACCTGTGTGTATGTATTAATAGAAATGGAAGTATCAAATTTATAACTTTAGTGATGCAGTATTTCATCACAGGTTCATTTTGGTATCAGCTTCACTGATCATGGATTACCCAGTGAATGGGAACCACACTGCAATGACTGGGTTCGTTTTATTGGGCTTAACAGATGATCCAGTCCTTCGAGTCATCCTCTTCATGATCATCCTGTGCATCTACCTGGTGACCTTATCTGGCAATCTCAGCACAGTCATTCTTATCAGCATCTCTTCTCAGCTCCATCATCCTATGTATTTTTTTCTGAGCCACTTGGCTTTTGCTGACATAGGCTTTTCATCTTCTGTCACGCCCAACATGCTTGTAAACTTCCTGGTGGAGAGAAATACGATCTCCTATAGTGGATGTGCCATCCAGCTTGGTTCAACTGCTTTCTTTGGGACAGTCGAATGCTTCCTTCTGGCTGCCATGGCATATGATCGCTTTGTGGCAATCTGCAACCCACTGCTTTATTCAACTAAAATGTCCACAGAAGTCTGTGTCCAGTTACTTGCAGTGGCTTACATAGGTGGTTTTCTCAATGCTATCTCCTATACTTTTTCCTTCTATTCTTTATTCTTCTGTGGACCAAATCAAGTCAATCATTTTTTCTGTGATTTTGCTCCTTTACTTCGACTCTCCTGTTCTGATGTCAGTGTCCCTGCAGTTGTCCCCTCATTTACTGCTGGCTCCATTGTTGCGGTCACAGTGTTTGTCATAGCCGTCTCCTACATCTACATCCTCATCACCATCCTGAAGATGCGCTCCACTGAGGGGCGCCACAAGGCCTTCTCCACCTGCACCTCCCACCTCACTGCGGTCACTCTGTTCTACGGGACCATCACATTCATTTATGTGATGCCCGAGTCCAGCTACTCAACAGACCAGAACAAGGTGGTGTCTGTGCTCTACACGGTGGTGATTCCCATGTTGAATCCCCTTATCTATAGTCTCAGGAACAAGGAGATTAAGGGGGCTCTGAAGAGAGAGCTTGGTAGAAAAATATTTTCTTAGTGACACTCTATTTTTGTAGGATTTCATATAATAATATCCCATAGATGTAATAATAAAGAAAATTGAGTACTTGTGGTTGAAATATATCTGTTCACCTATAATTAGCCAGTTTGGAGCTTTTTAGTTTATATAGGAAGTGGATTTTCAGATATTCAATAGTAAATTAAAGGCTCCTAATTAGTTATTTGCCTTAAATAAAATTAAGTTAAATTTATAAGTAAGAAAACCAAATTTTTAAAAACAAAATATGTCACATGCTGAATATTCTTTTTAGAATGTATTCATATATTTTCAAATGTAAGTCTGATATAAGCTGAGGTCACTGTACTCCTAAACCTTTAAGACTATGTCCATTTTCAACAGCAGCTCATCCCGAAATGTTTGTGATAATTGTAGTTGTGATTGAGTCCGTTCTGAGAGGAAATGACAAAGTGGAACCAGACAGTAATGCACCTGGGTAACACTTACTTATGCTACAGTATTAACCTGAATGTTGTTTCCCATCCTCTACGAAGCGTTCTTGAGGTTTCAGGCCAATTCAGGTACACCTGTTATCCATGCTGCAGAACCTTGTGTATTCTCTTCAGAATGCTCAATATACCTGTACGTACATATTCAATGTTTGTTTTCTCCACAATCCTGGATGCTTCATATGGAAGCTATGATGTCTTTCCTGTCCCTCATGTATCTAATTATCACAGAGTTCCTGGAATATGTAAGCACAAATGCGTAATTGAAATGATGTAAAGAAAAAAATATTGAAATAATGGATGGCTGAATGAAGCTTTTGCTCTTGCTTGAACCACTCAGTGACTCTGCTGGCCTTGCATTCTGGCCACTGATCCATTGAATGCCTCAGCCTGATTCAAATGATTGAATCTTTGGATCACATCCTGCTTCAGCTGTGACAAGATTTTACACAAGCCCATACTCACCATATCTATGCTACTCTCTTGACACTGTTAATAACAAAGATTAGCAAGTAGAGTCCCAGCCTAGTTCACCAAAATATTTGTAATCACACTCTACTAAATAATTTTTTTCCCTATGTATTTGCATGGTTGGATAGCTATAAGATCTAGAAGCTAAATGTCAGTGATAGTGGTAGTAGCAGTAGTGTGAATATGAGCAAACAGAAGCTAAAAATGAGATTGTTCAGCACATTCCAGGCACCGTTCTTAGTGATTTACAAGTATTGATCCAATTATTCCTCAGAAATGTTCCATAAAAGTTTTTTTCAATTCTTATTTATAGAGAATATAACTGAGACACATGTAGCTTAAGGAAAAGATCACGGTCACAACTATTCTCTTACTACTTTGCTTCTTTTAAGGCATATATTTTCTGTGGAGGAGCAGAGTAGGGGCACTTAGAATACTTTACCACTAGGGGACTTTAAAAAAATTTTTAACCGACACACTGATTATATATACTTATGGGGCAAAATCTGATGTTTTGATACAGATATGTTGTATAATAATTGGGTTAGGATAGTTAATGTATCAGTCACCTCATACATTGATCCTTTCTTTGTGGCAAATACATTCAAAAGTCTCTTCTCTAGCTATTATGCAATACATAAAAGTTGGCTGCTAACCATAGTCACCCTACTGTGTGCGATAGAGAATCAGAACTTATTCCTTCTGTCTAATTGCAATTTTGTACCCATAGACCAACCTCTCCCAGTTTTCCCTCCCCCATCTCCTTTCCCCAGTCTCTGGTAATCACTGTTCTACTCTTTGCCTTTATAAAATCAACTTTTTTTTTTTTTTTTTAGATTATCACTAGGGGACTTTTGTTTGTCTGACACATTCTTTTCTGCAAAGTCTTTTTATTTAAAGTAATTACAAAGACTTCTACATCTGGATATGGCAGGCTAATTTGTATTTGCCAACTTTCTGGCATAAAATAAATAAGAAGGTGGATAGATATTTTGCAATGTTTGAAGGCATAGATTTCAGGTTCCCTTGAAGCTAAAGTAGTTTCGTTTCTCTCAGAATCTGCCACATATTAGTAAAAAGAAATTCCCGAGGTTTTACACAGCAAAAAAGTATAGGGAGACTTTGAGACTTGAGGAACAATGCAGCAATGAGTCTTCTGTGTTTCATTATTACTTCCATATATCCTAGAGAGGGTGCTGCAGAAGGGTACAACCCAGAAAAACCAACAGACACAGGAAAACAAAACAAAACAAGAAACCTCTAAGAAAAGCTTGCTCCCTCCTAGACAAAGAACTAGGAAAAGGGTGACCTTGACAGAACAAAAACCTTTGTCAATACCTGCCTTATTCTAGACAAAAACCAATGGGATAATCATACCCTTTCTCTCCCACAGATTTCAAGGAGATCCAGCAGGGAGGTGATTATAATCCCACCCTGTCTTTGATCCCCCTGTCAGGGTAGTCAGTGAGGTCTAATGGAGAAATGAACCTCTGCTGCCACCTGGCAGCAACGAGACTTAATGAGATGATGTGAGGTGGGAATAGTCAGTACTCTGCATCCCGGTGTTTCCTCAGCCCCAATGTGAGCAGCAGCCCTGTGGGGAACTGAGCTTTTACCACTACCTGCAGCAAAGCAGCACGAGCTAGATCTGCACTTCCTCCTTCCTGCCTGGCAGTGGGTCCCAACAGGGAGCAGATGTTACTCACAGCCAAAGAGGCATTCAGGTGAGTGTCCCACCTTCACTAGGAAAGAGTCAACAGAGCAGAGGGCAAGCTGAACTTCCACCTCACCCATCTGGAAGGAGGAAATGTGAGTCATCATTCCACATTTGGCAGAGTGGTGGCAGTGGGGCCCAGCAGGCAGCTGAACATACACACGCACTGGGAGGTTTCACTTACCCCTCAATGTGAGGAGGGCCTGCTAAAAAAGGATTGAATATAACTCAGAATCTCATAATATAATATCCAACATGTCCACGATACAATAAAGCATCAATTGTCATTCCAAGAACCAGAAAAATCATAACTTAGATGAGATAAGACAATAGATGCCGACACTAAGATGAAATAGATGTTGAAGTGATCTGGCAGGGATTTTAATGCAACCATGAAAAAAATGCTTCAAGAATCAATCATTACATATCTTGAAAGAAATGAAAAAAAAATCTCAGCAAAGAATGGAAGTTATAAAAATGAGCCAAACGGAAATTGTAGAACTGCCAAATACATTTATAAAAATTATTTAAAATACAACACACTTGCTGAATGGGCTCAGTAGTAGAATGGAGGGACAAAATACAGAATCAGTGAACCTGAATAAAGATGAACAGAATTTACCTATTCTATACAACAAAGAAAAGAGATTGAAACACACAAAGAAAAAGAACAGAACTACATGGACCTATGAGATAATAAAAAGAGCTAATATTTATATCTTGGGATTCTCAGAAGGAGATGAGAATAAAAGGGAGACTGAATAAGTATTCAAAGAAATAATGGCTGAAAACTTCCCAAACGGTGAATGATATACGGTCCTACCTCAGTATTTGCAGGGGATTGGTTCTGGGACCCCCCTGTGGATACCACTCTGTGGATGCTCAAGTCCTGCAGTTGGCCCTGTGGGGCCTGTGGATGTGAAAAGAAGACTCTTCATATCCGTGGGTTCTGCATCCCATGAATACTCTATTTTTGATCCTCGATCCTTGGTTGGTTAGATACATGGATGCAGAACCCACAGATATGGGAGACTGACTGTATTCATTGAAAAAAATCCACTTATAAGTGGGCCAGTGTAGTTCAAACTTGAGCTTTTCAAATGTCAACTGTATAGAGGTATAAATTCAGTAATCTGAGCAAATGTCAAATAGGATAAACCCAAGGAAATCCACACTGAAACACATCCTAATTAAACTTCCGAAAATTAAAGACAGAAAAATCTTGACAAAAGCCAGATAGAAAAGATACATTTACTTATAAGGCAAAAGCAATTTGAAAGGCAATGAGTTTCTCATCTGAAATGATGAAACCAGAAGGAAGTGGCACATTTTTCTTTTTTTGTTTTTTTGAATTATTAAAAATTGTATGTTTAAGGTGTGCAGTTTGATTTTTGATGTAGATATACATAGTGATATAATTAAAACAGTCAAGCAAATTATCATATTCATCATCTCACATAGCCACCTTTTTCTGTGATAAAGCACCTAAAATCTACTCTCTCAGCAAACTTCCTGCATGCAGTATAATAGTATTAACTACAGTGTTCATGATGTGCACTAGATCTCTAAACTTACTCATCCTACATAACTGTAACTTTTTACCCTTTAACCTATGTCTCCCATTCCCCAACCCTCTGCCCCTGGTAACCACCAATCTGTTTCTATTTTCATTTTTTTGACTTTAAAAAGATTCCACAATGAGTGAGTTCATGAAATACTTTTCTTTTTGTGTATGACTTATTTCACTTAGTCTAATGTCCTCCAGGTCCATCTATGTTTTACAAATGGCAGGATCTCCTTTTGTAAGGGTGAGTAATAGTCCATTACACACACACACACACACACACACACACACACACACACACACATGTATATATCACATTTTCTTCATCCATTTGTCCATTGACAGACACTTAGGTTGTTTCCATTTCTTGATAATTGTGAGTAATACTGCAATGAACATGGTGACTCAGATGTCTCCATGAGATTCTAATTTCATGTCTGATGGTATGTAACCAGCAGAGGGATTGTTGGGTCATATGGTAGTTCTATTTATAATTTTTTGATGAACCTTCCATACTGTTTCCATAACAGCTACACCAATTTACAGTCCCACCAATAGTGCACAAGGATTCTCTTTTCTCTACACCCTTACCGACACTTGTTATCTGTTGTCTTTTCTGTAATAGCCATTCTAATGGATATGAAGTGATATCATGCTTTTAATTTGCATTTCCCTCATAATTAGTGATACCGATTAGCATGCTTTCATGTACCTGTTGGTTATTTGTATGTCCTCATTTGAAAAATGTCTATTCAGATGATTTGTTCATTTTTAATTAAGTTTTGGGGTTTTGTTTTTTTTTTTTGCAATTGAGTTGTGAGTTCTTTACATACAGTCATGTGTCACTTAACAATGGGAATATTTCTACGCATCAATAGGTGATCTTGTTGTTGTGCAAACATCATAGAATGTACTTACAGAAACCTAGATGGCATAGGCTACTACACACCTAGTCTATATAGTATAGACACCATCGTATATACAGTCCATTGTTGACCAAAACATCCTTATGCAGCTCATGACTGTGTGAAAGACTTCCAGATCAAAATGGATTGCTTGTGTTAAAACTCCCCACCTCCTCAACAAAAAGAGCAGGGGAGAGGCCATAAAGCCCGGAGTTCTCATGCATGTATGCCTTATAAAAAGAACTATCACAAAGAACTCTGAAAAGCCACAACCTTGTATAGAGGCTATCACAACCTTAGCAAAAATACTTCTCCCAGGACATCTACCCAGCAACTGCTTGTCCATCCTTGGACTGGTGTCACCCTTGTTATTGATCTTGTAGCCAGGGTTAATATCCAAAACAATAATGTAATCCTTCATAATTTTTACTTTAAAACCATTGGTCTTCCTTTACCTCCCTGAATACTCACATTGTTTTCTATACCACATGTATTACCATTTCAATGTTCTATTTCCAACTAAACTCATTATTCTTTTAGACAGACTCTCTGTGTTTGTTATTTAGGTTGACAACTCTATTTTGGAAATTAACTCCTTATCAAATATGTAGTTTGCAAATATTTTCTCCCAATCTGTATGTGGTCTTTTTGTTTTGTTGGATGTATCCTTTGCTTTGCAGAAGATTTTAAGTTTGATATAGTCCCACTTTATTTTTCCTTTTCTTGCCTGAGCTTTTAATGGCAAATCCAAAAAAATCATTGACAAGGCTAATGTCAAAGACATTTTCCCTATGTTTTCTTTTAGGAGTTTTATGATTTTAGACCTCACATTTGGTCTTTAGTCCATGTTGAGTTGGTGTTTGTGACTGGTTTAAGATACGGGTTCAATTTCATTCTTTTGCATGTGTATATCTAGTCTTCCCAACAGCATTTATTGAAGAGACTATCCTTTTCCTATTGTGTATTCTTCATGCCACTGTATAAAATCAGTTGACTGTACGTGTGTGGGTTTATTTCTGGTCTCTATTCTTGGTCTATGGGTATTTTTTTCCCAATTCTAAAAATTATTTTTAATTGTGATAAAATACACATAACATAAAATTTACCATCTTGATCATTTTTAAGTGTCCAGTTTAGTGGTACTAAGAATATTCACAGTATTGTGTAATTGTCACTGGTATCCACCTCTAGAACTATTTTCATCTCATAAAACTGAAACTCTGTACCCACTACACGATGATTCTCCATTCCCCTCTCCCTCCAAGCCTCTGGAACCACCGTTTTACTTTCTGTCTCTTTGAATTTGACTACTTTAGGTATCTAATATAAGTGGAATCATACAGCATTTGTCTTTTTGTGACTGGCTTATATCATGTAAAATGATGTACTCAAGTCTCATCCATGTTGTAGCATATGTCATAATTTCCTTCTTTTTAAGGCTAAATAATACTCTATTATATGAATATACACATTGTATGTATATACCACATTTTGTTTATCCATCTTTTAGCTATTGTGAAGAATGCTGCTATAAACATGGATGTACTGATATCTCACTATATTGGGTATATATCTAATTTTTTTCAATTGGGGAGGTATATACCAAGAAATGGAGTTGCTGGATCATATGATAATTCTGTTTTTATTTTTTTGAGAAACTGCCATACACTTTGCCACAGCAGCTGCACCATTTTACATTCTCATGAACAGTGTATAAAGGTTCAAATTTATTCACACCCGTATCAACACTTTTTATTTTCTGGCTTTCTTTTTTTTATTGTAGCCATCCTATTCCATGTGAAATGGTATCTCTGTGTGATTTTGATTTGCATTTCTATGTGTATATTTTTATGCTAGCACCGTACTATTTTTATTACTATAGCTTTGCAATGTAATTTGAAATCAGGAAGTGTGATGCCTCCAGCTTTATCTTTCTTGTTTAAGATTATTTTAGCTAAATACTGGCAAGGATGTGGATGAAAGGGAACTCTTCTACACTGTTGGCGGGACTGTGAATTAGTACAGCCATTATGGAAAACAGTATGGAGGTTTCTCAAACAACTTCAGATAGAACTATCATATGATCCAGCAGTCCCACTAATACCCAAAGGAATGGAAATCATCCTGTTGAAGGGATACCTGCATTCTCATGTTTATTGCAGCTATACTTACAATAGCCAAGACATGGAACCAACCTAAATGTCCATCAATGGATGACTGGATAAGAAAAATGTGGTATATATACACAATGGAAAACTATTCTGCCCTAAAAAAGAATGAAATTCTGCCATTTGCTGCAACATGGATGAGCTTGGAGAAAATTATGTTGAGTGAAATAAGCCAGAAATAAGGCACAGAAAGAGAAATGCCACATTTTCTCATTCATAAGTGAGAACTAAGAAACAAAGAAAGAAAGAAAGACCATAATAAAATGTTGAACTTTCAGAAGGAGAAAACAGACCTATAGTTACTAGAGGTGGGAAAGAAGGAGGGAGAGGGGGAATAAGGAGTAACTGGGTAAGAGACACAAAAAGTAGTTATGATTTGTAGTGATGAACATGCTAATAATATTGATTTGATGATCACATACTGTACAGATACTTATGGTCACCTCTGTACCCCATAAATATGTATAAAAAGATTATTTTAGCTATTTGGGGTCTTTTGTGGTACCATAAAATTTTAGGATTCTTTTGTCTATTTCTGTGAAAAATGACTTTGGAATTTTGACAGGGATTTTGTTGAATCTGGAGGTCACTTTTACAATATAGATATTTTCACAATATTAATAATTCTCCCAGTCCAAGAACAGGGATATCTTTCTATTTCTATGTGTCTTCTTCAAAAATTTTTGTTAATGTTTTATAGTTTTTAGTGTTCAGATCTTTTGCCTCCCTGATTAAGTGTATTCCTTAGCATTTTATTTATTTATTTTTTTGATGCTGTCCTAAATGAGTTTGCTTTCATTTTTTTCTTTATCTGATGGGTCGTCATTAGTGTGAAGAAGTGCAAATAGTTTTTGCATGTTGATTTTTGTATCTTGCAGCTTTACTGAATTCATTGATTAGTTCTAACAGCTTTTTTGCATGTGGAGTCTTTAGGGTTTTCTATGTATTGGATCTTGTCAATTATCTAGGGATGATTTTACTTTTTTTCCTTCCTGATTTGGGTAAATTTTATGTCTCTTTCTTGTAATGATTTTATTGAATGAAGAAGAGAAAATAACTGTTTATATTTGAAATTTAATATCCTTTAACCTGAAATAGCAAAGTAAAATAGAATCAATATTTAGCTATGAGGGCCAGCCCTGTGGCTCACTCGGGAGGGTGCAGCGCTGGTAATGCCGAGGCCGCAGGTTTGGATTCTATATAGGGATAGCCAGTGTGCTCACTGGCTGAGCGTGGTGCAGACCACACCATGCCAAGGGTTGCGATCCCCTTCCCGGTCAAAAAAAATATTTAGCTATGAGATAATTTATTATATTGTGCTCCTAGTAATTATCAAATGAAAGTGCATGACAGACTTCCAGGAAGATGGCAGACTAGAGGAGCCCAGGGTGTCTTCCGCCTGCAGATGAAGATCTAAATGGGCCATCTACCACTGCTGCCACAGTTGTTGGAGCCATTGTGCAGTCCCAGAACCATTGCCTACCACAGAGCAGCAGTCTAGCAGGTGGCCTGTCTTTGCAGCCACAGACTCCTCAGATGCAAGGGAGGTGGCTGCAACCACTGCCACCATTGCCACCACCACAATTTAATCCTGCTGCTGCCAAGGACACTGCAGACATGAAGGAGACAGTTACAGCCACTGCAGCTGCTACAATGAGATAACCCTGCTGTCATCAAGGACCGAAGATGCGAGGGAGGAAATTGCAGCCACCTGTGCCTCTTTTGTCCCCATGAGGCAAACCCATTGCCACTGTGGACACTACAGACATGAAGAGGCAGTTGCAGCCACTGGCACTGCTGCCATCCCTACAAGGTAACCTTGCTGCCACCAAGGATACCACAAACATCAGGGAGGCAATTGCAGCTGTGGATGAGGTGGCTGCCTCATAAGGTAAACTCACTGCTACTGCAGGCACTGTAACTATGTGGACCACCACTGTGAACACTGCAGCCAAGTGGATGGCTGCTGTAATGATCACTGCTGCAGCAGCTGCCACTAATGGCACTGCCAGATAGCCAGCATCATGATGTGAGCAACTTCCTGCCACTGGAGCCACTGTGCCACAGAGGCAGCCCACCAAAGCCACCTCCACAACTACCACCACTGCTAGTGTGTCCTGCTACCACAGCAGCAGCCACAGCAGCTACTGCTGCTGTGTAGGCAGACTGCCAACCACTTGACTGCATTGATAAAAACAGGATCACCAGTTCAGTCTAGGGCTAGAGAGTAATAGAAGCAATAGCTCTATCAGAGGAGCAACCATCAATGCAGAGATACTAGAAACATGAAAAAATAAGAAAATAGGAGTCCATGAATGGACTATAATAACTCTCACATACCAGACCCCATAGAGCAGGACAATCCAAAAATTACTGAAAAGGAATTCTGAATAAACATCTTAAAGAAACTTAATGAGATACAAGAAGATGCAGTTAGGTGACAAAATTAACTGAGCAAAACTATCCAGGATTTGAAGGAGGAAATTTAACAAGAGATTAATACTTTAAAAAAGAATGTAGCAGAACTCATGGAACTGAAGGAACCATTCAACAAAATAACAAACACAACTGAGAGCTTAAGCAGTAGGCTAGAGAAAACAAAGAAAGATTTCTGATCTTGAAGACAGTCTCTTTGAAGTAACTCAAGAGGATGAAAATAAAAGCAAAAAGAATTTTTAAAAAATGAAGAAAATCTAAGAGATAGAAGACAACCTCAAGTGCACAAACAAGTGAATCATGGCTATTCCTAAAGGGAAGGAGAAAGGAAAAGGCATTGAGAACATATTCAATGGAATAATAGCAGAAAACTTCCCAGGTATAGTGAGAGACATGGATCTTCAGATCCAAGAGACTCAAAGATCACTAAACAGATTCAATCCAAAAAGGTTTTCTCTGGGGCACATTATAGTCAAACTGGCAAACTCAAAGACAAAGAGAGAATCCTAAAAATAGCAAGAGGAAAGTGTCAAGTCAACTAAAGAAGAGTCCCCATCAGACTAACAGCACTCTTCTCAATAGAAACTCTACAAGCCAGATGAGAAAGTAATGATATATTAAAAAACTAAAAGAAAAAACTGCCAGCCTAGAATACAATACAATACAGAATATAGTAGACAACAGAATACAATACAGAATAGAATTCAGCAAGGCTATATTTCAGAAATGAAGAAGAAATGGTGTATTTCCCAGAGAAACAAAAACTATGAGTGTTCACCACTACATGACCAGCCCTACAAGAAATCCCCAAGGGAGTCTTGCGTCTGCAATCTGAAAAATGATAATCACTACTATGAATACACAGGAAAGAACAAAACCCACTGACAGAAAAAAAAATGTGAATGAGGAAGAGAAGGAAACCATATCTTACCATCTCCAAAAACTAACAAACACCAAAAGACAAACAATAAAAGTGAAAGAGAGAAACAAAAGATATTTAAAACATACAAATAAATATCGGTAAAATACCACAAGTAAGACAATACCTTTCAATAACAAACCTAAATGTAAATGGATTTCATTCCCCACTCAAAAAACACAGACTGGTTGATTGGGTTAAGAAACTAGACCCAACTATATGCCGCCTACAAGGGACTCATCTCAGCTGTAAAGGCACACACAAAAAGTGAAGGAATGGAAAAAGACATACCATGCAAATGGAAATGAAAAATGAGTAGGAGTAGCTATACTTATATAGGATCAAATAGACTTTAAACTAAAAACTATATAAAGAGACAGAAATGGCCACTTCATAATGATAAAGGGATCTATCCAACAAGGAGACATAGCAATCGTAAATATATATGCACTCAACATCAAACATCCAGATATATAAAGCAAACACTATTAGACCTAAGGAAAGAGATAGATGCAAATGCAAGAATAGTTGAGGAACTAAACACCCCTCTCTGAACATTGGACAAATTGTCCAGATAACAAATGAACAGAGAAACACAGGATTTAAACCACACTTTAGACCAATTGGACTTGGCAGATATCTACAGAACATTTAATCCAATAGACACAGAATATACATTCTTCTCATCAACACTTGGAACATTTTCCAGGATAGAACACATGTTAGGTCACAAATCAAGCATTAACACATTTTTAAAAAATTGAAATAATTTCAAATATCTTCTCAGACCACAATGGATTAAAACAAGAAATCAATAACAAGTGAATCTCTGGAAAGTATACCAACACATGGAAATTGAACTACACATAGGTCAAAAAATAAATTAAACAGGAAATAAAAAAATTCTTGAAACTAATGAAAATAAAGACATATCATTCCAAAATCGTGGTGATGTTACAAAAGCACGTCTTAGAGGGAAGTTTACTGCAATAAGTGCTTACATCAAAAGGATAAAATGATTTCATATAAATAATCTAATGCTGCATCTCAAAGAACTAGAAAATCTAGAACAATTCATTCCCCAAATTAGTAGATGCAAAGAAAGAAAGATCAGAACAGAACTAAAAATGTAACAGAAACCCAAAAAATGATACAAAAGATCAATGAAACTAAAAATTGGTTTTTGAGAAGATAAACAAAATATAAAAACCATTAGCTAGGCTAAAAGAGAGACAGAGAAGACCTAAATAACAAAAACTGGAAATGAAAAAGGAGACATTACAACAAATACCACAGAAATACAAAGAATCATTAGAGACTTTTGTAAACATCTATACACAAACAAATTTGAAAACCTGTAGGAAATGGATAAATGTTCTGGACACATGCAAATGACCAAGGCTGAACCAAGAAGACATAGAAAACTTGAACAGATCAATTTAAAAAAATGAGATTGAAGCAGTAATCAGCAGTCTCCCAACAAAGAAAAGCCCAGGACTGGATGACTTTACTGCTGAACTCTACCAAACCATTAAAGAGGAATTAATACCAATTTTCTTCAATCTATTCCAAAAAATAGAAACAGGGTCCATTCGTTCTCCCAAACTCATTCTATGAGGCCAGCATCAACTTGATACCAAAACCAGACAAAGATGCAACAGAAAAAGGAAACTATAGGCCAATATCTCTGATGAACAAAACAAAAAAATCCTCAATAAAATACTAGCTAAAGGGATACATCAGCGCATCAAAAAATTATACACCGTAATTGAGTGGGATTCATCCCAGAGATGCAAGGATGGTTCAACATGTGCAAGTAAATAAATGTAATACATGACATCATCAAAATCAAGGACACAAACCATTTGATTATCTCATAAGATAGAGAAAAATCATTTAACAAAATTCAACATCCTTCATGATAAAGGCTCTCAACATATTGGGTATAGAAGGAAAATATCTCAACACAATAAAAGCCATAGACAACAAACCCACTGTAAGGGGAAATGGGGAAAAGTTGAAAGCTTTTCTCTTAAGAATAGGAAGAAGACAAGGATGGCCACTCTCACCACTCCTATTTAACATAGTATTGGAAGTACTAGCCAGAGCAGTTAAGCAAGAGAAAGAAATAAAGGACATCCAGATTGGTAAAGATGAAGTCAAATTATGCCCATTTGTAGATGACAAGATCCTATATACAGAAAAGACTAAAGACCCTACCAAAAAAAAAAAATCCCAACCAAACACACAAACAAAAATAACACCTCTTAGAGTTGATAAACAGTTTCATAAAGTTGCAGGATACAAAATCAACACACAAAAATCAGTGGCATTTTTATAATGAACTATCAGAAAAAGAAATCAAGAAAGCTAGCACATTTACAATAGTCACAAAAACCACAGAATAAATTTAACCAAGGAGGTGAAAAATCTCTACAATGAGAGATACGAATCACTACTGAAGGAAATTAAAGAGGACACAAAATGTGGAAAGACATTCCATGTTCATGGATTGGAAGAATAAACATTGTGAAACTGTCCATACTATCTAATGCAATCTACAGATTTGATGCAATCCCTGTCAAAATGCCAATGGCATTTTTCAGAGAAGGAGAAAAATAAAAGTCCTAATATTCATATGGAGCAGAAAAGACCCTGAATAGCCAAAGCAATCCTGAGTAAAATAAATAAATAAATAAAGCCAGAGGCATAACACTACCTGACTTCAAATTATACTACAAAGTAATAGCAACCAGACCAAAGGCGCTGGCATATAAATAAACACTCTGACCAAAGGAACAGAATAAAGATTCCAGAAATCCACTCATATATCTACAGCCAACTGATCTTTGACAATGGAAGCAAGAACATGCACTTGGGGAAAGACTGCCTCTTCAAAAAATTGTGCTTGTAAAACTGGACATCCACATGTAGAAGAATGAAACTAGACTCATACCTCTTAACATATACAAAAAATAAACTATAAATGGATTGAAGACTTAAGCATAATACCCAAAAGTATAAAATTCCTAAAAGAAAACATTGGGGAAACACTTCAGGAAGTAGGACTGTGTGCAGTCTTTATGAATGTGTGCTTTGGGGAAAGCACAGGCAACAAAAGAAAAAATAAAAGGGATTATATCAATCTTAAAAGATTCTGCACAGCCAAACAAAGAATTAACAGAGTGAAAAGATGACCTACAGAGTGGGAGAAAGTATTTGCAAACTATGCATCTGACAAAGGATTAATAAACAGAATATATGAGGAACTCAGACACTAACAGTAAAGAAAATCCAATAACCCAATTAAAAAATGGGCAAAGGAGAGAATAGGCATTTCTCAAAGGAAGGTATACAAATGGCCAAGAGACACATGAAAAGATGCTCAACATCACTGAACATCAGGGAATGCAAATTAAAACCACATTGAGATATCATCTCACCACAGTTAGACCGGCTATTACCAAAAAAAAAAAAAAAAAAGAGAGAGAGAATAACAAATGCTGGCAAAGATGTAGAGAAAGGGGAACTCTCCTACACTGCTGGTGGGACTGTAAATTAGTGCAGCAATTATGGAAAATGGTATGGAAATTCCTAAAACAACTACAGATAGAACTGCCATACAATACAGCTGTTCCACTGCTGGGTATTTACCCAAAGGAACGGAAATCATCATGTTGAAGGGAAACCTGCACTCTCATGTTTATTACAGCTCTATTTACAATAGCCAAGTTATGGAACTGACCTTAATGTCCATCGATGGATGACTGGATAAGGCAAATATGGTATATACACACAATGGAATACTATTCTGCCATAAAAAAAGAATGAAATTCTGCCATTTGCAGCAACATAGATGAACTTAGAGAATACCATGTTAAGTGAAATAAGCCAGGAACAGAAAAAAGAAATACTGCATGTCCTCATTCATAAGTGGGAGCTGACAAAATAAACAAATAAATAAAAAGAAAGAAAGATACAACAAAGGAATTGGTAAAGGGACAGTAAAATCCATTACATTGTATAATGTTGAATATACTAATTATCCTGATTTGAGTATCACATATTTCATACAGGTATTGACTTTCAACACTATACCCCACAAATATGTACAGTCAACTATGTTACAAATAAAAAGCACACCAACACCTAAAAAAAATGAAAAAAATTGATCACTTGAGAATAGACAGACTCTTAAATATTGTTTGTATTTGTGTGAATTGAACTTCTCAATATTCACTTGAGAATGTGATAATGATCCTTGTGCTTTTGAATTCACAGTTGACTCTCTAGAATACTCATAGATTTATCCCCAAAGGAGAACAATACTAAAAGCTAGCGTGGCTGCTGTATAAAAACAATGATTTGGAATTTATTACTGTAACGAGAATACTTTCTTATTTCAAGAGGTAAGGTTATGGCTTTTATTAGTGAATATTATGTGTTGGTTGTCAATTACCATTTAAGACAACTTTATTCTCAAAAGTTATATGTGTACTCATAAGCCATAGTTGATAGAGTAGATGTAACCAAGCTGTCAGTTAGCAGGGTAACTTTAGCTGAATTTAATTCCCACCATCAATTTAGTGTGAATGAACAGGCAAAATTCAATTTACCAAGATTCCTCACTTATCTACCCATGAGAACAGAAACTTGCATGGTTTTTCAACACTATCTATATTTGACATTCAGCCATAATGCTAACAAATTCAGTAACTTTGAGATTCGTTGGGAACTTACTGTTAGTAAATATGTCATGGAAAAATCTATTTTTTTTGTATTGGTCTGAATACTGTAGTATCACAGGCACCCAGAAATGTAGAACGAAGACAAATATATAAAGCCAGAAAAGTTGGAGAAGAGGATGAAGCTGTCTACTAGCTAGGCAAACCTGGGTAAATGCCTTAACTTTTTATAGTGAAACTTTACTCAGCTGTATGCTATGTTCAAATTAATATTTCATTCTACATTACTTCAGTTAGAAAACATTGTTACGTTAGGGGATGATTTGATTGTTTTGAATAAATGTAGTGTAATTAAGTCCTGAATATTAATGAGGTACAATTTTGCAATAGTGATTATATTGATATTTCAAACTACTTAATATAATATTGAAATTAAAATATTGAATGATTCCTTACACCAAAATACAGTTATCTACCTAATAATGAATTTTCAGTTAATGAAGGACCTCATATAGAATGTTGGTCCAATAAGATTATAGGTATGTAGCAGGATATTCATCTAGGTTTGGGTGAGTACACTCTGATGTTTGTACAATTTTGAAATCACCTGACAATGCCTTTCTCAGATTGGATCATATGTCTGTGGTTGAGTCATGAATGTATGTAAATAATGGGACTCTAAAATAAAAATGATAATTTTTAGCCCAAACTTAACTTGAGTGATATATTTGTTTATAATAACCTCCATATATATATCAATAAAGATAAAATCATCAAATATATAACTTCTTTAATATACTGTCTTCATCACAGGTTCATTTTGGTATCAGCTTCATTGATCATGGATTACCCAGTGAATGGGAACCACACTGCAATGACTGGGTTCATTTTATTGGGCTTAACAGATGATCCAGTCCTTCGAGTCATCCTCTTCGTGATCATCCTGTGCATCTACCTGGTGACCTTATCTGGCAATCTCAGCACAATCATTCTTATCAGAATCTCTTCTCAGCTCCATCATCCTATGTATATTTTTCTGAGCCACTTGGCTTTTGCTGACATAGGCTATTCATCTTCTGTCACACCCAACATGCTTGTAAACTTCCTGGTGGAGAGAAATACGATCTCCTATAGTGGATGTGCCATCCAGCTTGGTTCAACCGTTTTCTTTGGGACAGTCGAATGCTTCCTTCTGGCTGCCATGGCATATGATCGCTTTGTGGCAATCTGCAACCCACTGCTTTATTCAACCAAAATGTCCACACAAACCTGTGTCCAGTTACTTGCAGTGGCTTACATGGCTGGTTTTCTCAATGCTATCTCCTACACTATTTCCTTCTTTTGTTTGTTCTTCTGTGGACCAAATCGAGTCAATCATTTTTTCTGTGATTTTGCTCCTTTACTTCGACTCTCCTGTTCTGATGTCACTGTCCCTGCAATTGTTTCTGCATTTTCTGTTGGCTCCATTGTTGTGGTCACAGTGCTTGTCATAGCCGTCTCCTACATCTACATCCTCATCACCATCCTGAAGATGCGCTCCACTGAGGGGCGCCACAAGGCCTTCTCCACCTGCACCTCCCACCTCACTGCGGTCACTCTGTTCTATGGGACCATCACATTCATTTATGTGATGCCCGAGTCCAGCTACTCAACAGACCAGAACAAGGTGGTGTCTGTGTTCTACACGGTGGTGATTCCCATGTTGAATCCCCTTATCTATAGTCTCAGGAACAAGGAAATTAAGGGAGCTCTGAAGACAGAGCTTGGTAGAAAAATATTTTCTTAGTGACATCTTTATTTTTGTAGGATTTCATGTACTATCTCAAAATAATAAAAGGAAATTGAGTGCCTTTGGTTGAAATACGAGTGTACTTCAAAAAGTTCATAAAAATGTTCATTTTATCTTTTAATTTTATTTGCCCATGAATTTTTTGTGGTACCCTTGTATATGTGTCCATATATAATTAACTGGTCTGGAGCTTTTGAGTATGGGCAGAGAGTGGATTTTTAGATATCAAGTAATAAATCAGAGTGCCATAGTTACTTCTAATAAACTTAAGCTAAATTTATAATTAGGAAAAACCATTTAGTTCACATGAAAAAATACTTAATCTGGTGAAAATTTTTTAAAAATCACATTTATATTTATTTTTCAAAAGTAATTTTTGTTGTAAGTTGAGGTTACTATACATCCAAATCATTAAGACGGTTCATTTTTTATCTGTCACCACTTTTTGTTTCATTTTTATTTATTTATTTTTAAAATTTTTTATTTATCATTATACAATGTAATTGATTTTCTTGGCCCTTTACCAATTCCTCCCTTTCCCCTCTTCCTGTTCTCCTTCCTACCCCCAAAACATGATATCTGTTTTCTTCTCTTAAGAAGTTGAAAGAATTATTGTGATTGTTGTGTCTTTTTTTCTATTTATTTGTTTATTCATTTATTTATTTTTATTAGCTCTCACAAATAAGTGAGAACATGCAGTATTTCTCTTTCTGTGCCTGGCTTATTTCACTTAACATGATTTTCTCTATGTTCATCCATGTTGCACAAATGAGAGTATTTCATTTTTCTTTACAGCGGAGTAGTATTCCATTGCGTAGATATATGAAATTTTCCTTATCCAGTCATCTGATGATGGGCATTTAGGCTGGTTCCTACTCTTGGCTATTGTAAACAGAGCTTCATTAAACATGGGAGTATGGGTATCTCTTTGTCATGGTAACTTCCATTCCTTTGGGTATATACCCAGCAGTGGGATTGCTGGGTCATATGGCAGTTCTTTCTGTAGTTGTTTGAGAAACTTCCATACAATTTTCCATAATGGCTGCACCATTTCACAGTCCCACCAACAGTTTAGGAGGGTTCCCCTTCTCTGCATTTTCACCAGCATTTGTGATTCTCAGTCTTTTAGATATTAGCCAGACTAACTGGAATGAAGTGATATCTGAATGTCGTTCTGATTTGCATTTCCTGGATGCTGAGTGATGTTGAGCATTTTTTCATGTGTCTGTTGGCCATCCGTATACCTTCCTGTGTTCAATTTCAACAGCAGTTTACCATGAAATGTATGTGATAATTGCAAGTATGACTGTGTATATTTCAAGAGGAAATGGGAACAGAAAATAAAATTGCTAGAGATGTTTTTCTTGCAGTAAGTTTATCTGTTGGGGATTGGACTTTGTGGACCCATAAAATCCTGGTCTCTGTTTCTGGCCTCTGGATATAGGGGTCCCAAGAAAAGAAAGGATAAAATGCCCCTGACTAACTTGTGAATTCTTCTGTCAGGTCAAAAGAGGTAACTTCCTCTGTAGGAATGATCAGTATTTCTGAACTCTACAGGGACTGAGTGGAACAAACTCTTGGAGTGGCTTGTTCATGGTAAAACCCTCAATCTGCTAAGGAAGCCTGAGGGCACCGGACAGTTTATCCCCTGAAAATCTTAATTTACTGATAATTACTACATTTCTTTCTTTCCCTGTCCTCTCTTACACCCCCAAATTGCTCCCCTTAGATAAGAGACACCATCGTTCAATTGATTTATTGATTCTGAAATCTGAGAGTAGTTTATTTCTCCTTCCTCCTTCACATAATTACATTTCATTGCAAAGTCCTGTACATCCTGAGTCTAACATTTACCCATTGCTTCTCTTCATCTTCATTGTCATCACTTCTATTTCAAGCTGCCACCTATACATCTATATTACAATAGTGTCTTTGAGATGGTTAATGTTATGTGTAGAATTGGCTAGGCTATGGTGCCCAGTTGTTTGGTTGAATACCAAATCAGATATTGCTGTAATAGTATTTTTCTGATGTGGTTACCATTTAAATCAGTAGACTTCAACTAAAGCAGATTGGCCTCCCTAATACAAATGGGCCTTCTGTAATTGGTTGAAGGCCTTAAGTGAAAAGACTGAGGTCTCCCTAAGAGGAAGGAATTCTGCCTCCAGACTAGCATTGGGCTCTATATTGCAACATCATCTCTTGCTGGAATTTCCAATCTGCTCACCTGCCCTGTGGATTTCAGACTTCCCAGCCCCTATAATCATAGAATGAGCCAAATCCTTAAAATCTCTATTTCTTTCAGTCACTGTCTGTCTGTCTCTCTCTCTCTGCATCTCATTTATATCGATATGGACACACACACACACACACACACTCACGCACACATGCACCATACCCACACATACCCTCTTTGATTTGTTTCTCTGGAGAACCCTGACTAATAACCCCTAACCAGCTTTCCTCTTCTGTCTCTTACTCTCTTCTGTTTCTCCATACACGAACCATGGTCATAAATCTGAATAGATAAGTTCCCTAGTTTAATCCTCCGAAGATATTGAAATGATGTCAACAATTCTTAACATGGCTTACAAGGTACTGAATATGGCTCCAGTTTTAGTTCCGTCTTCACCACTCTCCTTCTTGGTCCTAATCACACAAACTGTAGGAACGAATCATTTGCTGATCCTTAAATCCTCAGACACACCTGTATTCTTTGCTGCCTAAAGATCTTGTTATGTTAAGTATCTCTACTTGAAATGCATTTTTCCCCACACCTGGTTATCACCTTCTTATGCTATAGGTCCAAACCTAAATGCTGTTTCCCAGTGCCTAGGAAGCCTTCTTGAGGCTCCAGGCCAAATTTGGTACACTTGTTATCCCCTCATTAAAACCCTGTGTATTTTCTTAAGAAATACTCAGTGAAGTATAGTTAAAGATTTGATGTTTGTTTTCTCCACAATGCTGGAAGCTTCCTATAGATAGCTACCATGTTTTTCCTCTTCCCCTATGTATCTAATTTTCACACAGTTCCTGGAGCATAGTAAGCATAAATGCATAGGTGAAATGAACGAAAGAAAAAAATTAATAAATTAATGAATTAATTAATGGCTAAACGAAGCTTTTGCTCTTGCTTGAACCACTCACTGACTCTGCTGATTTTGCATCCTGGCCACTGATTGGTTGAATATTTCAGCCTGATTCAAGTGATTGAATGCTCAGATCAGATCCTCTTGGAACTTTCATAGGGTTTTACACAAACCCATACTCACAACATCTTTGCCACTCCTGTGATTGGCAAATGGAATCCAGCCTAGTTTACTAAAGATTTGTAATCACACTCTACTAAATAATTTCTCCTTTATGTATTCACATGGTTGGAGAGTTAGAAGGTGTAGAAGCCAAATGTTAGTAGTAATTGTAATAGTAGCACTCGTGGGAGTATTAGAAATAGCAGCTAACAATACCAGATTGTTTATAATATTCTAGGTACCATTCTCAGTGATTTAAAAGCATTAACCCAATTAATCCTCAAAATAACTCTGTTAAGGCTTTTTTTTTTTTTAATCCCTTAATTTACAGAGGATGAAACTGAGGCACACGAGGATATGCAAAAGATCAATATCACAAATATCCTCTTAATACTTTGACTACTTTTAAGGCATACATTCTCTGTGGAGGGGTGGACTGAAGGGTTCTTTGAGGACACTAGGGCACTTTTATTTGTATCTGACACAATCCTTTCTAGAAAAATCCTTTCCATTCAAAGTAAGTAGGGAGACTTCCACATCTGGATATGGCAGGATAATTTGTATTATACCAAATTTCTGGCCCCAAATAAATAAAAAACTGGCAAGATATTTTTAAATGTTTGATGGCATTGAATTCTGGTTTCTTTGAAGATGGAGTCCCATTCCTTCCAGGACCTCCCTCTCGTTACTGAATAACCCCTAGATGTAGCACAAGAAACAAGCACAGGAAGACTGTGAAAGACAGAACTATGAATAAGAAGAACTGCCTAGGGACTTTGGGATTTAAGAGATAACTTAGTGCTGAGTCCCTGGGTTTCCTTATCACTTCCGTATACCCTGGACAGGAATCTGCAGAAGCCTCTAACCAGAACCACCAACAGACTAAGATAAAAAAAAAAGCTCCAAGAAAAGCCTGTATCTCTCAAAGAACTGGGAAAAAGGTGGCCTCAACAAAACAATCTTTTAGCAATATTTACCCTACTCTAGACAAATAGCAATGTAAAAATCATACCCTCTCTGTCCCCTGGGTTTCAGGGGCCAATCTGGGAGTTGACCTTTACCCCATCCTCCCTCCAGTTCCCCTGCCAGGGTAGAGTCAGCGGGGTCTGTGGGGAAATGAGCTTCCACTGTCACCTGGCAGCTACAAGATGTAATGAAATGGTGCTATTGTATATGGAATTTTTTAAAAATTTATTTTGACATAGGTTGTTATCCTGTGAGTGCAATATATTTTTGTATGTTGATTTTGAATCCTGTAACCTTACTTTATTTATGTGCTCTAAAATTTTTTATTAAGCCTGTATGGTTTTCTACATATACAATAATGTCATCTGCAAATGGGGATAATTGTATCCCTTTCTTTCTGATTTGGAGGGCTTTTATTTCTTTTTTGTGTCTGATTGCTCCACCTAGGTCTTCCAGTACTATGTTCACAGAAGTGGTGACAGCAGGCACCCTTGTCTTGTTGCTGATTTTACAGAAAAACATTTCAGCTTTTTGCCATTGAGTCTGATAACTGTGGGCTTGTCATACTCATATATGTTCTCCATTATGTAGAAGGACATTGTTTTCTGTATATGATGTGTTAAAAGTTTTTATCATGAAGGAATATTGAAATGTGTCAAACACTTTTTCGTACTCTATTGAGATAACCATGTGATTTTTATCTTTCATTCTATTAATGTGGTTTATCATATTTGTTGTTTTTTGTATGTTGGATCATTCTTGCATCCCAGGGATAAATCCAACTTGATCACAGTGTATGATCCTTATAATGCATTGTTTACTTCACTTGTTAGTATTTTGCTGAAGATTTTTCATGTGTGTTCATCAGAGTATCGATCTGTAATTTTTTTTATTGTGCTGTCTTTGTCCTGCCTTAATATCAGCATAAACATGGCATCATAGGATAACTTTGGAAGTGTTCCCTCCTCTTCAGTTTTTTGGAAGTTAAAAAAAGGCATTAATTATTTTTAAGTGTTTGGTAGGATTCACCCCTAAAGCCATGTGGTCCTGGGCTTTTCTTTGATGGGAGATATTTGGTTACTGATTCCAGCTACTCACTCCATATTCCTCTGTTCAGGCTTTCTTTTTCTATGTTCTATCTTGGTAGATTGCATGCCTCTAGGAATTTATTTATTTCTTCTAGTTTACCCAATTTATTGGTGTGTAATTGTTCTTATTGGTCTCTTCTGAGTCTTTGTATTTCTGTGGTAGCAGGTGTAATGTATCCTTTTTCATTTCCAATTTTATTTATTTAAGTTTTCTCTCTTTATTTGTTTAGTCTAGCTAAGAGTTTATTAATTTTGTTTATTAATTTTGTTTATCTTTTCAAAAAACCAACTCAATTTAGTCGATCTTTTTCTATTTTATTCTAATCTATATTTAACTAATCTTTGTTCTGATTTTTATGTCCCTTTTCTACTAACTTTCAATTTGTTTTTTTCTTCTTTTGCTTGTTCCATGAGATATAACATTAAGTTGCTTATTTAAATCTTTTTTTCAACTTATTACTATAAACACTTCTCTTAGAACTGCTTTAGCTGCATCTCATACATTTTGAGATATTGTGTTTGCACTTTCATTTGTCTCAAGACGTTTACTGATTTCCCTTTTGATTTCCGCTTTGATCTATGAGTTGTTCAGGAAGGTGTTGTTTAGTTGGCACATATTTGTAATATTTTCCAATTTTCCTCCTGTTATTGATTTCTAGTTTGATAACATTGTGGTAGTAAAAGAAGCTTGATATGATTTCAATTTTCTTAATTTTCTCAATACTTGCTTTCTTGCTTAATATACGATCTACCCTAGAGAATGTTCCATGTGCACGTAAGAAAAATGTGTATTTTGCTGCTTTTAGATGAAATGTTCTGTATGTGCCTATTTGGTCCATTGTTGTCTCCTATTATTATATTGGTGTCTATTTTTCCCTTCAGTTCCATTTATGATTGCTTTATATATTTAAGTGCTCTGCTGTTGTGTGCATATACATTTATATGTTATACCTTCCTGGTGAATTGATTCTTTTATCATTATATAATTTCCTTCTTTAGCCCTGGTGACAATTTTTTGCTTAAAGTCTATTTTTTCTAAAATACTCTTGTCTAAGAGTTGGAACCAGCCCAAATGTCCATCATCAGAGGAGTGGATACGGAAAATGTGGTACATCTACACAATGGAATACTACTCAGCTATAAAAACGAATGAAATACTGCCATTTGCAACAACATGGATGGACCTTGAGAGAATTATATTAAGTGAAACAAGTCAGGCACAGAAAGAGAAATACCACATGTTCTCACTTATTGGTGGGAGCTAAAAATTAATATATAAATTCACACACACACACATACACACACACAAAACCGGGGGGGGGGGAGAAGATATAACAACCACAATTACTTGAAGTTGATACGACAAGCAAACAGAAAGGACATTGTTTGGGGGGGAGGGGGGGAGGGAGAAGGGAGGGAGGTTTTGGTGATGGGGAGCAATAATCAGCCACAATGTATATCGACAAAATAAAATAAAAAATAAAATAAAATAAAATAAAATACTCTTGTCTATAATTGTTTCATTTATTTTTATTTATTATTTTTTTAAAAGAAAATGTAATTTTATTAATTTTTTTTACATTCTAGGATGTTGTGGAGCAGTTGGGAGGAAGGGGAGAAGGGAAAGGGGAAGGAAACATGATGGAAGAAGAAGGAAGGAGAAGGGGTGGGATTGAGGCCTGTGGCACCCCCTCATTCCCTCAGGGGAGACTGAGGGATTCCAGTGGTGGCTTGGTCATTGCCAGGCTGGGTGCAGATGTCAGGGGGTGTGGCAAAAGCCCTCACCTCCACCACCCTGGCTCGGGAACCTGGGACCCTTCTTGCTGCAGCTTGGTGGTCGTCACTGGGCTGGCTGTGTGTGTCGGAGGGTATGGCTGAGACCCTCAATCCTCCACCGTCACAGCTCAGGAGAGCCCAGGGACATTCCTGAAGCAACTTGGTGGTTGTCGCTGGGCTGGCTGTGGGTGTCGAGGTGGCATGGCTGAGGCCTGAGGCCTGCCACCACCACAGCTCAGGAGAGCCCCGGGTGCTTCCTGCAGCAGCTTGGTGGTCATCACTGGGCTGGCTGTGCATGTTGGCAGGAGGTGACTGAGGCCCTCGACTCTGACCCTTTGGACTGGTTGCAGGTGTTTGGGGCATTGCTGAGGCCCCTGGCCCTCCCCCATTTCTGGCTTGGTAGCCCAGGGGACTTCTGGTGCTTCTAGGTGTTATAGGTGTTCTTTGGTGAAATGAGCCTTTGCTAATTAATATGACACTTTTTCTCTGGTTGTGGGTACTTTGTTTTTTCTTTCAGTTCTATGTTGGATTATTTGCTGTTCCCACCACTTAAACTCTGCGCTAGAACTAATTTGTTGACCTTTGCTTGTTTCTAAAGTGGGGGAACTTCCTGTGGGGACCAGCACTTGAGCTCTGTGGTTGAGCTAAATTGCTGCTATGCTGTCAATTCCCTGGGGAAGGCTTTTTGTGTAGCTCAGGTTTTAATGGTTGACTTTATAGGTACTTCCAGGTCTAGTGATATCCAGTGCACCTGGGTTGTGTAGAAACTCTGGTCTGGGCATGAGCCTTTTCATCAAAGTGCACCCCATGCAGTTCTATATTCCTGACCAGTCTCCTCTGAGTGGTCCTGTGCTGATTGGGGTGCAGATCAGCTGTCCTTGCTGTGCCCCAGTGTTCCCCCGGTGGGCCTGTCTCCCCCACCACCCATGCTCCAAACACTTCCCATGGGACGGGCCTTGCACTGGTCCCTCCCGATGACTCTCTGGCCTCTGAGTGGCTCCTTTTTTTCAGTTGTTCTGGCTCCTCTCTCCTATGTGGGTCCATGGGAACCCTATCAGTGGTCTTGCTGGCCTGGGGGCCGCCAAGGCCCTCTTCTTTCCTGCTGCCTCCAAGCAATTCCATCAAAAGGGCACAGCGGTGGCTTTTTCCAGCTCCTGCTCCATGCACTCAGCAGCTCCAGCCTGTAAGTGGCTGGGGCTCAAAATGGTCAGAGTGGTTTCATTCTTCCTCTCATCGTGGCTTCTTCTGCATTCATATACTCTGTAGGTCTCTCCTCTTCCCCTGAGCTCTAGCAGCCCCAGCTTGGCTGTCATTGCTTTTTTATAGTTGAAAATTGGTTGATTTTGAGGAGAAGGTGACATTGGGGACATCTATTCTGCCATCTTGACTGGAAGTCTGTCTATAATTGTTTTTTTAAAGTCTATTTTTTCTAATGTAATTGCAGCTACTCCTGCTCTCTTTTATTCACATTTTCAGGGAATCTTTTCCCCCATCCCCTCACATTCAGCCTCTGTGTGTCCTTCAATGTAAACTGGCATTTTTATATGCATCATAGGTGGGTCATGGTTTTCTTCATTCAGCCACTCTGTAGCCTTTGATTAAACAGTTTAATATATTTTCATTTAGATAAGGAAAGATTTATTATTGTCATTTTACTTATTGTTTCCTGTTAGTCTTGTATATTTTTTGTCCATCTTTTCCTCTTGTGTTGTCTTCCTTGGTGTTTTGTTGATTTTTTGTATTGATACGCCTTGATTCCCTTCTTTTTTACTTTTGTATAAATTCCATAGGTATATTCTTTGTGGTCACCATGGAGCTTACATAAAATATCTTATAGTTATTTCAATCTATTTTAAGCTGATAACATAAGTTTAATCATAAACAAAAGTTCAACACTTTTACTTCTCTCTTGTCCACATTTTTTGTTATTGTCACCACCATTTACATCTATTTATACTGAGTATCTAGTCACATATTTTTAGTCATAATTATTTTTGAGTACTTTTGTCTTTAACTTTTATATTAGAATTAAGTGATTTACCAACCACCATTATGGTATTAGAGTATTCTATATTTGTCTCAATATTTACTTTTACCTCTTTCTCGTGCCATCATGTTGATGTGTAGCATCCTTTCATTTCAAGCCGAAGAACCACCTTTAACATTTCTTGTAAGGCTGGAAATGTTCAACATTTCTATTCTGGGTACTAATTTATGTCTCCTATATTTTTGAAGGAAAATTTGATGAGCATAGTATACTTGGTTGGCAGATTCTTTTTCTTTCAGCACTTTGAATACATCATGGGATTAATAGTTTGGATAGTAAAACGTTGTGAACTGCAACATGTCCCAAAACACTAATGACTGGAAAGAGAACAACAAGACAAGGATGCCTGCTGTCACCACTTCCATCAACGTGGTACTAGAAGCCCTAATGGAGCGATCAGACTTGAAAAAGAAATAAAAGCCATCCAAATCAGAAAAAAAGAGGCAAAATTATCTCTGTTTGCAGATGACATTATTGTTTATGAAGAAAAGCCTACAGACTTAACAAAAAAATTTAGAGCTAATAAATATATAAAGAAAGGTTACAGGATTCATACTCAACATACAAAAATACGTTGCACTCATTTACAGGATAATGCCCTATGTCAAAATATTTTTTTAAAAAGTTTTTGAAACCCCACTTATAATAGCACCATTTCATTACGTCTTGTGGCTGCCAGGTGGTAGTGGAGGCTTGTTTCCCCACAAGACCTCGCTGACTCTTCCCTGGAGGAGTAATCAGACAGAGGGTGGGGTGAAGGTCAGCGCCCAGCTTGGCCCCATTGAAGCCAAGCAAAGGAAGAGAATATGATTTTTACATTGGTGTTAGTCTAGAGTAGGGTGAATAATGCTAAAAGGTTGTCTGTATTGTTAAGGCCACCCTTTCCCGAGTTCTTTGCCTGAGATACAGGCTTTCATTGGACCTTTTTTTTTGTTTGTTTTGTTTTGAGTCTGTTGGTTGGTGGTTCTGGTTGGAGGCTTCTGCAGCATCCACTCCAGGATAATGGAAGTGATAAGGAAACCCAGGGACTCGCTGCTATGTTATTCCTCAAATCCCAAAGTCTCTAGGCAGTTCTTATTCATTCTACATTTCAGTGTCTTCCTGTGCTTGTTTGTCATGCTGCATGTAGGGGCTTTTTAGTAACAAGAGGGTGGTCTTGGAAGGAATGTAGTATCTTCAAAGGAACAAGAAGTCAATGCCATCAAACATTTTATATGTTTATCCAGTTTCTTGTTTATTTTTGGCCAGCAAGTTGGTATAACCCAAATTTTCCTGCCATATCTAGATGTGTAAATCTCCCTACTTACTTTGAACAGAAAGGAGTTTTTAGAAAGGAATGTGTCAGAGACAAATAAAAGTCCCCCAGTGTCCTTAAAGAACCCTTCACTCCACGGCTCCACAGAGCATGTATGCCTTGAAAGAAGTCAAAGTATTAAGAGGATATATGTGACCTTGATCTTTTGCTTAACCTTTTGTGCCTTGTTTACATCCAATGTAATATAAGAATTGAAAAAAAAAAAAAACTTAACAGGGTTATATTGAAAATTAACTGGGTTAATACTTGTAAATCACTGAGGACAGTGCTTAGAATGTAGTAAACAATGTGGTATTCTTAGCTGCTATTTAGAATACTTTTAGTACTGCTCTAATACTATTATTAATATTTGACTTCTACATCTTCTAACTCTCCCACCATACAAATATGTAAGGGAGAAATTATTCAATAGGATGTGATAAAAAATCTTTTAGTACACTAGGCCAGATTCTATTTGCCAATCTGGGTTGTCCTAGTGTCAAGGGAGTGGCACAGATGTGGTGGGTAGGGGTTTGTGTAAATGCCTAAGTTGCAAGAGAATCTGATGTGAACATTCAATCACTTGACTCAGGCTGAAACATTCAACCAATCAGTGGCCAGGATGCAAAATCAGCAGAGTCAGTGAGTGGTCCAAGCAAGAACAAAAGCTTCATTTAGCCATTCATTAATTCACTAATTTATTAATTTTTTTCTTTCCTTCATTTCACTTATGCATTTATGCTTACTATGCTCCAGGAACTGTGTGAAAATTAGATACATAGAGGAAGAGGACAACATTGTAACTATCTATAGGAAGCTTCCAGCATTGTGGAGGAAGCAAATATTGGATATGTAACTACAGTGCACTGAGTACGGTTACGAAAATTCACAGGGTTTTATTGGAGGATAACGGATATATCAAATGTGGCCTGAAGCCTCAAGATTTCCTAGATGTTGGGAAACAACATCTACATTGGTACATATCCCATAAGTATGTGTTAACCAGGTGTGGGGAAAAACGCATTTCAAGTAGAGATACTTCACATGACAGGGTCTGGAGGCAGCAGAGAATACAGGTATGTTTAAGGATGTGAGGATCAGCAAAGGATTAGTTCCTACCAGGTGTGCTGAGGACCAAGAGGAAGAGGGGTGAAAGATGGAAAAAAAAAAGTGGGGTCACATTCAGTACCCTATAAGCCATATTAAGATTTGATGCCTTTATTTTAATAACAATTCTTTTTGGAAGACTAAACTATAGAACGAATCTATTTAGATTTATGACCATGGTTGGTGAATGGAGAAAGGGAAGAGAGTAGAGACAGAAAAGGAAAGCTGGTGAGGGGTAATCAGTCATGGTTCTCCAGAGAAACAGATCTAATAGCATTTGTGTCTGCACGTGGGTATAAATATATATGAGATGCAGAGAGAGAGAAAGAGAGAGACTAAAAGAAAGTTAAAGAAATTTTAAGGATTTGGCTCATGCTATGATTGTGGGGACTGGCAAGACCAAAATCCACAGGGCAGGTGAACAGATTGGAAATTCCAGCAAGAGATGATGTTGCAGTATAGAGCCCAGTGATAGCCTGGAGGCAGAATTCCTTCCTCTTTGGGGCACCTCAGTCTTTTCACTTAAGTCTTCAACTGATTAGACAAGGCCCATTTGTATTAGGGAGGTCCATCTGCTTTAGTTGAAGTCTTCTGATTTAAATGCTAACCACATCTGAAAAATACTTGATAGCAACATCTGGACTGGTGTTCAACAAAACAACTGTGCAGCATAGCCTAGCCAAGTTGCCACCTATAATGAACCATCTCAGGGATGCTCTTGTGATAGAGATGCAATAGGTGGCAGCTCGAAATAGAAAGATGACAATGAAGATGAAGAGAAGTGACAGATAAATGTTGGAATCAGAATGTACAAGATTTTGTGTTGGAACCTAGGGGTGTGGAGAAGGCAGGGGAAATGAATCACATTCAGGTTTTAGAATCAATAAATTGATTGAATGATGGTGTCTCTTACCTAAGGGGAGCAATTTGGGGGTGGAAGAGAGAACAGGGAAAGAAAGAAATGTGGTAATTATCAGGAAATTAAGATTATTGGAGGACAGACCATCCAGTGCCCTCAAGCTTCCTTAGCATATTTGAGGCATGAGCCACCCCAAAAGTATTTTCCACTCAGTCCCCGACGAGTTCAGAAACACTGATCATTCCTACAGAGGAAGTTCCCTATTTTGACCTAAGCGAAGAATTCACAGGTTAGTCAGGGGCATCTCATCCTTTCTTTTCTAGGAACTGCATGTATCTATGACACGAGTCAGAAGCCAGAAACACAGACAAGAATTTTATGGCTTCACAAAGCCCAATCCCAACAGATAACCTTCCTGCAAGAAAAATACCTCCAGCAATTTTATTGTCTATTCCACTTAGAATGTACTCGGTAATACTGTAACTATCGCATACATTTTCAGGATAAACTGCTCTTGGAAATGAATACAATCTTAATGACTTGGAAGTACAGTAACCTCAACTTACAGCATAAAGTTACTTTTGAAAAATAAATATAAATATGATGTTTAAAAAAATTTCAGCAAATTCTTTTTTCATGTGAACTAATTTGTTTTTCTTAATTATAAATTTGTTTCTTAAAATTAACTAATTATGGAACTTTGATTTACTAATTAATATGTGAAAATCCACTCCCTATATATACTAAAATGCTCAACACATTATGTATAAAAAGATATATAAAGGTACTTCAAAAATTTAGTGGAAAAATAAAATTAAATGATAATATGAACCCTCCCATGAAATTTTCAAGTACCCTTGTATTTCAACCAAAGGCATTCAATTTCCTTCCATTACTTTATCTTGAAATATTACAGGGAATCCTACAAAAATAGCAGGCATCGCTATGAAAATATTTTTCTACCAAGCTCTCTCTTCAGAGCTCCCTTAATCTCCTTGTTCCTGAGACTGTAGATAAGGGGGTTCAACAAGGGAATCACCACCGTGTAGAACACAGACACCACCTTGTTCTGGTCTGTTGAGTAGCTGGACTCGGGCATCACATAAATGAATGTGATGGTCCCATAGAACAGAGTGACCGCAGTGAGGTGGGAGGTGCAGGTGGAGAAGGCCTTGTGGCGCCCCTCAGTGGAGCGCATCTTCAGGATGGTGATGAGGATGTAGACGTAGGAGACGGCTATGACAAACACTGTGACCACAACAATGGAGCCAACAGAAAATGCAGAAACAATTGCAGGGACACTGACATCAGAACAGGAGAGTCGAAGTAAAGGAGAAAAATCACAGAAAAAATGGTTGACTTGATTTGGTCCACAGAAGAACAAACAAAAGAAGGAAATAGTGTAGGAGATAGCATTGAGAAAACCAGCCATGTAAGCCACTGCAAGTAACTGGACACAGGTTTGTGTGGACATTTTGGTTGAATAAAGCAGTGGGTTGCAGATTGCCACAAAGCGATCATATGCCATGGCAGCCAGAAGGAAGCATTCGACTGTCTCAAAGAAAACGGCTGTACTCAGCTGGATGGCACATCCACTATGGGAGATTGTCTGTCTCTCCACCAGGAAGTTTTCAAGCATGTTGGGTGTGACAGAAGATGAGCAGCCTATGTCAGCAAAAGCCAAGTGGCTCAGAAAAATATACATAGGATGATGGAGCTGAGAAGAGATGCTGATAAGAATGATTGTGCTGAGATTGCCAGATAAGGTCACCAGGTAGATGCACAGGATGATCACGAAGAGGATGACTCGAAGGACTGGATCATCTGTTAAGCCCAATAAAATGAACCCTGTCATTGCAGTGTGGTTCCCATTCACTCGGTAATCCATGATCAGTGAAGCTGGTACCAAAATGAACCTGTGATGAAGACAGTATATTAAAGAAGTTATAAATTTGATGATTTTATTTTTCTTAATACTTTCATGGAAGTTATCATAAAAAAAATCATTCAAGTAAAGTTTGGACTAAAACTTTTTTCATTATTTTAGAGTCCCATTATTACGTACAGTCATGCCTTGCTCAGTCACAGAAATATGCTCTGAGAAATGCATCATCAGGTGATTTCATCATTGGATGAACATCATAGAGTGTACTTACACGAACCTAGATGATACAGTTTGCTTCACAGCTATAATTTCATGGTACCACCATGCTATATGAGGTCTGCCATTAACCAAAACGTCATTATTAGGCACATGACTATATTTGTGTGTAAGGTGTCTTTCTATATTTTAATTACAATATTGTTATATTAAGTAGTTTGTAATATCAGTGTAATCACTGTTGCAAAATTGTTCATGATTAATATTCAGCACATAGCTACAGGACATTTATTTAAACCAATCAAATCATTTCCTAATGTAACAATGTTTTCTAATTGAAGTATTGTAGAATGAAATAATACTATTTTGGACATAATATACAGCTGAATAAAGTTTCAGCATAAAAAGTTGTTTACCCAGGGCTACCTAGCGAATGGCCAGTTTGACCCTCTTCTCCAAGTGTTCTGGTTTTATATGCTTGTCATTGTCCAAAGCATCCAGTTGACTGTGATGCTGGAGTGTTTAGACCAATACACAAAATGGGTCTTTCCACAAGATATGTACTGATAGTAAGCTGTCAAAGAATTTCAAAACTAGTGAATTTATTAGCATTACGGCTGAGTGCCAAATTTAGATAGTGTCGAAAAACTATGTGAGTTTCTGTTCTTATGGGTAGATAAAAGAGGAATCTTGGAAAATTGAAATATGCCTGTTTATTCACACCAAATAGACTGTGGAAATTTAATTCAGCTAAGGTTACCTGCTAACTGACTGCCTGATTACATCGATCCTGTTTCTCAACTATAGCTTGTGAGTACACATACAATATTAGAGAATAAATTTGTCTCAAATGGTAAAGGACAAGTGACACATAATATTCACTAATAAAAGCCAAAATCTTACCTCTTGAAATAAGAATTTATTCATTTACAGTAATAAATTCCAAGTCCTCGTTTTTATACAACAGCCATGCTAGCGTTTATTATTGTTCTCTTTGGGGGATAAATCTCTGAGCATTCTGCAGAATCAAATGTGAATTCAAAAGCACAAGGGATCATTATCACATTCTCAAGTGAATATTGAACAGTTCAATTCACACAAATACAACTAACCTTTAAGAGTTCTATTCACCAAATAATGGTGTGGGTTTTTTTTATTTTTTATTTTTAATTTTTTTTTATTTTATCTAGGTGTTGGTGCACTTCCATTGATAATTATTGGGAACACAACACAATAAATTATCTCATAGCTAAATGTTGATGTTAAGTTTACTTTGGTATTTCGGTTTTAAAGAAATTAAATTTCAAATATAAAACTAATTTTCACTTCATTCATTCAACAACATGTGTTTATTTTATAAGTATTTTGTACTGATAGATATATGACTCTCCCTAAGTATCTTTAATATGGGGTGGAATGACCTGTACATTTAAATTTTAAATAACACAGTTATTTAAGACATGGACATATTTTTCTAGCAAAATTTATAAAATAAATACTTTTAAAATTCTGGTAGACACCTAGGACATAATAGGAGTATTGGATGACTTCCAGATAAGATGGTTTCATAATATGTGCCTGAAAGGATGACTATGCATTAGTGGCTTATGTGACTAATGGACAATGATAGAAACAACTGATTTAAACCTGAAGACTCAATCTAATTCTCTTGTTAATCCTAATATTAGAAAGTCCTGTCATGGTCTCCTGATGCCCCCTTGATGGAGGTGGCATACCTCGTATAGTAAATTTCATTCAGAGCTTAATCTTTGCCAAGGAGTCAGGGCATATAGGTAGAATAAAGAGGAGATTGGAAAAGATTAGTCCATGTGAATATAAGGAAATTTTTCCCTTTAGCTAGGCTTTGATTCTCACAGTGTCTGCTCCTATGATGGCAGTGGGCATAGTGAGAGCCATAACAGATTTCACAGATACTGTAATCTAGCCTTTTCTTTTTTTCTTCTCTACCTTGGGACTTTAGATGGGAGACTGGTGTCAGTAACAGCACCCACTCATCTAAATTGGGATCCTGGGAGTCACCCTGGACAATTCCTTCTTTCTAATCCCAAACAGCCAACAATCAACAATTTCTGCCAACTCTGTCTCCTAAATTTTTCTGAAAGATGTTCTCTCCTTATTTTACACTTTTCTATCAAAGTGGATGAACACTTTAACCTCTGTCTCCTAGAGTATCTAAATTGCCTCCTAGCCAATCACATCTAAATATACACTGCACTTTGTTGTTAGAGTGATCTAAACACATGTAGCCATATCACATCCTTGCATTAAGCCTTCTAATAGTTCCTCTTTGGATACAATACACCTGAACATCAAATTTATGGTTCTTAATGAACTGCTTCCATCTGATACCATCTATCACCACTCGTCCTCTCAACCCCATTCTTAAAGCTTCATAAATGTAGAAAAACTTCTAATTCTCCAAATGTCCTGCTATTTCATTCCTATGTGTCATTTCTAATGCTACGTCTTATGCCTAGAACACTTTTCCATTGCCCTTACCTTACTTTATCTAGTTATGTAAAAAGTCTAAGTTTTAGTGCTTTATTTTCCAGAAAGTGTTATTCTACAATCCTGGTTCGGAAAAGTGCCCTTTCTTCGGGCTTACTTCATCGTACTTACCATTTTGTAAGTGTAAGTACTAAGTTACTTATAGACAAGAAAACACATACTTTTAATGGAATAAAGTAAGTGTTTAGAGGGCAGACAATGGTTTGTTTTGTATCAGCACAATACCTGGCATTTAATAAATACTCAGCAAATATTCACATTAAAATGAACTGGAAACAACACTGGAAAATCATTCCCTTGGGTTCTGCATTCCTCTAATGTGGAAGATACATAACTGGAGAAGAGGAGAGTCTTGCCAAGGTCATGGGGATTTGCAATATGATCACAGCTCTTCTGTCCTTAAATGGGAATTAGAATATAATCTCTTACTACTCAAAGGAGAATTTCAGACACATGTGTTCTGCCTGTTACCAAGGTGGCTACACAGATTTGAGTGCCTAGTTTGTGTAAAGTCTTTTAAATATATTATTTATTTTTCTTTATTTTAATGTTTCTTTATCTATTGTAAATAGTTATTAAAATAAGGGAAATTTAAAACATAAAGTACCTACAACATTATTTCAGCATTTCTTGTCTTTTAATTTATCCTTGTTACCTTTCAGCCCTTGTTCTGTATTTTCCACTAAAAAATGTGACAGAGATGGTACTGCTTTAGTTAATAGTATATTATAGATATTTTCCATTCTGTTAGGGATTTTTTCCCTTATATCTCTAAACCCTCTTATCTCTTGCCCCATTACACTGAGGAAAGGACAACTGGATTCTAAGTTTTGCTTTCTGATGCCATAAACAGTTGTCTCAATATTTGCTTTGGAGTTCCCATACTCCAACAGCTCTCCCTTCACCCTTTCCAGTCTCATGATGATGTAAACAAAATTAGGTCATTTTTCAAGAAAAACATGTAGTGTGATCTGCCCAAAATTTCTATTTATTGTTTTTACCTAGCTCTAATTTCTTTATAGATCCAGACCTTTGGAACTATGATTGTTGTTAACACATTAATTGTAATGCCTACAATTAAAAATGCCCTTTTTAGTCTCTACAAATAAAGTAGATTACATTATGACAAATGGGACTATTTAACGTGTATTTTTAATGTATTTGTTTGAGTATGGGTAGAATACCATCCAGATCACGTGATCATGGTGTCAAGACCTGATTACCTAAAAGATTGGAATCAACCCAGTTTTCCAATCCTTAACCTTATTTTGAGGTATGCACAAAGTAGACCATTTGTGGGTAAAGTTTGTCCCAAAGACTGATGCAAAGTACCAGCTTAGGCTTGATTAACCTGCCCAGATCCTCCAGATCATTAATAGTGCTAACATCATTAGATTGATTATAGCATTATAGCATAGGTTAAGTTCATGGGAACTATAAATGGAGGATGAGAATTCTCATGTTTCTGGACAAACTATTGGATCTCTCAAAGACTCAATTTTCTCATCTGTAAATTGAAGGAAATTCATAATACTTGCATTATAGGATTATCGTAAAAATTAAATGGAGAAGCACAGTGGTTTGGGAGCCACACTTTCTGGATTCAAATATTGATCCCACATCTTTTTAAGTGCATGACTGTGGGCAATCTACTTAATGTCTCTGTGCCCAGACAATTCATTTTTGAAACAGAAGTAATGGTTTGACTTTACCACCTCATAGGGTTGTTGTGAGGAATAAGTGAGTTAATTTCTATAATGCATTTAGACTGGTGCTTGGCACATAGTAAGTGCAAATTGTTGTTTGCTAAATAAATAAAGGAAAACTGCTTGGCATGTACAGGAGTTCAATAATAGTGATAATTATTACTACTGATTTCAAAATGTCTCCCAATTGGTCCACAAGTGTATAAAAGTGGTAGAAAAAGGAAATATGCTGTTTTGTAAGCAATGAGTTAAGCAGTTTTTGGAAGGTTCTAAGTGTGACATCGGTAAAGGAAAACTTTGTAAGCCATCGGAAATGCTAAGAATGGATATCAAGAATATATCCTGGCACCTACCCTTCTCAGGGCTTCTTTTACATCTCTGTACTGCAGACTGAATGTGAGGAAGTTCAACACGGGAATCACCACCGTGGTGGAATCGGACTCAGCAAAGAAGCCTCGAACACTCGGGAGGTTGGAGAGCCAGGAGATTATTACGCTAGCGGGTCCGTACGGACTAACGCCTAAAACACCTGGACCCCAAGCCCAGGTCCCACAGGGCTTATATAGGCAAACTTCTCCAGGTTTTAGGTTTGCTTTCTCAGCATTCATGCGGTCTAGGCAGATAAGCAAGCTACAGAAGCCAAAAATGCAAGCAGTGATTAGAGGCCAGATCAGTGCAACAAGCAAACATTGTTTCAAAGACAAAATATTACTTCAGGGACAAAACAGGCTTATGAGAAAGTTACTTTTGCATTTTTGTCAACACCACCATGTAGAACACACACATCACCTTGTTCTGGTCAGTTTAGCAACACATCTGGACTTGGGCATCACATAAATGAAGGCAATAGTTCCATAGTACAAAGTAACCACAGTGAGGTGGGAGGTGCAGGTGGAGAATTTGTGTCTCCCTTATATGAGAGAGCTATGACCAACACTGTGACCACAATGATGGATCCAGGAAAGACGGAAGGGATAATTTCAATAAAGGAGATATCTGAGCAGGAAAGATTCAACAAAGGGGAGAAATCACAAAAAAAGTGATTGCATTGATTTGGTCCACAAGTGGACAAAGTCAATAAATGGCTAGTAAGTATCCAAGCATTCACACATCCACCCAGATAGGAAGCCACCACTAAGAGGATTCAGACTCCAGGGGACATGTGGGTGGAGTAGAGCAGGGGTGGGCAGATGGTCACATAGCGATCATAGCACATGGAAGCCAGCAGGAAGCACTCAGCCATCTCAAACCTGACCCCAGAACTGAGCTCGGCTTCACAGCCAGCAACAGCGACAGCTGTTCCAAGTCTAAGGAATCCTATGAGCATTGCAGGTTTGACTGATGGGGAATATCTCATGTCCATAAAAGCCAAGTGGCTGACGAACATGTACATGGGGGTGTGAAGCTGAGAACAGCTTTTTATTAAACTGATTATGCTGATGTTACCTACTACAGTGACAACATAGATTTTAAAAAGTATCACAAGTAAGGTGACAAAAAGTAAAGTCCCCTATTAGCCCCAAAATTATGAACTCTGTCGTAGTGGTGTGGTTTCTTACCTGCATCTCCTCTATGAATTGTTGCAGGTGGGGAAAATGTGAATATACATTTGTTTTATGCTTCCATTCCACACATTCCCGGTTTTCTTTGCTTATTTCTTAGACTCATTCACAGTGACTTCATCTTCTGCCCAATCTGTAAATAACAATCTTCCACACGACTGGGATTTTTGTCTGTTCCTCTTTGCATAAAAGGATAATGGTTCGCTTCACCCTCTGGGAAATCAGTTTTATTATTTTATTTATCTAATGTTTGTGTAAAATGCCTCTCAAACCTTGAGTCCTAGACAGATTTCTCCATGAAGTTCTAGACCTACACTTACAGTAGTCTATTGGGGGGTCTCCAGGTGGAAATCCCACAAATACCTAAAACCCAGGCTCCCCTATACCAACTCACCCTTTTCTCTGAAAACTCCTCCTGTGTGTAATATCTGGGGAATGCTGCCACCCTCCACCCCGTCTCTCCTATCTACATCTTGGGAGTCTGCCTTGCCTTCCTCCTCTCCTCGTACCACACCTACTAAAATCTTATGGATTCTGTCTGCAATTGGGCTCCCAATTTTATCGCTTTATCTCCTCTTTTCCTTTCCCCGTGTCCCTACTTATTTAAGGCGCTGTGTTAGGTTGGCAAGTCATAGGGATCAAAGGACTCTGAGTCAAATGCTGATCACGCCAGGGAGTTTATTTCCAGTGAACCTGGAGGGGAGACTGAAAGCTCAGTTCCTGCCCCCGTACAGGCTAATGAGGGTTTTATAGGGTTTGAAGTAGGGGAAGGGGGTTGTAGCTATTCTGAGCACTCAGCACTTGGCAACAACTTTGCGGTTTTCCTGTTTTGCACAAGATTATGTTTTGCACAAAATCCAGTTTTTCTCTGAAAGCACTTTGCTTTGGAGAAAGGGAGAGGACAGGGGGCAGGGTGAGGAAGCGGTTAATACAGCTGTGCTTATGCTAAGCTGATTGTGAGGCCTAATACCCTGGTCATTTTTACAAATTTTAATTGACACATTGTAATTGTGCATGCTTATTGGGTACAATCTGATGCTTTGATATGTGTATATGTTGTATAAAGAATGGGTCAAGGTAGTTAATGTAACCATCACCTCATGCATTTATCATTTCCTTGTGACAGAAACATCCAAAAGCATCTCTAGCTATTATGTTATATACAAAATTTAACCAAAATCACTCTACCAAGGAATACAACATCAGAAGTTGTTCCACATATCTAATTGTAATTTTCTAAGGCCCTGGTAATTTTTTCTCTTTATTTAGTGATTTACCTCCCTACCTTCATTCTTGCCTCCTTATAATTCACATTTGCCCAAGTGATCTTTCGCTAAAGGAAAAGGCAGATGATGCCAAAGGGATGTTTTTGTCTTTCGATGCTTCTCAAGCCTTCATAATGAAACCTGATCTCATTAGCACAGTCTGCAGTGCCCTTCCTGATACGGCCCTTCATGTGGCTCTTTGCTTGACTCTGGATGTTTCCATTCACCTCTCACACTGATCCAACCTTCCTGAAGTATTAAGTGTCCCCTCAACGCATTCTATTTTCTGTGGCCTTTGCCTCACTTTTTCTCCTGTGTGGAAGGCTCCCACCTCCCACCATCATTACCCTGGATGACATCTACTTATCCTTCTGGACTAACTTCTCTCCAAAGCCTTCTCTGACTCCTACAGTGAATCATGGAACCTTCCTTTGTGTTGCAGATATCACGATCTGCGGAAGCCTAGATTGCCTTTGTTTATAGTGGGTTTTGGTTTTTTCTTGCTGCTGTTTGTTGTTCACTCTCCTCAATTATATATTCTCCTCAATAACTGTGTATTCTGTCTGTTACAAATACCTAGTGCTTGAACATAAAGTGCGCTGACCGAAAACATGTTGAATGAATGAATGCATGATTGCTGAAATAAATAGGGAAGCAGATGAATAAAATCTAGTTTTCCTGTCCAGAAAAACTAGTCTGGCTTTACTGAGAAGAAAGACAATGAATACATTATTGGTCCATGGAAAGTGCTGTAATAATAGCATAAGTAAAGCAGTGGCATATTTTATTTCTAAATAAAATATATATGAGTATGTTAGGAAAACCACTTGAAAGTTCAAAAGAAACATTCTTCTCAAATCTGGCTGCTGTCACACATGTCAGCCATTAGAAACTGAACACATTTTTTCCAGGAATTTTTCCCTTGGATATATTTTAATATGAACTTTATAATATTGTAAATAAATTTTTAATGCTATTATTTTTATCTCACATTTCAGTATAACAATGTTACCACATTGTAATTCTTCACAAATATAATCTTTGAGATCTGCATGAAAATATGTTGAGTGACTAGACCTTTTTAATATTGAAGCAGAAAAGATTGTACATATATTTGGGGGTTCAGTGTTGACTATCATTACTTGTGTACAATATGTGATGATCAAATGATTATTCTTAGCATATTCATCATTACAAATCGTAATTATTCTTTGGGTCCTTTACCACTTTCTCCCTAATCACCCTCCCCTTCACTCTGCCCCCTCTAGTAACCATGTGTCTTTTCTCTGCCTCTGGAAGTTTGGCATATTATTGAGCTCTTTATTTTTGTCTTCCTTCCTTCCTTTATTTCTTCTCTTTTTTCCCTTCCTTCCTTCCTTCCTTCCTTCCTTCCTTCCTTCCTTCCTTCCTTCCTTCCTTCCTTCCTTCCTTCCTTCCTTCCTTCCTTCCTTCCTTCCTTCCTTCCTTCCTTCCTTCCTTCCTTCCTTCCTTCCTTCCTTCCTTCCTTCTTAGCACTCACTTATGAGTGAGGACATGCAGTATTTCTCTTTCTGTGCCTGGCTTATTTCACTTAATGTGATTTAAACCAAGCTCATCCACGTTGCTGTGAATTGCAGAATTTCACTCCCTTTTATGGCAGAGCAGTATTCCACAGTGTATATGTGCCACAGTTTCTTTATCCAGTCATCCACTGATGGACATTTAGTTTGGTTCCATATCTTGGCTATTGTGAACAGAGCTGTGATGAACATGGGGGTGCAGGTATCCCTTCGACATGATGATTTGCATTCTTTTGGGTATATATCTTGATGGAGTTTGGATGTGTTGTCCCCTCCAAAACTCATGCAGAAATTTGATCTCCAGTATGGCAGAGTTGGAAACTGATTGAGTCATGGGGGCAGATCCCTCATGAATGGATTAATGCTCTCCCTGGGGGTGGGAGTCCTGAGTGAGTTCTTGCTCTATTAGTTCCTGTGAGAACTGGTTGTTTAAAAAGACCCTGGCACCTCCTCTCTCTCTCTCTCTTGCTTCCTCTCGCCATGTGATCTGCTTGTACCCACCAGCTCCCTGCCACTTTCCGCCATGAGTAGAAGCAGCCTGAGGCCCACTCCAGAGGCAGCTGTCCCAGAATGGTAAGCCAATAAACCTGTGTTCTTTATAAATTACCCAGTCTCAGGTAATTCAGTTATAGCAACACAAAATGGACTAATACATACCTAGAAGTGGAATCGCTGGACTGTATTCTTGTTCTATCTGTAGTTGTGTGAGAAACTTCCATACTATTTCCCAAATTAAAACCACAGTGTGAATCTGGCCCTCACATTATGGGCATGAGGGAGGTGACAATTAGCTTTGTATCTCATGAATATTCTTAATAAAAAAACCACACCGAGTTATCACCTCATCTTAGTTAGACTGGCTATAATAAAAAAAGAAAGAAAATAACAAGCGCTGGTGAGGGTGTGGAGAGAAGGGAACACTCCTGCACTGTTGCTGGGACTGTAAATTAGTACAACTACTATGGAAAACAGTATGGAGGTTTCTCAAACAACTACAGATTGATTCTCCATATGATCCATCAATCCCATTTCTGGGTATATAGCCAAAGGAATGGAAATCATCAAGTTGAAGGGATACCTGTACTGCCATGTTCGTCACACCTCTGTTCACAAAAGCCAAGATATTGAACCAACCTAAATGTCCATCAGTGGATGATTGGATAAGGAAACTGTGGTATGTGTACAGCATGGAATACTACTCTGCCATAAAAAAGAATGAAATTCTCCCATTTGAAAGAACATGGATGAGCCTGGAGAAACTTATGTTGAGTGAAATAAGAAAAGTGCAGAGAGATAAATACCATATGTACTCTCTCATAAGTGGGAAAGAAGGAAAGAAAGAAAGACCACAGTGGTGTGTGGGATTTGCAGAGGGAGAGAACATACCTAGGGATACAAAGTGGCGTAGGAAAGGGGCATGGAGAGGGAGGTCAGGGATAATTGAGGGGATAATTGGGTGGGGAACATGGGGTATAACCACAATTTGTGGTGATGGACATGCTGCCAGTATGGATCTGGCCATCACATCTTAGGCATGAGTAGTGACAATTTGCTTTGTACCCCATGAATAATCATAACTAATAAAAACAAAACAAAACATGAAAAAAAATTATGTTAAGTGAAATAAGTCAGACACAGAAAGAGAAATACTGCATGTCCTCACTCATAAGTGAGTGCTAAGAAAGAAGGAAAGAAGGAAGGAAAGAATAAGAAAGAAAGAAAGAAGAAAGAGAGAAAATGAAAGAATGAGAAAAAGAGAGAGAAAGAGAGAGTGAGCGAAAGAAAGAAAGAACCAGAATAGTATGTCGAAACTGCAGAAGGAGAGAGCAAATCTATGGTTACCAGAGGTGGGAAAGGGGGTGGGAAAAGGGGCTAGAGAAATATTGGGTAAGGGTCACAAAGAAGAATCACTATCTGTAATAATAAATATTCTAATAATAAGACTAATAATATGCTAATAGTAATCATCACATATTGTAAACAAATAATGATAGTCAGCAAGGTACCACAAAAATATATATATAATCAATTATTCTTCAATAAAAAGTTATTGGTGATTAACTAAATTGAGTTCTAGTTGCTCAATGCATTTTTCATCTGATTTCAAAAATTATATTTGTGAAGAATTATAATGTGGTAAATTATTATACTGAAATGTGAAATAGAAATAACAATATTAAAATTTATTTAGAAAATGATAAAAAGCATATAAAATATATCCAGTGGGAAAGAATTCCTGGAAAGAAATGCTCCAAATTGCTAATCGTTGACATAAATGATAGTAGCCAGATATGAGAGGAATGTTTCTTTGGAACTTTCAAGTGTTTCTCCTAACATACTTATATAATTTTTATTTAGAAATAAAAACAGCCATTGCTTCACTTATGCTATTACAGTACTTCCCAGGAACTAATAATGTATTTATTTTCTTTCTTCTCAGTAAAGACTGCATTTGCTGGACAAGGAAACCATTTTGTTCATCTGCTTCCCCGCAGCCTGTTTACTAAAATAATCATGCATGCATTCATCCAACATGCTTTCCTTCAACATGTTTTATGTTCTGGTGCTAGGTATTTGTAATACAGTGATAGTATACAACAGCTTTGTACCCCATGAATAATCATAACTGTTTGTAGATGATATGATCCTATATACTGAACAGCCTAAAGCCTTTACAAAAAAACTCCTAGAGTTGATAAATGATTTCAGCAAAGTTGCAGGATACAAAATCAACACACGACAATCAGTAGCATTTCTACACTCCAACGGTGAACATGCAGAAAGAGAAATCAAGAAAGCTAGCCTATTTACAATAGCCACCAAAAAATTAAAATACTTAGGAATAAAGTTAAACAAGGATGTGAAAAATCTCTACAAAGAGAACTACAAACCACTGTTCAGAGAAATTTAAGAGGACACAAGAAGATGGAAAGATATCCTGTGCTCTTGGATTGGAAGAATTAACACTGTGAAAATGTTACCCAAAGTGATCTACAGATTCAATGCAATGCCCATCAAAATTCCAATGACATTTTCCTCAGAAATGGAAAAAACTATCCAGGCATTTATATGGAATAACAAAAGACCATGCCTAGCCAAAGCAATCCTGAGTGAAAAAAAAAAGGAAAGCTGGAGGCATAACACTACTTGACTTTATACTATATTATAAAGCTAGATTAACCAAAAAAGCATGGTACTGTCATAGAAACAGACAGAATGGAATAGGATCAAAATTTCTTTTGCAGAGAAAAAAGGAACTCTTATACACTGTTGGTGGAACTGCAAAATGGTGCAGCCTTTACGGAAAATGTTATGGAGGTTCCTCAAACAATTACAGATAGATCTACCATATGACCCAGCTATTCCACTGTTGGGAATATACCCAGAGGAATGGAAATTATCATGCCAAATGATAACTGTATTCCGATGTTTATTGCAGCACTATGTACAATAGCTAAGAGTTGGAACCAGCCAAAATGTCCATCAGTGGATGATTAGATAAGGAAACTGTGGTACATCTACACAATGGAATTCTACTCTGCTATAAAAAAGAATGAAATACTACCATTTGCAACAACATGGATGGACTTAGAGAAAATTATATTAAGTGAAAACAAGTCAGGAACAGAAAGAGAAATACCACATGTTCTCACTTATTTGTGAAAGCTAAAAATAAATAAATAAACACACAAACAAATAAAGGGTGTGGGGGGGGGGAAGAAGACACAACAATTACAACAATTCCTTGAACTTTTTATGACAAGTGAACAGATATGATGTGGGGTTGGGGGCAGAGAGGAGAAACGGAGGGGGAAAGAGGAACAGGTCATGAAAACCAACTAAAATGTATATTGATAAGTTAAAATAAAATAATAAAATAAAAAAAATAAAATAAAAAAATTTTTAAAAGTTAAAAAAAAGAAATCCCCAAATCTGACTAAACAAATGTTGCCAGTGAGGAGCCACAACAAGGGAAAAAAAGGAGCCACTCAGAAGCTGGTGAGTCATCACAAGGGACCAGCCCACAGCCTTTCCCATGGGAAGTGTTTGCAGCATGGGCAGTGGGGGATATGGGCCCACTGGGAGAACACTGGGGCACAGCAAGGGCAGCTGACCAGCATCCCAATCAGCAAAGGACCACTCAGAGGAGACTGGTCTGGAATATAGAATTGCATGGGGTGCAGTTTGATGAAAAGACTCAGGCCCAGATCAGAGTTTCTACACAACCCAGGTGCACCAGGTCTCTTTTGAGCCGGAAGTTCCTACAAGGTAAACCATTCAAACCTAAGCTGCACAAAAAGCCTTCCCTAGGGAATCAGCAGCAAAGGATCAGCTTCTTCCTGATCCCCACAGGAAATTCCTGCATTTTAGAAGAAAGCAAAGGACAAAACATTAGTTCCGGCCCAGGCACACTGCCAGCATCTCGGGCCCACCCAGGGACCTGTGGCTAGAGCCAGGGACTAGACCCCTCTCCCACAACCAGGCACACAGTCAGTGTCAAGGAGCATGCCAAAAAATCACCTCCATGTGGGTGGCCCACCACAGCCACCACAATTACCATGGCTGCCATGAAAGCGGCTAGGTGCCACAGCCACCACGCAGATGGTCTGCTAGCCACTGGAGTGCATTGACACAAGGAGAGTCGCCAGCAGAGACCAAAGAAAAGAATAGGATGTCTCTATCCATAAAGGTCATTCCAGAGTGACAGAAGAAGCACCTGCTCTACGATATTATTGGAAGACCTGAACACACGTATTAGCATTGGGCAGATCATCTAGGCAACAAATGAACAGAGTAACAATTACTCTTTCAGAAGGAGAGAAGAAATCTAGGGTTATCAGAGGTGGGAGAGGGGAGGATAAGGGGGATGGGGAGAGATTGGACAAGGGGCATAAAGAATAAGTATGATTTGTAACAATATATATGCTAGTAATATTGATTTGATCAACATATGTCAACGCTGAATCCCCAAAATATGTATATTCACTATGTTGAATAGGAGGGGTGAGAGTGGGCATCCTTGTCTAGTTCCTGTTCTTAAAGGAAAAGCTTTCAGCTTTTGCCCATTCAGGATGATATTGGCAGTGGGTTTGGCATATATGGCTTTAATTATGTTGAGATACTTTCCATCTATACCTAACTTATAGAGGGTCTTTGTCATGAATGAGTGCTGAACTTTATCAAATGCTTTTTCAGCATCTATAGAGATGATCATATGGTCCTTGTGTTTGAGTTTATTAATATGGTGTATCACATTTATTGATTTGCGTATGTTGAACCAACCTTGCATCCCTGGGATGAATCCCACCTGATCGTGATGAATAATTTTACGTATGTGTTGCTGTATTCTGTTTGCTAGTATTTTAGTGAGGATTTTTGCATCTATATTCATCAAGGATATCGGCCTGTAGTTTTCTTTTTTGGTTATATCTTTACCTGGTTTTGGTATCAGGATGATGTTTGCTTCATAGAATGAGTTTGGGAGATTTGCGTCCATTTCAATCTTTTGGAATAGTTTGTAAAGAATCGGTGTCAATTCCTCTTTGAATGTTTGGTAAAATTCTGCTGTGAATCCATCTGGTCCTGGGCTTTTCTTTGTTGGGAGCCTTCTGATAACAGCTTCAATCTCCTTTATTGTTATTGGTCTGTTCAAATTTTCTACGTCTTCATGGTTCAGTTTTGGGAGCTTGTGTGTGTCAATTAATTTATCCATTTCCTCCAGATTTTCAAATTTGTTGACGTATAGTTGTTTATAGTAGTCTTAAATGATTCCTTGTATTTCAGATGAATCAGTTGTAATATCGCCTTTTTCATTTCTAATTTTTGTTATTTGAATCTTCTCTCTTCTTTTTTTTTGTTAGCCATGCTAATGGTTTGTCAATTTTATTTATCTTTTCAAAAAACCAACTTTTTGATTCATTGATCTTTTGTATTGTTTTTCGGGTTTCAATTTCATTAAGTTCTGCTCTGATCTTAATGATTTCTTTCCGTCTGCTAACTTTAGGTTTGGATTGTTCTTGTTTTTCTAGTTCTTTAAGGTGAAGTGTTAGGTTGTTCACTTGCCATCTTTCCATTCTTCTGAGGTGAGCATTTAATGCAATAAATTTCCCCCTTAATACTGCTTTTGCAGTATCCCACAGGTTTTGGTATGATGTATCATTATTTTCATTAGTTTCAATAAAGTTTTTGATTTCCTGCTTGATTTCTTCTTGGACTCATATGTCATTGAGTAGAGTGCTGTTTAATTTCCATGTGTTTGTATAGTTTCCAGAGTTTCATTTGTTATTGCTTTCTAGTTTTAATCCATTGTGGTCTGAGAAAATACATGGGATAATTCCAATTTTTTTGAATTTGTTGAGACTTGATTTGTGACCTAATATGTGTTCTATCTTGGAGAATGATCCATGTGCTGATGAGAAGAATGAATATTCTGAGGTTGTTGGATGGAATGTTCTGTAGATATCTGCCAAGTCCAATTGGTCTAGAGTCTTGTTTAGATCTTGTGTTTCTCTACTGATTCTTTGCCTAGATGATCTGTCCAATATTGACAGTGGGGTGTGCAGGTCCCCTGCTATTATGGTATTAGTGTCTATTTCCTTCTTTACGTCTAATAGAGTTTGTTTTATAAATATGGCTGCTCCAACATTGGGTGTGTACATATTTATGATTGTTATGTCTTCTTGATGGATCAGTCCTTTTATCATTAAGTAGTGTCCCTCCTTGTCTCTTTTTATGGTTTTTAGTTTAAAGTCTATTTTGTCAGATATAAGAATAGCTACTCCAGCTCATTTTTCTTTTCTGTTTGCATGGTAAATCTTTTTCCATCCTTTCACTCTTAGTCTATGTGAGTCTTTATGGGTGAGGTGGGTCTCTTGAAGGCAGCATATAGTTAGGTCCTCCTTTTTAATCCAGTCAGCCAGTCTGTGTCTTTTGATTGGGGTATTTAAGCCTTTTACATTAAGAGTTGTTATTGAGAGGTGTTGATTTATTCCTAGCATTTTATTGGTTGTTTGGTTGTCTTAGGTGTCTTTTGTTCCTTGCTTTCTGATTTACTGTTTGGTTTCTGTGCTTGTTGGTTCCTTAGGTTGTAGATAGCCTTTTTGTTTGTTTGTTTTCTCTTCAGGAATGCCATTTTTATTATACTAGTGTGTTTTGATTTTTCTTGGTTTTTTATGGCCGTGGTAGTTATTTTTCAGGAACCAAACCCAGTACACCCTTGTGAATTTCTTGTAAGGGTGGTCGTGTGGTGGTGAACTCCCGCAGTTTTTGTTTGTCTGAGAAATATACTATTTGCCCTTCATTTCAGAAGGATAGCCTTGTAGGGTAGAGTATTCTTGGCTGGCAATCTTTGTCTTTTAGTATTTTGAAAATATCATCCCATTCCTTTCTAGCTTTTAGGGTTTGTGATGAAAAGTCTGATGTTAACCTAATTGGGGCTCCCTTATAGGTGATTTGATGCTTCTCTCTTGCAGCTTTTAAGATTCTCTCTCTGTCTGTGAGTTTTGCCAATTTGACTGTAACATGTCTTGGAGAAGACCTTTTAGGGTTGAACACGTTTGGAGATCATTGAGCTTCCTGGATCTGAAGATCTGTGATTTTTCCTGTACCTGGGAAGTTTTCTGCCAGTATTTTGTTGAATATGTTTTCAATGCAATCTCCTTTTTCCTCCCCTTCTGGAATACCCATGACTTGGATATTTGAGCACTTAAGGTTGTCTGATATCTCTCTCAGATTTTCTTCAATGTCCTTGATTCTTTTTTCTTTTTTTTTTTCTTTTGTCTGCTTGTGTTATTTCAAACAGCCCATCTTCAAGTTCAGAGGTTCTCTATTCAACTTCTGCAAGCCTGCTGGTTAAACTCTCCATTGTGTTTTTTATTTCGCTGAATAACTTCTTCAGTTTGGCAAGTTCTGCTACATTTTTTTTCAGGACACTGATTTCCTTGTACATTTCCTCTTTCAGGTCCTGTATACTTTTCCTCATTTCATCATGATGTCTAGCTGAGTTTTCTTGTATCTCATTCAGTTTCCTTAGAATTATCACTCGAAATTCCTTGTCAGTCATTTCGAGGGCTTCTTGTTCTATAGGATCTAGAGCTTGAGATTTATTAACTTTTGGTAGTGTACTTTCTTGATTTTTTGTATTTCTGGTATCTTTTTTTTTATGTTTATTCATTGTGGCAGGGGGTTTCACAGTCCACTGGTTTGAGACTATTGAGTGACTAAGATGTTGCTGTGGTTGCCAATTCGGTATGGCTACCTCCGTGACTGCTCAGTTGGCCTCTAGTGCCTTGTGTGTGTGGTTGCCTCAGGTCTTGGGCCTCTCTGGGGAGCCAGCTCTCTGGTCAGCTTGGACTCTGCTGGGCTGCTGGATCACGGGGTGGTACCGCAGGGTGTGTGGTCTCTGCTGAGCTTCCACCTCCCATGCAGGACTTCTCCCTGTTCCGTGCACTCTGGCCCGGGCTGCTGGGATGCACCAAGGCACCACAGAGCGTGTGGTCTCTGCAGAGCTTCCCCTTCCCCTTCAGGATTTCTCCCTGCTCTGTGCGTGCTAGGCCAGGCTTGGGATGGAGCCGGGTGGTGGCAGTGAAGCCTACCTGCTGCTGGATCATGAGGCGGCAGCCCCTCCACAGGGTGTGTGGACTCTACGGAGCTTCTATATCCCTTGCTGGAAGTCTCTGTGCTCCGTACACATTGGGCCGGGCTGCTGGATCACGCAGCAGCAGTGTGGTCCCCGTGGAGTTCCCGCCTCCCCTGCCCGATGTCTCCCTTCTCCAAGCACACTAGGCGGGGCTGGGGATGGAGCCGGGTGCCTGCAGAGAAGCCTACCTGCTGGATCACACAGTGGCGGCCCCACAGGGTGTGTGGTTTCTGCCAAGTCTCCACCTCCCTAGCCGGACATCTCCCTACTCTGTGTGCACTGGGCTGGGCTGAGAATGGAGCCAGGTGGTGGCAGTGAAGCCTACCTGCTGGATCACGCAGTGGCAGCCCCACAGGGTGTGTGGTTCCTGCCAAGCCTCCGCCTCCCTTGCCGGACGTCTCTCCGATCTGAGCACACGGGGCTGGGCTGGGAATGGAGCCGGCAGTGAAGCCTACCTGCTGGATTGTGTGACGGCGGCCCGCAGGGCATGTGGTCTCCGTTGAGCTTCTGCCTCCCCCGATGGACATCTCCCTGTTCCATATGCATTTGTTGTTATGTTTTTATAGTTTAAATCAGTTGATTTGTGGGAGAGAGTGACGCTAGGGACCGTCTATTCTGCCATCTTGACCGGAAGTCAGTTGCAGACGCTGGGAAGTCCAAAGTCCAGGGAACACATCTGGTGAGGGCCTTGTTTCTGGTGGTGGCTGCAGGCATGCCTGCGGCAGTGGCAGGTGTGCGGACCGTCAACGCCCAGCGGTGGGCTGCAGGCAGCAGGCAGCAAGCATCAGTCCAGACCAAGTGCCGAAAAACAACTTTATTAAATTGTAACTTACATAAACACAATTTAAATATACAGGTTGATGACTTCTGAACATATGTAAATTCATATAACCACCACCCTTCATTATATACAATGATCTCATCACCCTCACAGGGTTACCTCTTGCCCTTTTGCTTTCTTTTTTAAAATTGGTTATGAATATTCATAAGATACAAAGCTGATTGTCACACCTTGTGCCCACGATATGAGGGTCAGATTCATTTTGCTTTCAATCTCCTACAATACTCTGATATAGGCGCATTTTAGAAAACCTTGAGAAATGTCTACGACCTCCTAAGTCCCAATCCATTTCGGAAGAAGAAAATTTTCCTGAAATTTTTGTAGACTAAGGATGTTTTTACGACACAATAGGTCGGAATTTTTAAAATTCCTCTCAGTTCAAATCTTTGCCTTCTAAGTACTAATCTACAATTTGTAATAAATAGAAACCTTCAAAAAATTTTATGAAAGAAGTTCTTGATTGTTCCCAACAGAGATATTATGACTATCATTGATCCTTACGTGTTGACTCACTTTGTATGGGGAAAATGCTTTTTGCCGTTGCTGATATTCTTTTTCTCTCTTTACAGGGGCATCCCCTTATCTTTCCAAGCCTGCATTCACCTTCCCATGGAAGGAGTAAATAGGCTAATAGTGAATTTTGAGGGGAAAACTAGATATGCAAATGTATTACTCTGCTAGGGCTGCCATAACAAAATACCGTAAACTGGGTGGCTTCAACAGCAGAAATTTTCGCTTAGTTCTGCAGGCTAGACGTCTAAGATCAAGGTGTTGGCGGGGGTGGTTCCTTCTGAGGGCTGTGAGAGAAAATCTCTTCCATTCCTCTCACCAGCTTTTGGTGGTTTGCTAGCCATTTCTAGCATTCCATGGCATGTAGAAGCATCATCCAGATCTCTGTCTTTATCTTCACGTGGCATTCTCCTTGTGTGTTGTCTGTGTCCAAAATTCCCCTTTTGATAAAGATGCAGTCATGCTGGATTAGGGGCCCAAGGTACAAATACACCTGCAATGAACCTGTTCCCAAATAAAGTCACAATCTGAGGTAGTGGGAATTAAGAGTTAAATACATAAATTTTGACGGGTGGTGCAATTCACCCCAAAACAGCATCCCAGCCATTCTTCCTCCTTTTTCTTGGGAGCACACCTGCCCTCAGTGTTCTTGACTGCTCTTGGCTCTACTGTGAGCTGATGGGTAAAGGCCTAGTCTCACTAGGGAGACCTGAGTGGCTGCCTAATGACAGTACTGCCAGTGACAGAGAAGGAAAGAGTTTCAAGTTCTGGGATTTGGAACATGAAAACAAATGTGTCTACATAGATAAATCACATCCTGTAATATCAGCTGTTCCATTTCTATAGGTTGTATTTTGCTCTCACATATTCCTTATCTTTTTGTCATTCTTCAGTTGATTCAGACTTTGGGAGGGGAAAATGAATGTAAACACATATTCTCTTCAAAAGAGACGTAACAGTGTCAGATGCAACCATACCCCCTACATCTGGGTGACTGAATTACTTGAATCCCTTGGAGTTGAAATACAAAGAACAAATCTGTGCACGGATTTATCATAATCAACGGGGGAGTATTTAAGTCTCTAGACAAAAGGGACTTAGGTAAGGATGGGGTCAATATGTGACGTATCTTCTTTTGAGAGAAGGAAAGGAAAGGAGAGAGGTCTACCACTTAGATGGATGTGCAGCGAGGGCCACCCCAAGCCTGTTGGCATACTGGGCTTCATCAAGGGGTGGCATTTATTGAGAAATTAAACAAGGGAGAAGGAACAGTTTTGGGAGAAATGTGGTAAATTCAGTCAGGACACACTGAGGTTGATAGTCTTGAGGAAAAAGCCAGGGAAGAAGTTCATCTGTCCTCCAAGGAAGATTGTATTTGGAGATAGGGATACCGTCACCACACAGGTGGCAGCTGACCTCATGGAGAAGACGAGGTCACCCAAGTGGGTGATGGGGAGGCAGGGAGAAGGGCAGAGGGCTAAGGATGAACCTGGTGGAAAGTGAAGTCTGGAGAGCAAGATGAAGAGGAGGACTACCCGAAACAGCCAACGAAAACCTTCAACCACCAGAGTGCAATGTCCCCACCCGGCACTGAGATGGTCCTTTCCCAGACTGGAGTCATACCTCTGAGTGCCCTCTCTTTACAAAGGATCACGTCTGTGCTGACTTTAACTCCAGAATTATTGCACTGGTGGTATTATAGGTCCATAATGCAAACAAAGAGGTACAAGAAAGCATTGTGAAGGAAATATAGGAGGCAGGGAATCAATTTAGAGGCAATCACCATAACTAGACTGGATCATTAGCACCTACAAAAAAGACAATGGAAGAAGCAGAGACGAAGGACACCTCCTTGAGAGACATTCCAAAATGTGTGACAAATATATTTCTTGCCTGAACCACAATTTCATGCCTCCTATCTATAAGCCACTGTCCAAAGTCTCACCATCCCATTCTGCTCCCCCAGAGAAATGTCTGCTTCTAAAATCTTACTCTAGTTCTTGTTTGTTAAGACTTCAGTCATGAGAAGGTACAGCTGAGATTTATTCAATTTCTTCTGTTATTTGGGTTGGATCTCTTAATGGCCAAACAGAAGAATCATGATTTTTTTCCAATGGCTTAAATAAGAGAAAAATAAAACTAACATCACTATTTCCAAAAGTTTAAACATTCATTGAGCACGGCAGGTCAGTACCTTCAAAGGAAGTGACTTGAACAGCCTGACTTGTCACCATTACCATTTATTACACATCTATTGGAAATTTCTTTCCCAAATATTATTTTACATGGTAGAATTTGAAGAAATTTGATCTTTGATTGAAATATGTCTCATTTTGTCTCAATTTAAATAGGACTATAATTGGTGAATGGGGGAGATTTTATTAGAAACTATTCCCTGAAGTATTCTTACCTTGAAAAATCCATATTTAATTTGAATTCAGCAGATGTCCACATAAATCACACATTCGACCTCATAAATGGAAATAAACATTGGCTTTTTATATTTATAGGAATTCTTCACTATATGAGTAATGAAGTTAATGATAAATATTGTTAAAATACCAAGCACAGATGTTCCCCAAATCATTGGTTTTGTTATTTATGGATTCATATCTGATTTAATTCAGGAAAAGCAATGTGTTCTTGCTCTCAGTTTTTTCATGGCCTCTTTCACCTCCTTGTTCCTCAGACTGTAGATGAGGGGGTTCAACATGGGGATCACCACAGTGTAGATCACAGAGGCCACTTTAACCTGATCAGCGGAATAGCTCGATTTGGGCATCACATAAACAAACAAAACTGTCCCATAAAACAAAGTGACTGCAGTGAGGTGGGAAGTGCAGGTAGAGAAAGCCTTGTTTCTTCCCTCAGTTGAGCGCATGTTCACAATGGAGTGGAGGATGCAGACATAGGAGACGATGATGGTAAACAGTGTGCTGATAAGGACGGATGCAGAAGAGATGGCGGGAGATATTTCAGCAATGTAGACATGGCCACAAGAAAGCTTCAAGAGTGGGAAGAGGTCACAGAAGAAATGGTTGATTTTATTTGGGCCACAGAAAGACAGGTTCATCAAACAGCCTGTGAACGATGAAGCGTTCATGCATCCACCCAGGTAGGAAGCCCCCAGTAGGAGGAAGCAGACCACTGGGGACATGTGGGTGGAGTAGAGCAGGGGAGAGCAGATGGCCACATAGCGATCGTAGGCCATGGTGGCCAGTAGGAAGCACTCCGTAGTCCCAAAAGTGACATCAGAACCAAGCTGGGCTATACAGCCAGTGACAGGGATAGTAGTTTTGTCTCTTAAGAAACTGATGAGCATGATTGGTGTGACTGATGTGGAATACCCGATGTCCACAAAGGCCAAATGGCTGAGAAAAAGGTACATAGGGGTGTGAAGCTGCGGACTGCTTCGGATTAAGAGGATTATGCTGATATTTCCCACTATGGTAACTATATAAACTGCTAGAAAAATGACAAAGAAGATGGCACATAGTGTAGGATTATCTGTTAATCCCAAAATAATGAACTCTGTCACTGCTGTATCATTTTTAGTCTCCATATATCTATTTAATGGTGACTATGAAACCAGAACCAGAGGAGATTAACTTGGCTGAAATGACCCCATAATTAATGTATATGCCTAAACACAATCTTACAATTCAATGTTTATAATGTGAACTTTGCCTTACTTATAGAATACTTTGTGCACACAAATTTTCTTTTCAAAATTGCTTAAAACATTAAAATTGAAGACTCAGTCATTTTAGGACCCAGCTGTTTTACTCCTATTTGTGTGCTGTTGAATAAGTCTAATCCCCATGTGCATAGGAAATATATAAAAGGATGTTTACAGCCAAATTGATTATAATAACAGAAACAGTAAATAAATTAAATGTTCATAGAAAGGCCAGCTCTTGATTTTCCATCCCATCCCAAATGTGCCTCTTCCCCGGTGTTCTCTCTCTTAGTACATGCTATCTCCACTTAGACACTAGATTGAGCCCCCAAATAGAGAATTGACTTTGACATCTCTTTCTTCCTGACTTGCTGTTTTTCCTGGAATAATAAAAAAAAAAAAATCACATCCTTATTTACAATAATTGATACCAAGAACTAGATTGTGTCTATATTCGAGACAAAAAGGCCAAACAAATTTTTTACTATTGCTATGAGCTAAACATCATAGATATTTTGCAAAGTATTCTAGGATTTATCTCCTCCACTATACTTTTTAATAGTTATGGGACTGTGTGAATAAGAAGAGCCTAGGTATCATTATGGACTAAGATTAAATGGAAAGTAAATGGAAGTATTTGGGGACCTGTATTAGGTAAGATTTAGTTTCGCCATATAGGCAACTATAGGGAAATAAGAAGTGGGGGCTTCTTATTTGACAAGGGTGGAGGGGTTTAGGGAGGCAGGGATGGAAGTAGCCAGATAGGAGAGTTAGGAAGTTATATTGAAAAAAAGATTAATTAGCATTTAGAATAATGGTCCCTTTGTTCAAAATATAGCACAGGATCAAGGAAAGGAGAGAATACGTTAGTCATACTTATTCTTTTCCACGACTCTAATCTAAAGACCAAAATTTTCTTCAGAAAAACTGGTTTTTACTTAGAGAAACTCTATTTGAAGAATAATTAAGAAAACCTGCATACATAATGATCAGTAACCGTGCTCTTCGACAAACATTATATCAAATTTTATTCAGTCAAAGTAACATGAGAATCATGACAATGGTATGCTAGGACGCGATTATGTGTCTGAATTCTCAAATTCTGGAGTTTTTACTAGAAAAAGACCCAAATCAGAAATGAGTTCTATATTTTCAAAGAAAATAGATGTATGAAAGACAGAAATGTTTTCAAAGTTGGATATAGTTGCTTGCATGGAAGGCATAGTAATATGTGGAAATACAATGGACTTTGGAGCCAGGCAAACCCAGGATGAGTTTCCAGCTCTGCCTCTCATTGCCTATAAAATCACAGGCAAGTTATGAAAACTTTCTGATTTTCTGTTTCCTTACCTACAAAAAGGAGATAATACGTACGTACCTCTTGTGATTCTTGTGTTAAAACATGCAATGTGAGAAAAACAGCAAGCACTGTGTATATAACAAATAGATGCTCAATTACTAATAGTTTGCTTGAAATAATAAATTTTTAACTTCTGATACATATAAAAGAATAAATATTTCTGTATCCTTAAAAAATAAGAAGTATAAACTAGTGGTACATATACTGTAACACTGGGGAGAGGCTCCAAGCAACTTACTGTACAGAAAAGCCATATTTAAGTGAGGTTTAGGTCATTTGGGATACAATTCCAAATTACTTACTACACTTGTAATTACAAATTAAGTACTTCACTTGTTTTGGAAAATTACATTGACGATCCATTGAGACAGAGAAATTACACATACACATCTACTGGGATAGAGAAATAACCACTACACATGATTACGTACAGGTGTATAAACGAACTATTCTAAATACCCAGGAGTTCCATTTGTTTTTTAACTAAATGATTTGAAAAAAGAAATTATAAGAATTTGGTGTAGTTGAAGTTGATTTTTAGATCAACACAATTATCTAAAAAATGGCTGCAGCAAATGTAGCTGTATTCAGTGGCCCAGGTTTTCGTATCACCTGTGTTTAAAGATAATTTGGGCTTGCCAGAAGAGTTTATTCACAAATATGTATCCAATAGAATTGCAATATTATTTTTAATATGGTAAGTGACACACACGTTTAAGAGAACCCTAAGATATTTTTTGCACTTATTACACTTTCAATTATATAGGTATTGGTGTAAATAATTGTTTAAGGGTTTTCTTGCCTACTGTCCTACAACTGCCATAAGAGAGGGATCTCATCTGCCTGACTCAGCAAACTTTATTTTTAGAACATTGCAGAGTGCTAAGTACATAGCAGTATCAAATGACTGAGTGAATGAGTGAATAAGTGATCTTTGTTTTAAAAAATTTTATTTTGTTGTGGTAAGAACACTTAACATTAGACCAACCCTCTTAAAATTTTGTGTGCAATACAGTATTGTTAACCATAGGTACGATGTACAGCAGATATCTGTATTTTATTTGTCTTGCTTAACTGAAACTTTATCCCTGTTGATTAGCAACTCTCCATTTCCCCCACGCTCAGGCCCTGGAACCAGAATTTCATTCCTTGATTCTGTGAATTTGAATTTAAACACCTCATATAAGTAGAATCACATAGAATTTATCCTTCTATGAGTGGCTTAGTTTACTTTGCATAATGTCCTCAAAGACCATCCATGGTGTTCATGTTGCTGAATTTCCTTCCTTTCAAGGATGAATAATATTCCATTGTATGTATATACCACGTTTTCTTTATCCATTCGTCCACTCGTGGACGTTTAGGCTGTTTCCACATCTTGGTTATTGGTGAATAGGGCTGCAATGAACATAGGAGTGCTAATATCTCTTTGATATACTGATTTCAATTCCTTTGGGTATATACCCAGAATTGGGATTGCTGGATCATATAGTAGTTCTATTTTTAATTTTTTGAGAAACTTCCATACTGTTTTCCATAACATTTGCACCATTTTTCTTTCCCACAAACAGTGTACCCACATCCTTGACTATACTTTCCCACATCCTGGACTACACTTCTAAATTTTCCACATCCTTGATGACACTTCATTTTTTTAGAAATAGCCATTCTGGTAATTGTGAGGTGATATCTCATTCTGGTTTTAATTTTCATTTCAGTGATGATTAGTAACACTGATCATGTTTTAATATATCTGTTGGTCATTTGTTGGTCTTACTTGAAGAAATGTTTGTTTAATTTCTGAGCCTGATGTAAAGATAATTCTTTCTCTATGATGCACCTATGACTACCTAGTTATACTTAATATAATTTTCCCACTTGATGAGCAAACAAAGTATAGAGATTGCATTCATCTTTGATGTCTTTGACATCAGTGAATAAAATATTTGGATAATTTTGTGTCTTTTGGAGTTTGCCTATGTAGCTGAAAAAATATTCTCAGGATAAGTGAAAAGTTTTCTAAGCAGATCTTTCTATGTGCCTTAATATATTGATTTACATTAGTCTATATTTAATTATAAACTCAAATAGACTTTATTAAAACATAAGAAGTTCTACTTTTGGTCAATATTTTATGGATGCTGTTCAGGTTTGTGCTGAAATCGGAGCTCTTCTCTGAGCCTCCTAGGGCCAGAGAATAAGAAAATAAGTTATTTGTTGTCCATTTGCACCTTAATTTTTATAGTTATCCTTAGATATCCTAGTAATGAGAATAAAATTATTTATAATTAAATACAATTAAAGAAAATTGAAAGAGATTATAGAACAACTAGGACTAGGTGTTAAATAGAAACTTTATTTTATTCACTATCTAGTGCCTTCAAAATAATTATTTATTTAAATATATTTATTTCCTTAAATATGTAAACGTTTAGTATTTATTTGTGTATTTTATATTTTCCCTTTTATTCAAGCTTTTCTCTCTATGTGTTTCTCTTTTTTTTGCATATTCATTATTACAAATCATAATTATTCTTCACGCCCCTTACACGACCAATCCCTCCCCAATCCTCCTTCTTCCCCCCATCTCTAGTATCCTTAGGTTTGTTCTCTCCTTCTGAAAATTCAACATATTACATATTATTATGGTCTTATCTTCTCTCTCTCTCTCTCTCTCTCTCTCTCTCTCTCTCTGTGTGTGTGTGTGTGTGTGTGTGTGTGTGTGTATCTTTTCAGGACTGAAGACATCTTTCTAGAGCTTCATTTTACAAGTCATAATCATACCTGTAATAATCATACCTGTCACAGTGCTCGTCTCACTTTGTCTGAAACCTTTCTAAATTGTCCAGACTATGTTTGTGCAAATGCCTATGAGTGTATATATGTAAATACATGTAGTAAAGTAAAGGAAAAGATTAAAAACTAAATCAAGACTAAAATTAAATATTTGGAACTTCAGATAAACCTGTATTAGAGTGGAAAAAAGACTGTGATTGTAAGCAGAGTTCTAGATTTAACTTTCAGGGTTCTATAGCAGTCCTATCTGAAGTTGTTTGAGTTGTTTACAATCCCACAAGCAGTATAGAAGTGTTCCCCTTTCTCCGTATCCTTGCCAGCATTTGTTATTCTCCGACTTTTTGATAACAGTCAGTCTAACTGGAGTGAGATGGTATCTCAGTGTGGTTTTGATTTGCATTTCCCTGATGCTGAGTGATATTGAGCATTTTCTCATGTGTCTGTTGGCCATTCGTATATCTTCCTTTGAGAAATGCCTATTCAGCTCCCTTATCCATTTTTTAATCGGGTTACTTGTTTTTTTACTGTTAATTTGTTTTATTATTTATATATCCTGGCTATTAATCCCTTGTCATATACACAGTTTACAAATATTTTATCCCATTCTGTAAGTTGTCTTTTAACTTTGTTAATTGTTTATTTTGCCATGCAGCTTCTTAGTTTGATATAATCCTATTTGTTTATTTTTTCCTTTGTTGCCTGTGCTTTGGGGTCTTATTCATAAAATCTTTGCCCAGTCCTGTTTCCTGAAGTGTTTTTCCTGTTTTCTTTTAAGCGTTTTATAGCTTTGGGACTTACATTTAAGTCTTAAATCTATTTTGAGTTGATTTTGGTATATGCTAAAAGGTACAGGTGTAGTTTCATTCTTCTATATATAGATGTCCAGTTTTCCCAGCACCATTATTGAAGAGGCAGTGTTTTCCCCAATATATGTTCTTGTCGCCTTTGTCAAAGATCAGTTGGCTGTAAGTATGTGGATTGATTTGTGAGTTCTCTATTCTGTTCCATTGGTCCAAGTGTCTATTTCTATGCCAGTACTATGCTGTTTTGATTACTATAGCAGTGTAGTATAATTTGAAGTCAGGTAGTGTTATGCCTCTGGCTTTATTTTATTTTTTGCTCAAGATTGCTTTGGCTACTTGGGGTCTTTTGTTATTCCATATGAATGTTAGGATTGTTTTCACTATTTCTGTGAAGATGTCATTGGTATTTTGATGGGGATTGCATTGAATCTGTAAATTGCTTTGGATAGTATGGACATTTTCACAATGTTGATTCTTCCATCCAAGAGCATGAAATGTCTTTATACCTTTTGTGCCTGCTTTCATTTCTTCCCCTAATGACCTGTAATTCTCATTGTAGAGATCTTTCACCGCCTTGGTTAAATTGTTTCCTAGGTATCTTATTTTTTTGGTAGCTATTGTAAATGTGTTACCTTCTTGATTTCTTTTTCTGCTAGTTCGTTATTGGAGTATAAAAACACTACTTCCTCATTTTTGCATTTCGATTTTGTATCCTGCAACATTACCAAAATTGTTAATCAGTTCTAAGAGTTTCTTTGTAGAGTCTTTAGTTTTTTATATATATAGCATCATCCTGTCTGCAAACAGGGACAGTTTGACTTCCTCATTTCCAATTTGGAAGTCCTTTATTTCTTTCTCTTGCGTGATTACTCTGGCTATCACTTCTAACACTGTGTTAAATAGGAGTGGTGAGAATGGGCATTCTTCTCTTGTTCCTGTTCTTAAGAATGTCTTGTTCCTGTCATTCAGGATGATATTGGTAGTAGGTTTGTCATATAGGGTTTTTACTGGGTTGAGGTATTTTCCTTCTATACCTAATTTGCTGACAGTCTTTATCATGAAAGGATGTTAAATTTCATCAAATGCTCTTTCTGCATCTGTTGCCATATGATTTAACAATCCCACTGCGGGGTTTATACCCAAAGGAATGGAAATCATCACGTCGAAGGGATACCTGCACTCCGATGTTTATCACAGCTCTATTTACAATAGCCAAGAGTTGAAATGAACCTGACTATCTGTCCGGGGCCAAAGAACCCGGTCATAGCCTGCCCAGGGTCATGAAACCCTGCCAATAGCCCTCTGGCACTAAAGATATAAATGCTGTGACCTTTCCGCCCTTTTCTCCTTCTTACTGCTTGCACAGCCCTAGGCGTAGATCACTGCTGCATTGCTTTAGATAGCTGAGAAATGTTCCATTTCCCAGAATGATTTGCCCTGTGGTTTTTTCCCAGAAAACATCTGCATACTTCCTTATCTGCTGATTCCGTCCTGCTGGCTATATAAGCTGTGACCTTCTGGCTAATAAACGAGACTTGATCAGAATACTGTCTTGTCTCCATTTCTCTCGTCTCTTGTCCCATCCAATTCCCACTCCCCTCTCCAGGGTCCCGGTTGTTATCCCCGTGGGTTGGGGCAAATATCCACTGATGAACAACTGGATAAAGAAAATGCAGTATATATACACAATGGAATATTGCATGTATTCAGTAAAGTTTCAGGATACAAAATCAATATACAAAGATCAGTAGTGCTTTTATACACCAACAATAAACAGCAGAAAAAGAAATCAAGAAAGCAAGCCCATTTACAATGGCCATCAAAAATTTTAAAACCTAGGAATAAATTTAACAAAAGAGAGGAAATATCTCTACAGTAAGAATTACAAAATATTGCTGAAAGACATTAAAGGGGACACCAACATTTCAAAAAATGAAAGATCACAAACAACCTAACTACACTTCAATGAACTAGAAAAAAGAAAAGCAAATCAAACTAAGCCCATAGATAGCAGAAGGAAGAAAGCAATAAATATTAGAACAGAAATAGATAAAATAGAAAATGGAAAAACAATAGAAATCTTCCCAAAAGATAAACATTTTTGAGAAACCATTATCTAGACCAACAAAAAAAGTAGACTCAAATAAATAATGTCACATAAAATAGAAGACATTACAACTGATCCCACAGAAAAAAGAATTAAAAGTGATTACTACAAACAATACATACCAAAAAATTGGATAACCTGGAAGAAATAAATTCCTGAGAACATATAACCTACCAAAATTTTATGAAGAAGAGGTAGAAAATCTAAAGAGACCTATAACTAATAAGGATTTGAGTAAGTGATGAAGAGCCTCAAAATAAGAAGACCAAAACAAGATGGATTCGCTAGAAAATTCTACCAAATATTTAAAGAATTAATGCCCATGCTTTTCAAACTCTTCCAAAACCTGAAGACTTCAAGTTTTGATTGAACACTTTCAAACTCATCTTATGAGGCCAGCATTACCTTAATATCAAAGGCAGACAAAGACACTACAAGAAACGAAAATTATATTTCAATATTACTAATGAACGTAGTTGCAAAAGCGCTCAACAAAACACTAGCAAGCCTTATTTGACAGACATTAAAAGAATCATATACCGTGACCACATGGGATTTATTCCTGGATGCAACATATGTAAATCTATTAATTTGATACACCACATTAACAGAATAAAGAATAAAAATCACATGATCATCTCAATAGATACAGGAAAAAAACTTTTGATAAAATTTAACACCCTTTTGTGATAAAAATACTCAGCAAAGTAGGAATATAATGAAATTACCTCAACACAATAATGGTCATACTTAGAATAATAATTTCCTATGTAGAATAATTTCTAGATTCCACAAAGGCAAACGGTACTATGAAAATATGGTGTTCTGAAGCATGTTTTGATATGTATATTACATACATCTGTGTGTGTTTGTATACATATATGTGTGTGTATATATATACGTATATATATTTGTGTGTGTAATACATTTTACATCTTATAATTAAATCTGGATTTGTACTAGGAAAAGAGTAAGACCAGAACAGATCAGGCAATTAGAAAATACTTTAATTGCTTTGTACACTAAGTAATAATTTTTTAAATTGGAAAATTCCACATTTTCCACTTTTATTATCAACACTCTGTACTTTTTTTTTTTTCTTACATGTTTTGGGCTCTTTTATTTACCATCTGAGGGAAATGCCTAATTACACTGCCTAGTACTTTCCTCAGAGCTATCTGCATTTCTTTGTTTCTTAGACTGTAGACAATGGGGTTAAGCAGAGGTGTCAAAACTGTATATGTCACAGCCATCAGCATGTCTTCACGGGATGAGTCACTGTTCTTAGGCCTCAAATAGACAAAGCAAGCAAATCCATAGTGTATGACCACAACTGTAAGGTGTGAGGAACAAGTAGAGAAGGCCTTATACCTTCCCCTTGCAGAGGGCATCTTCACAACTATGGACACAATGAAGACATACGGGATCATAATTAAAATAAAGCTGCCCACCAACACAAAAGTAGTGAATGCCAGGAGAACCATTTCCTGGAAAAAGGTGTAATCACAGGCCAGGGAGACCACAGGGGCAATGTCACAAAAAAAGTGCTGAATGGTGCTGGAGTTACAAAAAGACAAGTTGAATACTATGATGACAATGCACAGGGACACCACTGTCCCAACCACACAAGAGGCCATCATGAGCTGAAAGCAGATCTTTCGGGTCATCAGGATTGGGTAGTGCAGTGGGCTGTGGATGGCAGTGTAACGGTCATAGGACATGGCAGCCAAGATGAAACAGTTGTTGGCTGCCAAGCCAAAGAAGAAAAACATCTGCGTGGCACACTCAGGAAGAGAAATGGTCTTGCTCTCCGATAGCAAGTCCACTAGCATGCGGGGGATGATCACCATCGTGGTGCAGCTTTCTGAAAAGGACAGACCACAGAGGAAAAAGTACATGGGGGTGTGAAGGTTGTGACTGAGCTTGATGGTCACCATTATGGACACATTTGCAGCTAGGATGGTCACATGGGAGAAGAACACCGCCACAAAGAGAAAAGTATGTATGTCCGGGAAACTGGAAAATCCCCACAGAAGGAATGTGCTCACTGCGGTGTGATTGCCCATCTTCCTGGTGGCAGCGACTTTCTCCCACATGTGAATATGAGGTCAAGACTGTGTGATGATTGTAAAGTTCACAGACTTTACTTGGACTCTAATGTAGATCCCCTGGGCAACAGCCAGGTAACTCTTAATGAGAGAACCTGAGAAAAAGAGGATTAAATTCACTTGGCTGAATTCAAGGTCAGGACTCAGAGTGATGAGGGAAATGTTATATTAGACAAATTTGTGAATAATATAAAGAAAGCTCAAGTATCTCCTTGGAGTCCCCTCATTTGTTATCAGTTCTCTCCTCCACAGTCAGGATCTGCATGAGAGACGGAAATATGAAAAAAGTGCTTACGTTCTCACCCACAGGAGTATGAGGAGTAATATCTGTAAAACGTTTACGTGTGACTTAATCAAAACCTGCCGTACTGAAAGGCTTTGCAACGTTACTCAATATCAATTTAAGAGGATGTAAGGAAAAAAATTCAGGATGGTTTTGAAGCATTCTTTTAAAGTCCTTCTGTCCTCTGTGGTGATCCCCAGAATACAGTGGCTGCTTTGCTAAGAGTCATACCAGTGAGCAGACCTGATAAATGATTTTACCATGTTGAAATTTGTGCTTGATTATAATCTACAACAATACAATAAAAATGGAAGTGGTCAATAACTGTCTCCCATCCAGGTGTAGTTGGAAGCAGAGGGTTATGGAGAGACTATTCCAGTCCCGGATGGCATATTTATGTCATGATGTTCCTGTCAATTCTTGAGTTTTCAGGAAAACTTCCAGGATAATTTCTAACTGATATTCTAGCAGAAAGTGCTACTTTGCAGTCCAGCTCTGATAAGAATTAACTCAAGTTCCTCTGATTATGTAACCTCATCATATTTCTATTTCGACTCTTTCTTAAAATAACTACTCTGTTGTGAGGGGACAGCATGAAAGTAACACGAGAATTTTCCATACACTGTGGGGCTCCTTTTCAGGTGCTGTTGTCCTGGAAGGAAAGGAAAACAGAAGACGTGGATATGGGGAACGTGGTGGGGAAAAGAAAGGTAGAGACACTCTGGAAAGTATTCTGTAGGATCCACAAAGCTTGTAAACGAATAAGAAAATATACCTTTAGTTAGTTTCTGTGTTATGTATTGAGTATCTGGGCAAAGAATATACAAGGAGGCAAGTCAGGAAACCAGTATTTTCCCAATATCTGAAATGTGCTGGTCAAAATGCTGTGTGTTTGATAGAATTTTTTCCACTTAATTCTTCACCAAAACTTGATGTGGTAGGTATTTCAGTACCAATATTACAAAAATTGAAACTAAGATAGATGACTTAAGTGACTATCCAAGACCAATGCATTAATACAGCAAATATTAACTTACTGTCTCTGATTTGTCAGGCACTTCTGTGTATGGGAAATATAACATGGAATAAGACAGCTGTGAGCTCTCCTGTCTCAGACAGAGAAAAATGCCATGAAGAGAGTTAAAGGAAAGTGATTAAAGAGTCAGGGACTGGGTTGAGATTTTGGACTATACAGTCAAGAAAGCTCTTTCTGTGGAATTGACACTTACTTTGTGATTGGAGTGCAGTAAGCCACCCAACATGTAAAGATCTGGGGAGAGAAAGTATGACAGACACAGGGAACAGTTAGTGCAAAGTCTTTGTGGTGGGAATGAGCTTGACATATTCAGGGAATGTCAAGAAAACCAATGTGTCTGGAAAACTCTCATGTATCCTCTCAGACACCTCATGAGATAAATAGCAGTGTTCTGTGCATGTTTGAGATAAGGAAACTATGGCTTAGAGAGTTACTGAGTTTGTGAAGGCGATAATGTTTGTTTAAAAAGGAGCTGGTATTTACAATCAGCCAGAGTAACTCTGGGCACGACATTCTTCGCAAGAAGCTGTCCCGACAGGTGCAAGTGCCCTAGCATGGCGTTCAAGATCTACAGGTCCCCCTAATCTTCTGCCCCTAACCTTCGTTATGTGGGGAACATCCCACTGTCCCCCAAGCATGGCAAGTCCTGTCACAGCTTACCTACTTCCACACATTGTTCCTCTAACTTGCAACATTCTTCCTGCCCTTTTCTGCTTCTTAAGGACAGTCCTTGTTTCGAACCCAATTCAAATATCTCCTGCCTAGGAAGCCTTCCCTAATCACTCTGACTGAGTTAATTAATTCTTCTGTGTTCACATCTGGTTTTATTATCATGGCGTTTTAACATGTGTGACTCCTATAACAGTTGGGGCAGAGGGCTATTTTACCATTTTGTATCCCCTACCTGCAGCCTAACTTGGTAAACATAATTTTTTCTGTCATGAGAGTTCAACGAATCAATGGTCCCAGGAAGCTTCACGTGTTTTTTTTCTGAGATACACTGAATAACTCTTCCAAACTGTATTTCTTTCTTTGTTTAGCACTTTCTTTGGACAGGTACTAAAGGCTGTTGTCTGTGTCCCTCAATACATGTGCAGTGTGATTTGTACATGTTATTTAATATTACTTGTTTAATTGAATAACGCATATTTTCCCCCTCTCTAGAAAAAAAAAAAAACCCTCTAAACTCTAGGAGTGGTTTTCTTGGAACAAAGCAAAAAGGCTATTACTCTCTGTCTAGATGCTAATTATTTTCTGTGGAATCATATCACACATGATCGACTTAACTGTTCCTTTACTGGGGGCATATTGGAATTATCAGGGGAAGCTTCCCAAAAGTTATGTATCGTTGCTCACACCCATCTCAGGTTTTAGCTGATCTTTCCAAAAGGAGGAAATCAAAACTTTAGCAGAAATTGGCAGGTCTACCATTTGAAACTCTCACTGTAATTCTACTTCCTTTTTCCATTTGTATCAGTGATAAATCCTACTTTCCTTCTAATACTCAAGGTAAGAGTGATTGAAAATATGTGAGTATTACATCAGAGGAAGAGTTAGAGAGATATGTTTTCTGGTTCAGAATTTTGTGATAAATTCACTCTCCTTGGGCCATACCATTTCCGTAGACCAAAAGGGACATAATTGATTTATTTCCCTGAAAACCCCATTTCCCAGATTTGCCAAACCCCAACCTTTGCACAATGAGCTATTGGACTTAGTATGCCTAGTTTCTTTGAGATAGCAGTGAGACCTACAGGAATTTGAGGCTGCTTCCCGTTTTCAAGCCATTTTGCAGACTCTCTTATCCCATCACCATGTAAACATTAAAGACACTGTAAACCTGTCTATCGCCCAAGGGGCAATCAAAAGCATGACAAGCCTGAGACTGCTGGGACCATCCTGTCACTCCTCATCATTCCCCACCAGACTGACCTGAAGGACTATTCTGGCAGCCACACCTAATTTTTGCTCATGGAGCAACATTCCATTGCGGGAAAATGGTGACTGTGTTATTACCAAGTCTTCAGAAAAGAGCATTTAAATTTTTCCAAACCAATCAAAATAAAAGTCAACTTTGATTCAACTTTCCTATAGTGTTTGGAAGAGTCATGGATATTTTTAATTGTCTGGGAAGTAAATGGGTATGTTTTATTGAGTTGTAGGTGTGAATTCTGACAGGAAATTTAACAAAATTTACATAAATTAGAGATTCTTGAGGTTCATTTTTTTTTTCTGGTTTAAATGGCTCTCTAGTTTTCTTATATATAAGTGGAAAGTTATTTCCTTAATTCTTCTCATCAAAAGGATGCCTGTTTATTTTACAAATCACAATTGCATAATTATTAAATCAAATGGTCATACTGACTGACTGAAGGAAAATCAGAGGGAAACACATAAAGAATTATATCACCAATGGTTTACAGTGTAATTAACAATTAGATTATGGGGGAAACTATGGAAATTGCAGGAACATTTTGTACATATTTTTTATTTTTTCCAGCTTAATTCTTTTCCAACTAAATCATCTAACTAGACTTGATATTGGACCTGGAATTACACTCAAATCTTATTTTTTAATGAGATGGGGAATTGAGCTGAGTTACAGAGGTCTGCTTTCAAACCCAAACTCTACTTCTATAATGTAAATATGTGCAAGTAATTTAATCTCCCTTATATCCATTTTCCTTCTTGTAATATGGCCTTAGATATACTTTCTTGCAGGGTTAAAAATGATACACATACAGACCTATCAGATAATGTGTGCTCCATATTTTCAAGTTCCATTCCATTTGCTAAAACATCACTTGGTTTTCAGAAAACTTCTCCTTACAAATGCCCGTCAATGCTTACCTGCTCACAAAATATCTGTAACACTGTGCCAGGTTCTGCTTGATCTGCCAATGTTGATCCCTCTCAGCACACTTTGCTTTGGTCTGGAGTTTGCAGTCCTATTCTCAGTTTGCAGTTTTCTAAGCCCCTCTCATTGCTGTCGTCTGTGTGCCAACTATACCAGGAATAGGAAAACAACAACAGCACATATCTCCAGTCTTATTGTGCCCTTAGTATCCTCAGCACATTATAACTATCTACTAGCACACACAGCTACTTTGTTGTCAGTGGATAGAGAACAATATACATGGTAAATAGAAACACAAAATAAAATTCCCACCTTATACCAAAGAAGAGTCACTTCCAATCTCTTTAAAATGAGAAAATATTAAGCTGTACGAAGAACTCACAATTCATGCAGTTTTCTGGAGTTCTTTCTGTAATATCATTTAGGGGTAGTTTTTAAGTCATTTTGCCCTTTAGTGTCTTGATGAGTTCATTTTATGTTTGAAATGACAGATTCTCTTATGTCAATAGTGCATTGTCTTTTTCACTACTTATGGCTGGAGCTGAGTTTGAAGAGCATTCCAATGAGAGTTTTGTAGCCACCTGAGACCGTTGGCCCTTGATATTACTTAGTTTCGTCCTCTCCATTAGACACCCAGAAGATTGTCCTCTGTGGACCTAAAATTCATAGTGATATACACAAAGCATTGTTTTTATTTTGACCTAGCATTATGATTATTCAGTAAAGTTTTTTCATATTTATCTGGAAAGCAAATCAAATAATTGAAATTAAACTTGTTTAAATATGTTTTGCAATGTGGATTATTCTCTAGGTATATTTTACTTCGTATTCAATACCATTCATGTTATAATTCTAAACATTTGCCAAGCCACGCAGGTTCTTCTGCTCTATATACAGAGCTAGGAAAAGAGCCTATCACATGAGGCTGTTGCCAACAGAGTCACTCAGAAGAAAATTTGGGGAAAAAATGAAGTCACAGAAAGATTGTCGTCACTGCTTTCTCCTGAGGCAATTCTTATGTAGAAGTCCTTGCTGAAGCAGAAAATTCACTGTAACTGAAATCCCCAAATACTGCATGGCCATCCAGAAAGTTTTTCAACATTTTTCATGAAATTTTTGATACATTAAGCTATGCTGAAGAAATTATTAATAATTGTTAACAATGGTATATCCAATACCTCGATTTTTCTGAGTATCTACTGTTGCATAAGGAACTACTCCTAAACACAGTGGCCTAAAAAAACTATGTTCACAAATGCAGGGCTTAATAAGGATAACAAGTACATCAAATACTCAGTTCCCTATCATGTCTCGTTGTTGATGCTGGTTGTTGTCTGAAACGCATAATGGCGATTTATACTTTCTTTACAGCCTGGTGACTGGATTCCATGGGTGAACATTCCATGAGAGCCTGGAGGATGCTGTATCCCCTCTTATGTCCTACCTTACTTGCACTGCATTCATTTTATTCAGGAAGCCTTAAAGTACTGCCCAGGATCTAGGAGAGGGAAATAAATTCCAATTCTTAATGGGACAGTGACAAAGTTGTGAAAGAGCATGTGGGACTGGAATTTTTGCTGTTACATTTTCTGGGAAATTCCATTATGCCATCTATTAAGATTTTACTAGATTTGTTTTATCACATATCTCTTTGTAATTTTATCCATCTATTAATCTATATTAATTTATGATACATATCAAAAGAAATTGAAAACATTAGTATACTTCCCCATAAATACTTCTGCACACATGTCAATATTTAGAGTTCAGTACTTTTCATGTGTTTTATTTTATGCAATTTAGAGAAAATTTACATAAAGCGAAATGTTCAGATATTAGATATATTGTCCTTATGTATTAGAAAATGCATAGGCTTCCACTCAAGATGGCAGAATAGATGGTTCCTAGCATCACCCTCTCCCACAAATCAACCAATTTCCAACTTTTAAAAAGCAACAACAGGAGACCTGAGATCTGTGTTGGAATAGGCAGGAGCCATGCACCATAGAACCCCAGCCCAGGTCAGTCCCTGCTGCCCAGAGAGGCCCGAGAGCCACGGGGCCCACACATCCCAAGTCAGCTGTGCCAGAACAGGTAGGCACTGCATGACCCCTAGCCCGGTAAAGTCTTCACTGTGCAGAGTGGCCTGAGAGCCTCCATCCCACATACCCTGAGCCAGCTGTGCTAGAACAGGCAGGCACCATGGAACCCACAGCCCAGGCTAGTTCCCACTGCCCAGAATTGGAGGTCCCTTCGGGATCTAGGCCAGACATCAGGATGGAACGAGTGGACTGTGATACCCCCTGCCACAATGACTAAACACCAAAGGAAAGATACCAGAAATATGAAAAATCAAGAAAGTACATCACCACCAAAGGAAAATAATAACACTCAAGCTCTAGATCCTATAGAACAGGAAGTCCTTGAAATGACTGACAAGGAATTCAGAGCAACAATTCTAAGGAAACTAAATGAGATACAAGAAAACTCAGACAATACAATGAAATGAGAAAAAATATACAGGACCTGAAAGAAGAAATGTACAAAGAAATCAATGCCCTGAAAAAGAATATAGCAGAGCTCGTGGAGCTGAAGGATTCATTCAACGAAATAAAAAACACAACAGAGAGTCTGACCAGCAGGCTAGAACAAGCAGAAGAGAGAATTTCTGACCTTGAAGAAAGGCTGTTTGAATTAACACAGGAGGACTGGAAAAAAGAATTAAAATAACTGAAGAAAATAATGACAAAAACAGTATGGTACTGACATAAAAACAGACACACTGATCAGTGGAATAGAGTAGAGAACCGAGAAATCAACCCACACACCTACAGCCATCTGATCTTTGACAAAGGCACCAAGCCTATACACTGGGGAAGAGGCTGCCTCTTCAGCAAATGGTGCTGGGAGAACTGGATATTCATATGTAGGAGAATGAAACTAGACCCATACCTCTCACCATATACCAAAATCAACTCAAATGGATTAAAGAATTAAATATATATCTGGAAACAATAAAACTCCTTAAAGAAAATGTAAGTGAAACACTCCAGGGAGCAGGAGTGGTTACAGACTTCATGAATATGACTCCAAAAGCACAAGCAACCAAAGGAAAAATAAACAAATGGGATTATATCAAGCTAAAAAGCTTCTGCACAGCAAAAGAAACAATCAACAGAGTGAAAAGACAACCAACAGAGTGGGAGAAAATGTTTGCAAAATATACATCTGACAAAGGATTAATATCCAGAATATACAAGGAACTCAAACAACTTTACAGCAAAAAACAGAATAACACAATTGAAAAATAGGCAAAGGAGGTGAACAGGTATTTCTCAAAGGAAGATATATGAATGGCCAAGAGACACATGAAAAAATGCTCAACATCACTCAGCACTCGGGAAATGCAAATCAAAACCACTTTGAGATACCATCTCACCCCAGCTAGGATGGCTAATATCCAAAAGACTGAGAATGATAAATGTTGGTGAGGTTGAGGAGAAAAAGGAACTCATACACCTATTGATGGAACTGCAAAATGGTACAGCCTTTACGGAAAATGGTATGGAGTTTCCTCAAACAATTACAGATAGATCAACCATATGACCCAGCTATTCCACTGTTGGGAATATACCCAGAGGAATGGAAATCATCATGCCAAAGTGACACCTACATTCCCATGTTTATTGCAGCACTATTTATAATAGCCAAGAGTTGGAACCAGCCCAAATGTCCATCATCCGATGAGTGGATAAGGAAACTGTGGTGTATCTACACAATGGAATACTACTCTGCTATAAAAAAGAATGAAATATTACCATTCGCAACAACATGGATGAATGTAGAGAAAATTATATCAAGTGAAACAAGTCTGGCACAGAAAGAGAAATACCACATATTCTCACTTATTCGTGGCAGCTGTAAATAAATAAATATACAAACAAATAAAGGTTGGGGTGGGGAAGAAGACCCAACAATTCCCTGAACTTGTTAAGACAAGTGAACAGATATGATGTAGTTGGGTGGGGGGGCGAGAAGGAGGAGGAAAGAGGAACGGCTAAAGGGATGTGAACTACAATGTATATTGTGAAGTTAAAATAAAAAATGTATATAAATAAAAATAAATAAATAAATAAAGTGTGACAACGTGGCTGGATAAGCACATGGCTGTCCATGTCAGTGTGGTGTATGTGTGTCTGTGTATGTGTGAGTGTGTGTGAGACAGAAAGAGAGAGAGAGAGAGAAAGAGAGAGAGAAAGATCAGTCTGTATTACAGTGAGTTCTTCAAGTAAAATTAAATTTTTCTTCAATTTTGGTGAAGCTTTAAAAAACAGAATAATGCGAATTTTTGTGGTTTCTATTGTTCCGTAGTCATAATGCTGCAATAAAGAATGGAGTTTTCAAAAATGAATAGATCTTATATTAAATGATATAGAAAACCATTGGATTACTCTAATTTTATTTCAGTGCAAGAGATGGAGCTACAATAGAAAAAAATGAATTAAATTGTTGTCATTTCAAAGAGAAATGTCCTCTTATTTTCTCAGCAATAGCACCTCTTTCTACTCCCTCTCAATAGTCTGTCCTTCATCTTCCTCTACTCTATTCTTTCCCCTCCACTTATTTTCTTAGCTCTTTTTCTTCTTTTCCATTCTTAATTCTATTTCAAGCAACAATTGGATATTTCAGGTACAATTGGTATTTAAGGAGCAAGGTGGTTGCAGACTTCAGAGTGAAAGTTTTCTGTGAAGAAATCTATACCATTCACTTCATGTGGATGTATAGAGTGTAGACTCTAGGGGGCTAATTTACTGTGCTGACTCCTGAAACATCAGCATTGGCTTGATTTTAAAAGGTCACAGAGTCCTATTAGCTCAGGCGGACCTGTATGCCCAAATCTTTTATCACGTTCTCACCAGTCCTCAGACAGGAGCTCATTAACTCCAAAGGCAGCTCATTCCAACTGGACACAGCATTAACTGCTTGATAGTCCTTCCGTGTACTGAGCTATTATTTTTTGTATCTTCAGACTTCTAAGAATTGAGCACTGGAATGGTAAAAAAAAAAAAAAAAAAAAATCAACTTCCCTCATGAGTCATTTACTGCCCAAGATAAACTACTTATGTTCCTTCATCCACGTTAAGACTCCTGTGTCTTCTGCTCCTCTCTACTCATATCTTCAACTTGTTAACGGATGGCTATTGAGCCACCCTAGTTTTGTGGCAGACATTGCAATATCCTTCCCCAATGCTTCTGATGTCCCTTGGTTTCTACTGGTATTTCTATGCTATAATCCCAATTGCGATTACCAATAAAGCCAGCTTTTTTTTTTTATAAAGTCACTAGATGCTACAAATACAGGTTCAATATGTATCCTCAAATATTTTCTCATATTTATGACTAAAGATGCCTACATTTTATTTTTATCTTTATGATTTTGTCTGCTCTTAATAACAACCGATTTCTCATTTTGGGAATTTTCTCTCTTATCTATCTCATGTTCAGTTTACACATTTTGGATAATGTCTGCTCATCTTCATTCTGCCCCATCCTAGCGAGATGTTCTCTGTCTCTAGCCTTTTTTTTTTTTTTTTTTTTTTTTTTTTGCATCCCTATATGGCATAAATGGCTTAGGTAGAGGTGATGAGTCTCAAGAGACTCTACATAATATCCAAGATGTGTTCTCCATAAAGATCAACCAAGTCTACTACTGGCAATTTTGGATCTATGTGAAGTCACCACTGTAGTAATATCAGAAATGACTGCTGCTTAGATGTGATTTTTTTTGTAATCTAGGATCTTTGACCCTTGATTTTACTGCTAGTTCTCTTTATTGGTTTTTAATTCTCCAATAGAGATAACTTTTTCCTTGGTGGGATGCTGGGACTGCCTCAAAACTGTTCAGTAAATCCAGGTTAGCAGAGTTGCTTGCTCATTACCCCTGCTCCACAATATTTGCAATTTGGGGATTAGTTTTCATTCTCCCTTCTGCTCATTAAGCTATTAATTTCACCATAATAATAGATGTTTATTCATATTTTTTGTATTATCTTCTCTACTTGCTTAGAATATCATCTCCACTCAACTGGAGCTATGAAAGGATATTTTCAAGTATCTTTATCTTCTCTTGAATCAAGAGGTCCCACTTTCATCTCTTTTTAATTCTTGAAACCTTTTCACTGTGTCCTTTGGTGCTCAGAGTGATCAACAGAATCTCTTATATCTTCAACATCTCTTTGGAACATTCCATTCTCTTCACTATCATTTTCAACAGATACTTGGACCTCCCCTGAGGACAATATTTTCTTTGTAGCCTTCTCAAGTGATGAATGATTTTTCTCTTACCACTCTTACCACTGGGCCTCGTGGTAGGCTTTTCTCTCGTTGCTGCTTATACACATTCTCTCCCCCTCCTACATACAAACACTCCTAGTTGTGTTTAGCATCATCGGATTGTACTAACCAATCCCGCTTCTCTGTTCTCCTCGTTTTGCAATCATCTACTGAATAGCATCATGTCACCTTATGCTTGGAAGGCTTTTGGCTCAGGCTCACTGTCTTTCCTTTATACATTATTCCTGTCACAATTCCTGATAGTTTTAGGGTCTTCACATACATATAAAAGATCCTTCCAATGTCCTGGCCTCTTAATTTCTTCACCTCCCCTCCAAAGATATTGTTTTCTTCTTTACCAAAGCTGATCACTCCCATAGTTAGAATTCAGACATTATCATTTGTCAATAACTGTAGTTTCCTAATCACATTTTTAAGCATCTCAAACTCAAACTACCACCATCTCCTTATCTTTCCAGCGCATTCTCTCTAGTGAAATAACTAGAGCAAATCTTCAATCTCGTTTGGGGTCTAGAACCTTTTTGTTGATTTTAACCATTTCATATACTCATTTCATCTTTGCCTAGCTTTAGTGTAATGGTTGTTTTGCTCTCCACCTCACATGTACCCTCAAATGCAATATCAATCCCTTCTGTTGCTCTGCAAAAAAACACACTAGTTAAATCCAGTTCCTTACATATCAGGCACCCATAACTGTCCATCTGAAATGGGGCACACCAATTCTCTAGGTACTGGGCACCGAAGGAGACTCTTTATCACCTGCTTCACAGAATTGACATTATCATACACTCACATCATTATATGAATTACGGGATTGCAAACTGACCCTTTCAAGAGTAAAGTTATTATTTGTGTATTAATGCAATTAAATTCCTTTTTGAACACATAATGAATCAGGTATACTTCTTGATAGTCTACATTTTTTTCTTTAGAAATAATAGAAAAGATTTGTGTAATATAAAGATGGTAATGAATTAGAGGGAGCCCAGGAATATGGTTTTTCATCTCAGCTCATTTCCAGAAAGCCATTTAACCTAAAATTAGTTACCTAACATCTTTAGATCTCAGTTTATAACTTTGTAAAATGAGGGATATGGGTGGATTATTTCCAGGGCTTTTTGAAGCTGGGCATCCTGTTCACTATAAGAAAGTGCTCGTGCTTTTCTTGCTGTTTCATAATTCTTCTTAAGTACATAGGTATGGGAGAGAGTTTTCCAGAAGCTGATTTTTATCAGACAGGTACTGTTCAGATGGGGCTGGATACTGTGGGATATAGGAGGCTGGAACCTTCTGTTAGCAACCCATCCCCAGCTTATGCAGTGTCAGGCATCTGTGGAGCTTTCCAGGAGTAACCTGATCAATGTGTTTTTCTCTTGGTTGAACTCACTATCAAATATTGGATAGCTTAATCCTGAGATGATCCCATTTTCTCTTTTGAACTGCGGTCTCTATGTTTACTTGTTCATGATTTGAACAAGTTACCCTACCTCCTGCCTCTGTCCAAACTTTCTTGATGCAGTCTCTCTGTTTACTTATTCATGATTTGAACAAGTTACCCTACCTCCTGCCTCTGTCCAAACTTTCTTGATATTGTTTGTAATTTCTCCCAATTGTGAGATCTTTTGGTGGGGACCACATCCTGCTGCTGAGCTACTTACCTCTTCCTGGTCTTTTGGGTTAGCATGCAGCTCATCTGTTTGACCTCTGCTTTGAACTCAGGATTCATAATGACTACTCATTTTCTTCCATACAAGAGTGATAACTCAGACATACTTTTGAACTGCTGCTCTATTCCATAGGACTTGGCCCATTCTGACATTTCTGCCATCCTTTGATCATGTCTTTGATCTAAGAAGTTTCAGTCACTGTTTTTCTAATATACTCTAGGGGCCATCTGTGGGATGTGCTCATGTGAGAGACTGTTCCTAACGGATCATCTAAACTATCCACATGATATGAGTTCAGTGTGTTAAGTTAAAAATAAAAGTTTTTCTGTGTATTCTTGAAATTCCTAGTTAAATCCAATTCCTTTCCCATCAGGTAAGAAAATCCTGATAAATCCAATTCGTTACCTATTAGGCACCAGTATGCAACAAGTCTAACATGGGGTATTGTGTGTTACAGCATTGCCCCCCAAATTTACGTAAGTGTCGCATTCTTATAATTTTTATTATGTAGCTACTGTAAAAATAGGTATGCAAATTACAGTATTTTCTTCCATTTTAACATCCATTTGATTTTTTCTTTCAGGGGGCAGCATTCCCAATATAGATGGAAATTGTAAACTACACAACTGTGACAGAGTTCATTATTTTGGGGTTAACAGAGGATACTGCAGTTTGTGCCATTTTGTTTATTGTGTTTCTAGGAATCTATGCGGTTACGTTAATGGGCAACATCAGCATAATTACATTAATCAGAAGCAGCCCTTAGCTTCATACCCCAATGTACCTTTTCCTCAGCCATTTGGCCTTTGTAGATGTTAGGTACTCCTCGTCAGTCACACCTGTCATGAATCTCTTTCCCTGTTGCTGAATGTATGGACCAACTCTACTCTCGGGTCATGTTTGGGACAGCTGAGTGCTTCCTGCTGGTTGCCATGGCTTATGATTGCTATGTGGCCATCTGTTCACCCCTGCTCTACTCCACCCACATGTCCCCCCAAATCTGCATCCTTGTAGTGAGGATGTCCTATGTAGGTGGGTGTATGAATGCCTGGGCATTCGTTGGCTGCTTATTAAGTCTGTCCTTCTGTGGGACAAAGAAAGTCAATCACTTTTTTTGTGACTATTCACCACTTTTGAGGCTTTCTTGTTCTCATGATTTCTCTTCTGAAATAATTCCATCCATCTCTTCTGGTTCCACCATCATTGCCACAGTGTTTGCCATAGCCGTCTCCTACATGTACATTCTCATCACCATCCTGAAGATGCGCTCCACTGAGGGGCGTCACAAGGCCTTCTCCACCTGCACCTCCCACCTCACTGCAGTCACTCTGTTCTACAGGACCATCACATTCATTTATGTGATGCCCAAGTCCAGCTACTCAACAGACCAGAACAAGGTGGTGTCTGTGTTCTACATGGTGGTGATTCCCATGTTGAACCCCGTCATCTACAGTCTCAGGAACAAGGCGGTTAAGGGGACTCTGAAGAGATGGCCTGGTAAAAAAATATTTTCTTAGTAATGTGTATTATCTTTGTAGGACTCACGTAATAATATTTTATAGATATAATAATAATGGGAAACTGAGTGCCTGAAGAAGAAATATATCAGTCCATATATCATTACACAGTTAGGAGCATTTTAATTAGTATATGCAGGTAGTGGATTTTTAGATTTCAAATAGTAAATCATAGTTCCTTATTTGTTAGTTACCTTTAATAACATTAAATAAATTTACAATTAAGAAAAACAAATTGGCCACATGAAAAAAATACTTAATCTGCTAAAAATTCTTCTTAAGGCATATTCATATTTATTTTTAAAAGTACTCTTTGCTGTAAGTTGAGGTTAAACCACTTCTAGACTATTTAGACTGTTTCCACTTTCAATAGCAGCTCATCCTGAGATACACCTGATGACAATAGTTATGACTAAGTACATTCTGTGAGGGAATGACAAAGTAGAAACAGAGAGTAAATTTGCTAGAGATATTCTTTTTCCAGAAAGGTTATCTGGTGAGGACGAGCTTTATGGACCCACATTATGGTCTGTTCTTCTGCTCTCTGTCTCCAGCCTGGTTATAGGGGTCCCAGAGAAAAACAGGATGAGATGCCCCTGAGTAACCTGTGATTTCCTCTCTCAGGTCAAATTAGGTGACTTCCTCTGTGGGAATGAGCAGAGTTCCTGAAATCCACAGGACTGAGTGAACAAAACCAGGCAGTAATTTCTTCAAAGAGAATCCAGCTTGTAGCCTGACACTGTGACTGTGAAGAACAAACTTTTGAGTGACTTGTTCATAGTCAGACCTACCCCCTACTCAGGAAGCTTGAGTGGACTGAATTGTATCTCCCCTGAATTGTGACTGGCCTCTGGAGAGGCTTAATCAACCTCTGTATGCTGACCACTACCAGATTTATCTATCCCTTTCCTGTCGCTTCTTATATGTTTCAAATGCAAATTCCAACTTTCTGCTGACAGAACCATAGGATATTAATCATTTCATTCATCCATTTCTTCTTGCATACATTCAAAAAATCATATTTGGTGATTCTTATAAATGTAGACACTGTCCCAGGCTATGGGGAATACAAGTCACAAATGGCCAAAGATGCCTGTCCTCATGGAATTTATCTTCTAGCACAGGTGTCACGCAATTTAACAAGTAAGTGATAGACTATTAGAATGGATGAATGCTATGGGGAGAGAAAAAGTAGAGCAGAGTACGGAAGGTTGATGGGCCAGGGTTAGGGAGGTCTCACTAGAAACATAACAGGAGGTGAGGACATTTTACATCAAATGTGGTGTTATCTGTATACAGTCGTGCAAATCTAATCTTCTACTCACTTGTATGTAATTTACCTTAAGGTTTCTATATCTACAATGGCAGAGAGGGTCATTTTAATTATTCCTGTGGTGAGCACAACTAGTACAAAAGGTAAAATGTTAAATATATCTTAAATATCATACTAGATCTTACAGGACAACAAGGAATTGCTCAAAAGAAAGTGTGAGAATCCTGGGAAGTAGACCTATCACTTAAAACGCTTTTCCATGGGAGAAACTGACAAGTCAGAAGGAAGCATTACCAACTCAGGCTGTGGGTTCAGTATTCTTTTGGAATGAGAGATGTACAAGTCAATTCCAAGGGCATGTCCCTGTGAGAAGTCTGTTTTATACACCTCAGATGTATCCATAGAAAAAGGGAAAACCTTAAGTAATTGAGCCTTGCACAGATTAGCACCCCTGGATATCTAGGGATTCTTAAGCCTTGAATTTGAATTTAAGATGGTCATTCATGGACAGGTGGTGCTTCAGGGTGAACTGAATAAGGAAACAAACAACCCAAGCCTCATTTATTCCTACTGATAATTATTCAAAATTAATGACCAGCACACAATGAAAAATAATAACCAGCACAAAAGGAAACAAGGTGTCAGACATGGTAGTCCACGGAAAGAACAAAGAGAAACAGAACCACTAAGATTTAACATATGGTTAGCTCAGTTGGTTAGAGCACGGTGTTAAAATAGCAAGGTCAAGGGTTTGGATCCCTTTACAGTCCAAAAAAACACAAGAAACACAAAATCAAAACAGATTTAGCATATGGGAATCAATTGTCACAGACTATAATATTTCTTTGTTCAAAGATAGACTACTTCAAATATATACAATCACAGAAAACCAAATGTAATGATTAAATAGTATGCTGCGTAATCATATAGAATGTCATAACTGACAAATTGACCATGCCAGCAAAGTTCCATCAGGCATTTCTCTTCAGTGAGGATGGGCTTCACAGGACTTCACATAGAATTTCACGTGACAGCACAGGCAGAGGAGCCATCCTGGCTTAGAAGCCTCATGACCGTAGTTGGAAACAATATACTCTACAGTAGAGTCTAGTATAGTTCCAGGGTCCTTGCAAGGGTTGTTTATAGTTATAAAACTCACTGCACTCATGGAAGCATAAAGTATAAAATAGAATATATTTCATATATTGGCTTCCTATTTAGATGCATTTTACAAATAAACAATCATTCTTTGTTATAAGCACTGTTGTATGTAACAGCTCAAATTTCAGTTCTGTCAGAATTTAGGGGAAATAGAAAGTTCACTGAAAGTAAAATTTGTTCTTAGAGAAGTCGAAGGATTTTGTTATCCTTTTGCCATAAAGACTATAACATTTAAGGTGACACATGCTATCAGGGATCTTAAAAGGCTGTTATAGTAGTTATATAGAATTCTGAAGAAATTCATTGTTTAGGATTTTATACTGGATTATAGGCAGAATATAAGGACCCTAAATGATGTTATTTTAGAAATAGGTTACTTATTGTTATGCCAAGTACAGAGTTATCAGAGAAATTACGGAACACCCTCTGCTTTTATAAAAGAGATAGCACTACAGTTTTGTAATCCTCTTAAGTTTTCTTTTGCAAATTTGTCTAATCTTTTCCCAAACTATTTATCTATATACTAATGAATGTATGTTGAAAATATGTTTTACAAAGTTATCTTTTCTTTTCTTTTCTTGGCTGGACTTGATGGTATTTATAATTATTTGTCATGTCTACTGCAACGTTATAGGCATATGTTTACCCTCTTAGTTATGAAAACTACTTAATAACTGGAGAAAAGACTAAAACTCAGCTCTCAGCTTGACCAAATGTAAAAAGCAATAATCTGATTTTCAGAATGGATTTTAACTCCACCCTCTAAGTAGTAGATGGTGAGAAATCTGAAATACAAGATTGACATTAAAGATTTGTAGGACATTTTTAGAACACAGCCACTAACTTCAGAGAATACATCAAATAAGAAATATTATAAAAAATTGACCTAGAATTGGGAAATAGTGCAAATCTCAACTTGCCCTAATGATTTCAATTACATAAATAAAGCATCTTTCTAAACATAATGCAATAAACCCAGAAATGAATAACAAAAAATTAACTAGAAAACATCATATATTGGTAAATGAATTAATACACCATCAAATAACCCACTAGTCAAAAGAGAAAATCACAATAGAAATTAGAGAACAGATGAATGATTAAAAAAAAACAAAACACTACATATAAGAAGCTGTGATTCAGAGATATAATTCTTTTTATTTTTTAAATTTTTTAATTGAAATGTAATTGATTATATGTATTTGGAGGGTACAGAGTTATATATTATTACCTATGTACAATGTGTGATGATTAAATCAGGATAATTAGCATATTCATCATTGCAAATTATAATCGTTTCACTGTGTTGAGGACATTTGTTCTCCTCTCTTCTAGCCGTTTGGTAGAATGTAGTAAGTTAATGCTAGTTATAGCTGCCTAGCTCAACTGTAAGTCAATAGAACTTATTTTTCCTAACTAGATATTTTGTGTCTATTAACCAATTTCTCGCTATCCTCTCTCCGCCCTCCCTTTCCCACCTCTAGTAACCATAGTTCTGTTCTCTCCTTCTGAAAGTTCAATGTATTATTGTAAATATTCTCTCTATTTTAAAAAATTAATTATCATTATTATTTTTTTTACATTCTGAGATGTTTTGGAGCAGTTGTTGGGGACATGGAGAGGGGAAAGAGGAGGGGGATAGGGTGAAAGGAGAAGGAAGGAGGGAGGGAGATTTGGTTGAGGCCTGTGGCACCACCTTCATTCTGGCAGGGGAGCCCAGGGGGCTTCTTGCAACAGTTCGGTTGTGGCTGGGCTGGATGCAGACCTCAGGGGGTGTGTGGTTGAGGCCCTCAGCACCTCCTGCAACTCCAGGGCCTGGGGAACTTCTGGTGGTGGCTTGGTAGTTGTCACTGGGCTGGGTGCAGTCATTGGGGGGCATGGCTCAGGCCCTTGGCCCCCCATAGTCCCTGCTCAGGAGCCTGGAGCACTTTCTGGAAGTAGCTATGTGGTTGTCGCTGGGCTGGATGTGGACATTGGGGTGGTATGGCTGAGGCCCTTGGCCCCCCACTGTCCCAGCTTGGGAGCCCAGGGTGCTTCCAGTGGCAGACATTGGGGGAGCATGGCTGAGGCCATTGGCCCCCTACCTCCCTGGATTGGGAGCATGGGGCACTTCCTGTGACAATTTGGTGTTTGTTGCTAGGCCAGATGCAGACTTTGTGGTGGTGTGGCTGAGGCCCTTGTCCACTTCCCGGGCTCAGGAGCCAGGGTACTTCTGGAAGCAACCTGATAGTTGTGGTGGGGCTGGATGTGGATGTCAGGGGGACATGGTCTAGGCCCTTGGCCCCTACCCGCCCTGGCTTGGGAGTTTGCGGTGCTTCTGTTGGTGACCTGGTGGTCACTGCTGGGCTGGATCATGGGAGCTTGGCTGTGGCCCTCAGCCCTCTCCCCACCACAGCTTTGAAGCCTGGGGGGCTTCTGGTCCTTCTAGGTTTTATAGGTGTTCTTTGGTGGTGTTAGACCCTTACTGGTTAATATCAGAACTTTGTCTCTGATCTGTGGGTTTTTTGTTTTTTCTTTCAGTTTTGTGTTAGATTATTCACTATTCCCACCACATAAACTCTGCACTGGAACTAATTTGTTGTCTTTTGGTTACTTCTAAAATGGAGGAACTTCCTGTGGGGATTGGCACTTGAGACCTGTGGTTGAGCTAAACTGCTGGTTTGCTACTGATTCTCTGGGGAAGGCTTTTTGTGCAGCTCAGGTTTTAATTGTTGACCTCATAAGCACTTCTACATCTTGTGAGGTCTGGTACACCTGGGATGTGTGGAAACGCTGGTCTGGGCCTGAGTCTTTTCAGCAAATTGAACCCCCTACTGTTCCATATTCCTGCTCAGTCTCCACTGAGTTGTCCCATGCTGATTGGGGGGCAAATCAGCTGTCCATGCTGTGTCCCAGTACTCCCCTAGCAGGCCCATATCCCCCACCCTTCTGCATTCCAAACACTTCCCATGGGATGGGATATGCATCAGTCCTTTGCAATGACTCAATGGCCTCTGAATGGCTCCTTTTTTCTGTTGTCTGTGGCACCTCACTCCTGTGTGGGTGCACAGGAACCGTGTTAGTGGTCTTGCTGGCCTGGGGGCCACCAAGGCCCTCTTCTCCCCTCCAGCCTCCAAACAATGTCATACAAAGAGCACAGCAATGGTTTTGCCAGCTCTTGTTCCATGTGCTCACCAGGGCCAACCTTGAAGTGACTGTGGCTCAAAATGGTTGGAGTGGTACTTTCTTTCTCTCATTGTGGCTTCTCTTGCCTTCATGAACTCTTCCTGAGCTCTAGTGGCACTGGCTTGGCAGTGATTGCTTTTTAATAGTTGTAAATTGGTTGATTGTGGCAGAGGATGATACAGGGGACTGTCTATTCCACCATCTTAATTGGAAGATCCTTCTTTCTTTCTTTTTATGTACTTATTTTATGACTCATACTTACAAATGAGGACATGCAGTATTTCTTTTTCTGAACCTGTCTTATTTCACTAAACATGACTTTCTCTAGGCTTATCCATGCTACTGCCAAGTGGCAGCATTTCATTCTTTTTTTATGGCAGAGTAGTACTCCATTGTGTACGTATACCACATTTTCCTTATCCAGTCATCTGTCAGTGGAGAGTTACAATATCTTGGCTATTGTAAATAGAGCTGTGATAAACATAGGGGTACAGGTATCTCTACAACATTATGATTCCATTCCTTTGGGTATATACCTAGTAGTAGGATTATTGGACTGCATGGTAGTTCTAACTGTAGTTGTTTGAGGAACCTCCATACTGTTTTCCATAGTGGCTACATTAATTTATAATTCCACCAACAATGTGATGGTATATAAGTGTTCCCCTTTCTCTTTTCTAGTTTTTGAGGAATTCAAAATAAATGGGACATGATTCTATTTTTTAATACTATCTGAGTTTAGCATAGAAGACATATATAAAACAATCATACAATAACATGAATATATATGTGTGAAAATATATAAATATTTATAACATATAATTACATATATATAAATATTTTTATCACATTGTATTATTACTAAATGATTGTAGGCATTTAGTATATTGTCCTCTGCCAGAGACACTCTAACTCTAAGAGTAATTATAAAGTCACACTATAGTGAGGTACTTCAAAAGTATAGACAAATTGATCAGTGGAACACAGTGGAAGGCCATAAATAGACCCATATATCTATATCTAGATCTAGATATAGATATAGATTATATATAAGATTAACTGCTGTTTCTGACAAATGGGTCATGGAAATTCAGTGCATAGTGGATAATTTTTTTCAGACACAAAAAATACAAACTGTAAAGCAAGCGCAAAAATAAAAAAATGGACTCTATAAAAATTAAAACATTTTTCTCTTAAGAAAAACACAACACTTGAGAAAAAAAAAGTCCGTACACTGAGAGAAAAAGTTTGTGATAAAGATCAGATTCTTTTTTTGTGTGTGTAGTCACAAAATGAGCCTTAATACTTTGAAAAGACTAAGATCATAGAAAATATGTTCTCTGATCACAATAACAGAAGGAAATTTAGAGAACTCACAAATGTGTGGAAAACAACACTGTCCTAAATAAACATTGGGGAGAAAGAAAAATCACAGGGAAATTAGAGAGTACTTTGAAATGAAAATCAAAGCACAGCACATCAAAATTTATATGATGCAGGGCTCATGTAGTGCTTAAAGGAAAGTTTATACTCATGAACACCTATATGAAAAGTAAGAATAATCTCAATTTAGTAATGTAAACTTCTACTTTAAGAAAATCAAAAAGAACAGCAAACTAAATCAAAAGCAAATGTAAGCAGCAAATAACAAAGATTACAACAGAAATATATGACATAGGGCATTAAAAAACTATAGAGAAAATCAACAAAACTGAAAGTTGATTCTTTAAAAAGATCAGCAAAATTTGCAAACCTTTATCTAGACTGACCAAGAGAAAAGAGAGAAGACCGAAATTACTAAAACTAGAAACAAAGCAGGGGCATTACTATATTGTCACTATGGATTTTTGTAGTGGTAAGATTTAGTTTCTTTTTCTTTTTCATTTAAATTTTTGTTCCATCAGTGGGTTTTGTTCTTTCTTGTGTATTCGTGGCAATGATTATCATTTTTTGGATTCCAGTTGCAGACTTCCTTGAGGAGTTCTTGTAGGGTTGGTTGTGTAGTAGAGAAATCTCACAATTTTTGTTTGTCTGGAAAATGCAATATTTCTTCCTCATTTCTGAAGTATAGCCTAGCTTGTTATAGCATTCTTGGCTGGCAGTTTTTTTCATTTAGTATTTTGAATATATCATCCCATTTTCTTTTGTCCTGAGAGTTTCTGTTGAGAAGCCTGCTGTTTGTCTGGTAGGGCTCCCTTGTAGGTGAGTTGTTGCTTTTCTACAGCTGCTTTTAAGATATTCTGTTTGTCTTTGAGCTTTGATAGTTTGACTATAATGTGTCTTGGAGAGGATCTTTTTGGATTGAATCTGTTTGGGGTACTTTGAGCTTCCTGGATATGAAGGTCTATGTCTCACCCTATACCTGTGAAGTTCTCCATTGCTATTTTGTTGAGTAGGTTTTTCATACCTTTTCCTTTCTCCTCCCCTTCTGGAACACCCATGATTTTAATGTCTGTGTGCTTAAGGTGGTCTGCTAGCTCTCTTTGATTTTCTTCATTTTCAAAAATTCTTTTTTTTCTTTTTTTTCTTTTTGTCAGCCTGGGTTATTTCTAAAAGACAATCTTCATGATCAGAAATTATTTCTTCTGCTTGTTCTTGCATGATACTTAAGCTATTGGTTGTATTTTTTATTTCACTGAATGAATCTTTTAGTTCCATGAGTTCTGTTATACTCTTTCTTAAGGTACTAATCTTTTTGTAAATTTTCTTCTTCATATCCTGGACTTTTTTTTTCTCATTTCATTATGTTGTCTAACTGGGTCTTTTCATATCTCACTGAGTTTCTTTAAGATTGTTGCTTGGAATTCCTTTTCAGTCATTTCAAGGTTTCGTGCTCTATAGGGTCTGGTATTTGAGAATTACTGTATTCTTTTGGTAGTGCCACATTTTCTTGGGTTTTCATATTTCTAGTATCTCTACTTTGATGTCTGGTCATCTGGTAGAGCAGTTACTTCTTCTATTACACTGTAGTGGGCTTTGAGGAGACAGATGTCCTCTTCTTTTTCTGGTCTGTACTGGTGACTCTCCTGTGTCAATGCAGTTGAGTGTCTGGTGAGCAAACTGAATGATGGCTATGGCTACTGCTGTGGCATCAAGCCACTTTTTGGCAGTTGTGTCTGTGGAGGTGGCTGTGGTGGGCCACCTGTGTGAAAGTGGTGTTTTTGCTGTGCTCCCTCACCTGCTTCCGGCAGGGGTGCTGCAGCCTTAGGCTCATTGCCTAGAACTCTGGGCATGCTCTGCTTCCAGGTGGAAGGCAAATATACAATTCTTTTAAGAAAATTTATATCCCTAATTTCACCTACTAGGAAAAAAGAATAAAAATTAACGAGATTTGCGTTCATCTCAACAAGGAAGAAAAAAACTGAAATATAAAACCCAGGATGTAGAAGAAAAAAAATTGAAAAATTAATAGCAAAAGTTAAACAAATTGAAAATCAACAACAATAAAGAGGAACAACATAGCCAAATATTTGTTACATTATTGCTATTTTGGTAGGACTTATAATTGAAAAAGAAAAGTAAAACTAACAATAGAAGGAAGGTAAATGGAAATATAACTACAGATCTTGCAGATATTGGTAGGAGTATAACATTCATTACAACAACTCTAAGGAAATTTTTTGGTTACTTAAACAAAAAATTTCCAGAACAATAAAACTAATGTAAATTACTTGAAACAGAAAAAGAAAACCTAAAGAATAATTCAACTATTAGAGAAATTAAATCAGTATACTCACTTAACCAATAAAGACACACACTAGCTGAAAGTGAAGGAATGGAAAAAAATTTTCATGCAAATGGAAACCAAAAAATGATCTGGAATAGCTATACTTACGTCATATAAAATAGACTTTAAATCAAGGAAAGTAAAAAAAGATAAGAAAGGTCATTATATAGTGATAAGGGATCGATTCAACAGAGGATATAAGAATTTTAAATATATACACACCCTACTCTGGAGCATCTAGTTATATGAAGTAATCACTACTGGACCTTACAGGAGAGATTGACTCCAACACAATAATAGTTGAGGACTTTATTACCTCACTCCCAGCAAAGGGCAAATCATCTAGACAAAAAGCTAATCAGGAAACATCAGAATTAATCTCTACTGTAGGCTGACTTGACATAATGGACATTTATAGAACCTTTCATTTAACAGCTGCAGAATATACATTCTTCTCATAAGAACACGGAACATTCTGTAGAGTAGACCATATGATACGATACAAAACAAGTCACAACAAATTTTTGAAAATTGACATCATATTAACTGCTTTGTCTGACCACAGTGGGGTAAATCTAGAAATTAACAACAAAAGGGACACTACAAACCACATGAATACATGGAAATTAAACAATATGCTCCTAAACAATGAATGAGTCAAAAATTCAAGAAGGAAATTTAAAAATTCCTGGAAACAAATGAAAATAAAAACACAACATACCAGAACCTGTAAGGTACAGTAAAAGCATTCTAAGATGGAAGTTTATAGCAATAAATGCCTACATTAAAAAAAAGATTCCAAGTAAACAACCTAATATTACACCTCACTGAGCGCAAAAAACAGGAACAAACCAAATGCCAAATCAGTAGGAGAGAAATAACAAAGATCAAGGCAGAAATAAATGAATTAGAGATAAAAAATAAAAATAAAAAAGATCATTGAAAAAAAGAGGGGTTTTTTGAAAAGATAAAGAAAATTGATAAGCCCTTAGCTAGACTAATGAAGAAAAAAAAAGAGAATACTCAAATAAGTAAAATTAGAGATGAAAAAGGAGACATTAGAAGTGATACCCCAGAGATACAAAAGATCATAGGAGCCTACTTTGAACAACCATATGCAGACAAACCGGGAAACCTAAACGAAATGGATAAATTACTGGACACATACAACTTACCAAAGTTGGATCATGAAAAGCTAGAAAACCTAAAGAGACCAATAATGATTAATGAGATTGAAGCAGTAATGAAATGTCTTCCAACAACAACAACAACAACAAAATCCAGGAACAGATGGATTCAAGGCAGAATTCTATGAAATATTTAAAGAAGAGCTAATACCAGTTCTTCTCAAACTCTTTCAAAAAATTGAAGAGAAGGGAATAATTGCAAACTCCTTCTATGAGGCCAGCATTACTTTTATGCCAAAACCAGAAAAAGACAACCCCAAAACTACAGACCAATATTCCTAACAAACACAGACTCAAAGATCTTCAACAAAATACTAGCAGACAGAATCCATCAACACATTAAAAAGATCATACAGCACAATCAAGTGGGATTCATCCCAGGGATGCAGGGATGCATCAACATATGCAAATCTATAAATGTGATACATCACATCAACAGAATAATGGAAAAATCTCCTATGATCATTTCAATAGACAGAGAAAAAGCATTTTATAAAATCCAACACCTCTTCATGATAAAAACCCTCAACAAATTAGGTATAGAAGGAACATACCCCAACACAATAAAGGCCATATATGACAAACTCGCAGCTAATATCATACTGAATGGCCAAAATTGGAATGTTTTCCTCCAAGATTTGGAACAAGAAAAGAATGCCCACTTTCCTTGCTCTCATTCAACATAATACTAGAAGTTCTAATCAGAGCAACAAAGCAAGAGAAAGCAATAATGGGCATTCAAATGAGAAAGGAGGAACTCAAACTATCCCTATTTGCAGATGACATGATCCTATACCTAAAAAACCCTAAAGACTCCACCAAAAATTTCCTAGAACCAATAAATGAATTCAGTATAGTTGCCAGATAAAAAGTCAACATGCAAAAATCAATAGCCTTCCTACACACCAATAATGAATGCCAAAGAAGAAATCAAGACAGTAACCCCATTCACAATAGCCACCAAAGAAAATAATAATAATAAAAAATACCTAGGAGTACATTTAGCCAAGGAGTTGAAAGACCCCTACAATGAAAACTATAAAACATTGGGGAAAAAAGTTGAAGAGGACACAAATAAATGCAAAGACATCCCATGTTCATTGGTCAGAAGAATTAATATTATAAAAATGTCCATATTATCCAAAGCAATTTATACATTCAACACAATTCCTATCAAAATACCAGTGACATTCTTCACAGAAATAGAAAAGATGATCTTGGAATTTGTATGGAACCACAAAACATACCCATATAGTTAAAGCAATCTTGGACAAAAAGAACAAAGTTGGAGGCATCACACTTCCTGACTTCAAAACATACATAAAGCTATAGTAATCAAAACAGCATGGTACTGACATAGAAACAGACAAACTGACCAATGGAATATAATGGAGAACCCTGATGTAAATTCACACACTTATGGCCAACTGATTTTTGGAAAAGTATACAATGGGGAAAGGACAGTCTTCAACAACTGTTGCTGAGAAAACTGAATATCCACATGCAGAAGACTGAAACTAGACCCCTGTTTCTCACCATACACAAAAATCAACTCAAAATGGACCAGAGACCTTAATTTAAATTTGAGACCTAAAACTATGAAACTACTAGAAGAAAATTAAAACCACAATGATATACTATCTCACCCTAGTTAGAATGGCTAGTATCAACAAGACAGAAAACAAATGCTGGTGAGGATGCAGAGAAAAGGGAATACTCCTACATTGTTGTTGGGAATGTAAATTGGTACAGCTATTGTGGAAAACTGTATGGAGTTTCCTCAGAGAACTAAAAATAGATCTACCTTACAACCCAGCTATCTCACTACTGAGTATATAGCCAAAGGAAATGAAATCAGTATATGAAAAAGACACATACACTGCCATGTTCACTGCACCAATATTCACAATAGCCAGGAGATGGAATCAACCTAAATATCCATCAACGGATGAATGGACAAAAAAACCTGTGGTGTATATATACACAATGTAATACTATTCAGCTATAAAAAAAATGATATCCTATCATTTGAAGCAACGTAGGTGGAACTGGAAACCTTCAGATTAAGTGAAATAAGTCAGGCACAACAAGACAATAGCGCCTGATATTACTTATAAGTGGAACCTGAAAAAAAAAATGGTTCTCATATAAATAGAGAATAGAATAAAGGTTACCAGAGGGTGTGTGTTGTGGGGGGAGGAGGAAAAGCAGTGGACTAATGGCTAGAAAACTATGCTATCAACCCTAAATGAATCATTGTGCAGAATCATTGTACAGAACACACTGTACCCCACAAAAATAAATACAAATAAAATTGAAAAAAAATACAGAATATTAAAAAAAATGAGGTCATTAGAATGGGTTCTAATCCATTCTGACTGGTGTCCTTATGAAAGGAGATTAGGACACAGGCATGCACAAAGGGAAGACCATGTGAAAATAGTGCAAAGATGGACATCTAAAAGCTAAGGAGAGATGCCTCAGAAGGAACCAGTCTTGGAGACACTTTGATTTTGAATTGTGAGAAAATAAATGTCTGGTGTCTGTGCATGGAAAACACACACGCACACATACACAAACACACACACACATACACACACACAATATTAGAAAATCAATGAATGAAATTTCAAACACTAGTAGATTAAAACTTAAAAATGTAGTAGATTCAGGAAAGACTTTGATAATTTTCAGCACCCATTTGTGATTAAAAAGCCTTAGCAAAATTGGAATAGAACAATAAATACTTGATCTAGGAGAAAACTATTCATGTTTGAAAGCTTTTCCTTTGGGTCTGAAAATAAGAAATGAGTCCCTGTTTTCAGAATTTCTATTCTTCCTGGTAGAGATGGCACTAGTTAGTACATTATAGCAAGAAAAAGAAATAAAAGTCATAAAAATTGGAAAAAAGAGATAAAGTGTCATCTGAGATTACTTGTCATATAGAAAATAATAAAGTGCAAATGAGTGGTCATAGTCAGTGAGATCTTTAGCAAGACTGATGGAAAAAGAAAAATAGAAACATATCGAGCAATTAGAAAACAAAATTTAAAATAGATATTTTTTACAATAATATAAGATAATCAGGTACCTAGAAAAAATGTAACAAAATGTGTACAAAGAAAACTCAGAAGCCTTACTTAGAGATATTAAAGAAACACTAAGTAAATCGAGAGATGCCATATTTATTCTCTAGATGATGCAATTTTTAAAGATATCAGGTCTTCTTATACTAACCTCTATAGTTAGTGCAGTTCTACTCATAATCTCATTAATTGTGTTTTATTTTCATTGGAACTTGAACAGATAATTCTAAAATTATTTGAAAAATAATTAAAAAGAGCAGGGATGCCCACAAAGAACATGTTATATCAAATATATTTTAGATATCAAAACTCATTTGAAAGAAACAATAATTAAGAATTTAGAAATGCCAAAAAGTTAGATAAATGTTACAAAATAGACTAGAGAAACTAGAACCAGACCATACTTATACAGTATGTCGATTTGGAACAAGGGTGGCTCTATATTTCTAAATTATGCTGGAACCATGGTTTAGCCATTTGGAAAAAAAAAAATGCTGACGCTTGCCTCACACATTACCTCTGAGAAAAATATGGAAACATTTGAAAAGAGTCAAATTAAGAACATATGTAAATCCCCCGAAAAATTACAAAAGCAAAAAGGCAGATCACACAAAATGACTGAAGATATTAGCAACATGTATAATTATATAATGGCTCATATTAGTTATAAACAAAAATTAATACACACCAATAAGAAGGAAGACAATTGGATAGAAACATAGGCAAAAGAATATAGACTAATTTTATGAGAGAAAATTTATTAGAACAATAAACATAAGACTACAGAGAATGCAAATTGAAACTCAAGCCAAGAGTTTTAGCTTCTGCAAATAGTGCTGGAAAGTGGTTAAACTCTGTTTAGGTAACAATTATAAAATTGCACAAAATATTCTGAAAACTTTAGAAGAAATTGGATAGTAACCCCAAAGAATCAGATTATTCAGAAGTGATTTACCTGAACACTGCAATGGCATTGGGTAAGAATTTTGAGTTTGTAGTGTTTTTGTTGATAGGTATAGACTTATTACTGCTATTTTGTTAATTGTTTTGTGGTTGTTTTGTAGATCTTTTATTACCTTTTTTCTCTTACTGTCTTCCTTTGTGATGAAGTGATTTTCTCTAGTAGTATATTTTGATCTCATGCTATTTATTTTTCGTGTATCTATTACAAATTTTTGCTTTGTGGTTACCATGAAGCTTACAAAAAACATAGTTATAACAGATTAAACCAATAATAACTTAACTTTGAATTAAAAAAAAAAGAGGCAAACTCTGAACTTTGACATTCCCTGCAACTTTTTGACTTTTTGTTGTCTCTATTTACATTGCTTTATATTGCCTGGCTCTTATATAATTGTTGCCATTGATATTATCTTTAATTGGCTTGCCTCTTTTTCTTCATAGAAACAATATAAGTAGTTTAATCACCAAATTTACAGTATTAGAGTATTCTGCATTTGTCTGTATACTTATTTTGCAAGAGAATTTTGTATCTTCAGGTGTTTTCTTGTTGCTTCTTAGCATCTTCTTCTTTCAGATTGAAGAACTCCCATTAGCATTTCTTATAAGACAGGCCTGGTGTTAATGAATTTCCTCTACTCTTGTTTGTCTCAGAAAGTCATTATTTCTCCTTCATATTTGAAGGATAGTTTTTCTGGATATAGTATTCTTGGTTGACAGTCTTTTTCCTTTAGTATTTTGAATACTTCATTCCATTCTCTCCTAGACTGTAGCGTTTCTACTAAGAATTTTACTGAAAGCTGTACGGGAGCTCTGTTGAATGTTATGTGTTTCTTTTCTCTTATTGCTTTCACTATTTTTTATTTGTCTTTTGACAATTTGGTTATGATGTGCCTTGGGGAATTCCTCTATGGGTTGAATTTGATTGGTGACCTCTGATCTTCCTGTTATCTGGATACTGTCATCTTTTTCCAGATTTGGAAAATTTTTAGCCATTATTTCCTTAAATGTGTTTTCTAGGCCTTTTTCTCTTTTATCTCCTTCAGGAACTTCTAATATGTATAGGTTAGTTTGCTTGATGGTGTCCCATAATTCTTGTAGGCCTACATCATTTTTTTTCCTTTAATTCCTCTGACTGGGTAATTTCATATATGCTATCTTTGAGCTCACTGGTTCTTTGCTCTGTTTGATCAGGTCTGCTGGTAAATCTTTCTACTGAGTTTTTCAGATTAGATAATGTATTTTTTATTTCTAGAATTACTATTTGTTTTTACAAATGATTGCATTTCTTTATAGAGTTTCTTATTCTGCTCCTAGGTTGATTTTCAAATTTTGTTTAACTGTTTACTGCATTTTCTCATGAATACCTGAACTTCTTGAAGAGAATTATTCCAAATTACCCATCAGACATTTCATAAATCTTCAATTCTTCTGGGTCCATTACTAGAGCTTTGTTAGTTTCTTTTGGTGGTGTCACATTTCTCTATTATTTCATAGTTCTTGTGTCTTTATGTTGATGCCTATACATTTGAGGAAATGGCCACCTCTTCCAGCTTTTGCAGGTGTTCGCTGGTGGTGTTAGACTTTTACTATTTAATATCAAAACCCGGTCTCTGGCCTGCAGTTATTTCCTGTTCTGGAAGGACTTATGGAGAGCACTGGAACTTTGACACTGTTGCGAAACTAAATTTCTGTCTTGCCATTCCTTCCTGGTCTGGGGAAGACTTACTGTGAGTAACAAAACTTAAATTCTGACCCAGAACTTAATTGCTGCCATACTGGTTTTTCCTGGTCTGGTAAAGAATTATTGCAAGCACCAGAAGGTACCTTCTGACCTTTAAGTCACTTCCAGGTCAAGTGAAAACTCCACAGTATCACCTGGACTGTGTGAAAAATCCAGTCACGGACTAGGTCTTTCCGTGGATTGTGCCCCCTGAAGCACTGTGGTGTTGGCCAGTCTCCTTCATCTGACATCCCTGGTGATTGGAACACAGATCAGCTGCTAATATCAAGCATCAATATACCCCAAGAATTCAGTCCAGCTGAAACTTTACATATTTCTGATGTGAGAGGCCCTGGTTGCTTCCTGTAAATTCCCAGACAAGTGGGTAAGTCTTAGCACCTACCTCCACAACCCTCCTCTCACCTCATAAACCATAGGTCCGGTGAACTTCTCCATGAGTGGCATTATGCCTGCTTGGGGGAGGGAATGGAGTGGTTTGAAGTGATCTTTTCTTGCACTAGTCATGGCTTTTCTCTCTTCTGAGGGCTCAGGGATTTTTCTGCTCCCCTCCCCACCATGAGTTCTGGTGAACTCAGGATGGCTATTTTTGTCTTATAATCATTAGCAGTTGTATCCTTGTGATGGGGAGTGATGCTGGAGATAATTTATTCTACCCTCTTGGTGACATCCAGTACGAGATTGTAGTGTTTTTGCCTGTGGGCATTCCTCAGATCCTATAGCTCCAGTGAAAAACAAAATAAAATAATATTACCTAGCCTTTCGAGCTTGAGTCAGCAGAAAACGGAGTTCAGGTCTGGTGACATGATTGGAAATTTAGAGAGGATATCTTGGAAAGAAGAGAGAGATGCAGAAGGATGAAAATCTAAAATCTGAGCATAAACTCTGCCCAAATACCAGGCTTATCACACAATTATGTAAGTATGGACCACACTAAAGTCCTCTGTGGAAAAAGCAGAGAGAAATGAGTGAGAAACTTATTCCTGAATGGCTGTATTACATAGTATAAGATTTATGAGATTTCTGCGCTTTTGACTGAATAAATTCCTCTACCCAGACATCAGGCATTGAATGATGTAAGATTATTGACACAATTCAGGGCTTACACACTAAACTCTGAGTGATTCTCAGATACCTCCTTAATTGTCTTGTGATTAGGAATGTATGTATTTCTATTTTAGCTTGAGTTCCTTGGATTGCAGAGCCTGAGAGAAGAATTTGGTTTCAGATACTCTTTTTGGGAGGTGATCCAAGGAAGCAGGAGTGAGAAAGTAGAGAGAGTGAGGTAGGCAGGGAGGAAAAGCCAAAACAAGGAGTGTATGATGAAGGTCACTGTTGTAGCAAGAGCAGCTAGATTCTACTGGCACATGTGAGAAGCCCAGAGATTGCAGAGATTGCCTTCCAAAAGTGTCCATCTGAAGAATGAGGAAGGATGTTTATGAATTTTAATTATAGCCTCCATTGGCTGGGGATTGCTCCTGAGGCTTTAACCACCCCGTCTTGGATTTGCCTGTATGTGCACTGAGTAGGCTGCCGGTGACCTCCCAGGAGTTAGGCTTTGGAAAATGAACTGAGCATTAAAGTGGAGATGTTAGTGTTTATCACTGGAAGCAGAAAATTGACTATATGAGTTAGAACCACACACCATGTATGCCCCTAAAATCATAATTAGTGTAAGAGTATATACCATAGGTATCAAAAACATGTGCTATAATCCTCTACTCACACCACTGTACCTCACGGTGAGGGAAGATAAAATGTCATTACAAGTCACACTATAAATAAATTCACTCTAGAAATCGTTTTTATCATTCCCCTGTAAAATGCCCAAATACATACTGGAATTACAAAATGAGTTAAATATAGTTAGAACCAATTTTTTTTTTTTTTTTTTTTTTTTTTTTAGGGTGGGGTGGTTAGATCACACTTGGAGATTTCTGATTTGGTGTTCTTCATGTATGCTATCATAGGTTGTTTTTCCAGAAACAGATCCTGAGAAAAGGGTTTATTTTAAAGTGATTTTTTTTAAGGATGTGCTTTCAGAAGAAACTGGTAAGGGAGTTGAGACAGCATGATAAGGAAAGGAGGAAAGCAAATAAGTGTGAAATTTCAGGAAAAGTCTTGATTCTCCAGTGGATATTATTTAGTCATAATAGTATAAACATTTATTCATTTTTATATTTTGAAATCAGCATACAGAGTTATTAAATTTTAGCACTAATTTCAGAACGTAGTGTCAATGTGCAGATGACTGCAATGGGAAAGCAAATTTTGGGAACAGTTGAAGAGAAGTGTGAGCATGTATATACATTTATCCTCATTAAATAAGGTGTCATAATATAAGATGTTTTCTTATAAGATATTTATTAAGATAATTAAATTAAAATTAATTAAATGTGAGATGTACATTAGATAAAGTTTCAAAGTTTAACAAAATAGAAAATCAGAACATAATTGCATTGAAAGGATGGGAGGAGGGAAAGAACTTATATTTTCCGTAGCTAGAAACTTACAAAGATAAGAAATTGAGTTTTTAAGTAACAAAAGATGTTGAGGACACTGTGAACTGAGCTAGCTATTACATCTTGTGATATAGCCATGAACAAAGTATTAGAAAAATATATATGACCATTAATTAAAGAAATCAAAAACATGGTTGTTTGGGGGGTAAGATGTATATTTATTCTCTGTGTTGCTAGAATAAAGTTGAGTAGCTGGTTGATAATAAATTAGCCTGTGAGTTTTCACTTTTACTCTGTTTATTGTTGTATAACTTTCACAGATATTACAACGTTTTGTTGCCTGTTAGCTATGAGAAAATATTAATTTTTATTCTAATTTTGCCACAGATTATTGAATTAAAACTTATTCTCTTTTATTATTTTTTACATTATTTTTATTGTAACATAGTTGTCTGTACATATCTGTGGAGTACAGCATTGAATATCAATACCTGTGGGCCATATATGATGTTCTAATTAGGATAATTAGTATATTCAACAATATACAATGTAATCATTCTTTTTGGCCCTTTACCAATTCCTCCCTTACCTCCCACCCCCTCCTTTCCCACTTCTGGTAACCCAGTTCTGTTCTCTTCTTTTGAAAGTTCAACATATTACTGTGATTGTTTTATCTTTTTTTTCTTTCTTCTTTCTTCTTTTAAAAAAAATTGTTTATTTTTTAGCTCCCACTTATGAGTGAGGACATGCAGTATTTCTCTTTCTGTGCCTGGCTTATTGCACTTAACATGATTTTCTCTAAGTTCATCCATGTCGCTGTGAATGGCAGTATTTCATTCTTTATTATGGCAGAGTAGTACTCCATTGTGTGTATATACCACATTTTCCTTATCCAGTCATTCTATTAAGCCTATTATTATTAAAATATTAAAACTTATTTTCTGATTTTGATATTTAACACATTGAATTTTATTGTTCTGACCTTGCTATACTAAATTCAACAAATAAAATCTATACCGATCCTTTCAGGCATGGAAAAACTCCTGGTTTTCTACTTGCATCAACTATATTGAACTTAATTAAACAGGGAAAATGACAGAAATAAATTCTAAATTTTTCTTTAGTAAAGCATTTTTTTTTTCAGATACCAAGGTATTTCAATCATGAAATAGTTTAAGGATTGACTCAACAGTGGTTACCTTTTGGGAGTGGGGATTTAGATTTGTAAACGGCAGGTCTCTGGACCATTGTTTTCTTAATGTATCATTGAAACAATACTTGTACAAATTTATGGGGTACAATGTGATGTTTCATTACATTTATACATTGCATAGTGGTGGAATCAGAGTGATTAGCATATCATTCATCTTAAACACTTATCATGACCTTGTGATGAGAACATTAAAAAACCTATCTTTTAGCTATTTTGAAATATACATACTTTATTGCTAACTCTATTCATCCTAATATGCATTAGAACATCAGAATTTATTCATCCTATCACAACTATAGCTTTGCACCGGTTGACCAGTCTCTTCTAATTCCCCTCCCTCCTCCACTCTCCCTGCTCTGGTAAGGACTATTCTATCCTTTAGTTTCATGAGAACAACTTTTTAGATTCCAAATATGTGTGAGATGATGCTGTATATGTCCTTCTGTGCCTGACTTATTTTACTTAACATAATGTCCTCCAGATTCATTTACATAGTCACAAATGATGGGATTTCATTCCTTTTTATGGCTGAATAGTATTCCATTGTGTATATATAACACATTTTCTTTACCCATTCATTTGTTGATGGTAATTTAGGTTGATTTAATCACTTGGCTATTGTGATTAGTGCTGCGATAAGCATATGACTTGAAGATATTTCTTTGACATACTGATTTTATTAACTCTGGATATATACCCAGTAGTGGGATGGCTGGATCCTGGATAGTTTTACTGTTAATTTTTTGAAGGACCTCCATACAGATTTCCATAATGGCTATACTAATTTACATTTCTACCCACGTCGTTCAAAGGCTCCTTTTCATCCACATTCATGCCAATACTTGTCTTTTGATTTTTTGATAGTAGCCATTCTGATTAACTTAAAGTGATATCTCATTGTAGTTTTAATTTGCATTTCCCTGATGATAAGCAACATTTAACACCTTTTCATATACCTGTTGGCCATTTGTATGTCTTCTTTTGAGAAATGCCTATTCAGGTCATTTACCCATTTTAAAAATTATTATCATTAGCATATCCCTCATTACAAATTGTAATCTTTCTGCATACCCTCCACCTAACCTATCACTCCCAACACCCTTTTCTCCCTGCCCCCTCATCTTTGGTATCCTTAGCTTTGGTCTTTCCTTCTGAAAGTTCAATGTATTATTGTGCGCGCTCTCTCTCTCTCCCTCCCTCCCTCCCTCCTTCTCTCCCTCCCTCCCTCTATCTTTCTTTTTTTCCTTCTTTCTTAGCACCCAGTTATGAGTGAGAACATGTGGTATTTCTCTTTCTGTGTCTGGCTTATTTCACTTATCATAATTTTATCCAGACTCATCCATGTTGCTGTAACTGGCAGAATTTTATTCATTTTTATGGCAGAGTAGTATTCTATTGTAAATATATACCACATTTTCCTTATCCAGTCATCCATTGATGGACATTTAGGTTGGTTCCATACTTTGGCTATTGTAAATAGAGCTGTGATGAACATGGGAGTGCAGGTATCCGTTTGACATGGTGATTTCCAGTCCTTTTGATATATAGCCATAGTGGGATTGCTGGATCATATACTAGTTCTATTTGCAGTTGTTTGAGAAACCTCCATACTGTTTTCCATAATGGCTGTGCTAATTTACAGTCGCACCAACTGTGTAGAAGAGTTACCTTTTCTCCACAGCCAGACCAGCTTTTGTTATTCTCAGTCTTTTAAATAATGACCAGTCTAACCAGGGTGAGATGATATCTCAGTGTAGTTTTGATTTGCGTTTCCCTGGTAACTAGTGATGCTAAGCATTTTTTCATGTACCTGTTGGCCATTTGTATATCATATTTTGAGAAATGTCTATTCAGCTCCTTTGCCCATTTTTTAATTGGGTTTCTGTCTTTTTTTTTTTTTTTTTTCTTTTCTGTTGTTTGAGTTTCTTGTGTATTATGCTTCTGCAGCAATGGCATGAACTGCATGGGGTGGGCTGCAATGGTTGCCGCAGTAATGGGAACCTCACAGTGCAGGTGGCTGTAGCTGTGGTGGCAGTGGCAGAAGCTGCATGATATAACCTTTTTGATGTGCTGTTAGAATTTTGTTTGCTAGTGGATTTTTTTAAATTTATTTATTTTTACGTTAAATTTTTTATTTCTTTATTATTAGCATATTCATTCCTACAAATCATGACTTTTTTATGCCCTTTACCAGACTTATCACTTCCTAAGTGCTAGTGTTTTGTTGAGGATTTTTGCGTCTATGTTCATCAGGGATATTGGTTTTGTTGTTTTTGTTGTGTCTTGCCTGGTTTGGGTATCAGGGTAATGCTGACATCATGGAATAAATTTGGAAGAATCCTCCTCTCCAAATTTTTGAAATAATTTGAAAATAACTGATATTAGTTTTTAACAAATGTTTGGTAGAATTCAGCAGTGAAACCATCTGACCCTGGGATTTTCTTTAATGCGAGACTTTATTACTAACTCAAGCTCATTATTCATTACTGGTCTGTTCAGGTTTTCTATTTTTTGTGTGACTTAATCTTGGTAAGTTGAATGTGTTCAGGAATGTATTCATTTTTTTCCCCATGTTTTCCAATTTGTTGGTGTATAGTTGTTCTTAAGTCTCTAATGATCTTATGTATTTCTGTGGTGTCAATTGTAATGTCTTTTTTGCTTCTGATTTTCTTTGTTTCAGTCTTCTCTCTTTTTCTTAGTCAGCTAAAGGTTTGTCAATTTTATTTATTTTTCAAAAAACCAACTCCTTATTGTTTTGATTTTTTAATGTTATTTCTTTATTTTACTTATTTCTGCTCTGATTTTTATTATTCCTTTTCTTCAACTAATTTTTTGTTTAGATTGTTCTTGTTTTGTAGTTCCTTGAGGTTGTTTATTCAAGGTCTTTCTACTTATTTGATGTTGGCATTTATTGCTGTAAACTTCCCTGTTCAAACTGCTCTCACTGTATCCTGTAGGTTTTGGTAAGTTGTATTTTCATTCCATTTGTCTCAAGAAATTTTAAATTTTTTAAATTAATTTATTCATTGACCCATTGACTGTTCAGAAGCATGTTGTTTAATTTCCATGTATATGGGTAGTTTTAAAAGTTTTTCTTGTTATCAATTTCTACTTTTATTTCATTGTGGTTGTAAAGGATACTTGACATAATTTCAACTTTTAAAAATATGTTGCAACTTGTTTTGTAACCTACTACATGCTCTGTCCTGGAGAATTTTTCATGTGCTCCTGTGAAGAATGTGTATTCAATAGCTTTTGGGTGCAATTATTTATAGATGCCTGTTAGGTCCATTTGGTCTTGGGTGCATTTCTTTGTTAATTTTCTGCCTGGGTGATCTGTCCATTATTGAAGTGGGGTTAAAGTCCCCCATTATTATTATATTAGATTCTATTTCTTCCTTTAGGTTTATTAATATTTGCTTTATATATATAGGTGTTCCAATGTTGGGTGCATATATATTTACAATTGTTATACTCTCTTGCTAAGTTGATGCTTTATCATTATCTAATAACCTTATCTCTTTTTAAAGCTTTTAATTTAAAGTCTATATTATTGGCCAGCTGCCAAAAAATACGTAAATAAATAAAGTTGATATTATCCAAATATAGCTACTCCTGCTTTTTCCATCTATCCACCTTCAGTGTATGTGTACCCTTATGGGTGAAATAAGTGTCTTTTAAGCAGCATGTAGCTGGATCTTGCTTTTTAATGCATTCAGCTAATCTACATCTTTTGAATGGGAATTTAATCCCATTTACATTCAAGGTAGTTTTTGAAAGGTGTTGCCTTACCTTGATATTTGGTTAATTGTATTCTACTTTTCGTAGATCCTCTTTTTTCTTTCTGTCTTCCCTTGTGGCTAAGTGATTTTCTCTAGTGGTATGTTTTGATTCCTTGCTTTTAATTTTCTGTGCATCTAATATAGGTTTCTGCTCTTTGGTTATTAGGAGGCTTACAAAATCATTTTATAGTTATAACAGATTATTTTAAGCTGATAACAACTTAACTTTGATTAAAAAAAGAAACTCTACCCTCCCCCCCTTTAACAGTTTTGACGTCATGATTTATATCTTTTTTGTATTGCCTATCTTTTGACAAATTAATGTAGTTATTTTTATTTTCAATATTTTTTCTATTAGTATTCATAATAAAGATATAAGTGGTTTAAGCACCACATTTATAGTTTAAGAATATTCTGAGTTTGTCTGTATACTTACTTCTCCAGTGAGTTTTATAGCTTCAGAAGTTTTCTTGTTACAAAGTATCATCTCTCTCTCTTTTATTATTATTATTATTATTATTTTTTGGTCTAAAGAACCTTTTTTAGCATTTCTTGTAAGACAGGTCTGATGGTGGTAAATTCTCTCAGCATTTATTTGTCTGGGAAAGTCTTTATCTTTCCTTCATTTATGAAGGATAGCTTCACTGAGTTCATTATTCCTGTTTGGTAGTTTTTTTTCTTTCTCAGCACTTTGAATATATCTTCCCTCTCTCTCCTGACTGTCAGGTTTCTGATGAGAAGGCTGATGCCAGGTGAATTGGAACCCTTGTGTGTTATTTGCTTCTGTTCCCTCAGTGATTTAAGAAATTCTCTCTTTGTCTTTGAACTTTGAGAACTTGATTATAATATGTCTTGGTATAGACTTATTTGGGTTGAATCTGATTGGTAACTTTTGACATTCCTGTACCTCAAAATTTGTATCTTTCTCTAGGTTTGGGAAGTTTTCTCTTATTATGTTTTAAGCTTTTTACTCCTTTGGCATTCTTAGGTCCTTACTAAATGTTAATAACCCCAAAATTATCTCTCTTGATGCTGTTCTGTAGTTCCTGTAAGCTGTCTTTGTTTCTTTTCATTCTTTTCTCTGTTTCTTCCTGTGACTGTGTATTTTCAAATAACATGCACCTTCTAGCTCACTGCTTCTTTCTTCTGTTTAAACAATTCTGTTGTTGATACCCTCTATTACATTTTTTCATTTTGTTCACTGTATGTTCAAGCTCTGATGTTTCTTTTCTTCTTTTTTTTTTATTGTTTCAATCTCCCTGTTGAGATTCCTTAATAAGTTACTGAATGGTTTCTGTGTTTTATATTTATTTTTTTCAGTCATTATTCATTTTTATTGTGACTGTATAGATATATTTTCTGTAACCAACTTCTTTCCCATCTCAGCTCAAATATCTTATTGGTGAAGGCTTCTCAGTATGCAGAATTGCAATTCATCAGCTTCCCCAGTTTTTCTACTCACTGTGATATACATTTAATTATAGCACATACTACCTTCTAGTATATTGTATATTTACTTGTTGATGATGTGTTTTGTCTCTCTCCCTGCCTCCTTCACTATAGTGAAGTCTATGAGTCAGGGGCTTGGCTTTTTAAAACATTTTTATTTTATTTTCTTCATTGTACATGTTTATGGGGTCTAGTTTGCTGTTTCAATACATGCATATGTTGTATAATGATCTAATCAGAATAGTTTGCATATCTATCACCTAAACATTTATCATTTCTTTGTGGTTGTAACCTTCAGGAACCTTTTTTCTGGCATCTTGAAACATACAATACAATATCATTAGCTATTGTCACCCTAGAGCACAAGAACCTATTCTTCCTACCCAACCGTAACTTTGTAACTTTGTACCAGTCTACCAACATTTCCCTGGCTCTCTTCCTCCCTTGCGTTTTATTGAATTTCACTGAATTTCCTGAAAACAACTACAAATTCTCTGAGAGATCAGACCTCTGCATTGCTTTAAGGTTGGTCTCTGGCACCTTATTCTCTTCATCTGATGCAGTCAAGGTTCACTGAATGATCGTGGTGCTTGTGGGTGAGCAACAAACATCTGTGCACTGAAAAATTAGGTATTTTCTCCAGTCTTCACAGTCTGGCTTTGTTTGGGCTTGTCCTTCCAGAGCTTCTAATCAGGCTGATTATTATGTTATCTGAGCTCATGGTCACTGCCAATATTTCATCAATAGGTGGCACGCTAAGCCCAGGTTTGCTGCAAGTACATGGTTGGTGTGTTGCGCTAGCTAGGATGGACTAGGAGAAGAGTCTAGAGAGGATAGTCTGTCCTGGCGGATTTGTGAGTTTCTGCCTAGGGACAGGGCAGGTTCAGAGGCTATGTCTGGGATCCACAGCTTGGGGGTCAGGTCTGCCTGATGATGGACTTCATCATGGCAGGCCTGGCACTGGGATTCAAGGCAATATCTTGTGCCTACTTTCCTCTCCATCTTCCAAGTGAATGATGTCTCTCCCCATGCTGTGCTGCCTGAGTTTGGAGGAAGGATGGGATAGGTGGTCCGTGGCCACTGGGCAGCTATTACACTAGATCATACCCAAAGTCCACAGCTACTGAGACCAACATAACACAGGAGTATGCCCATGGTCCAAGCTGCTACAGTCTGCCTGCTGTTGAGGTTTATGACTCAAGGCTGCTATAGACAGCAGATGGTGATGTGGGCTGAAACTTATGTCCATCTTACCAGGGCCACAAATCTCTGCCTGGCATGTAGACTGATTCAGAGGCTCTGTCTAGATTGACCTTTGGTCAGGAGTTATTGGGTTCTATCCAGTGTTTTGCTTCACCTGCCAGGCCGAGCACTGAGTTCCAAGACAAGGTCTTGTACTTTCTTCTCTCTCCTTCTCTGCTGCGAATGGAGTCACTCTCTTCTATGTTACCCATGTGATGTGGATTGAATTGTTTCCCTCAAAATTTTATGTATTAGAAATTTGATCCCCAATGTGATGCTGAGCAGGTGGAAAATCCTATTATGGTAATTTAAAGGTGAGGCCTTGAAGAGATGATTAGCTTCTGAGGACCATGCCCTAATGAATGGATTAATAATGGTGGCCATGGGCATGGTTCTGAGGGCTTTAAAAGGAGAGCATGTGAGAGTCTCTCTCTTTCTGCTTCTACCATCTCACAATGTGATACCCTGTGTCACTGAAGCCGCCACCCAGGAAGACCTTCATTGTTGCTTTGCCTCCCACAAATTTGTCACCCCTCTTCCCCTGGGTAACAGAGCTGCAAAGGATTACTCAAAGCCCATCTCTTCTGAGCAGTGAGAAGCCCCAAAGTGGTTAATTTCCCAGAACCCTCAAGAGAGAGGCATTCCTTCCATTTGGGAAATTAAACATGAATTGGGGTTCTCTTCCCACATTTATTCTCCAGACCAGGAAGTTACAGCAAGAGAACATAGGTGGGGTTGTAGTTTAACAATATAGGCTGATAACATTCAGTAAAGCAAGCAAAGTGACATTCCATAATGCAATTTGCAAAAGGTTAAGTCAATCCATCAACAAAAGCTTGATCTTAGCAAACATCCTCTCTCCCGACAGCAGCTTCCCAGTATCTTTACATATCAATCAGTAGCTTGTCTGTCCTTTAGCCAGCAACCTTGCTGTGTTACAATTCTTTATCTTACAACAGAGACTATAGCCTGGAGAAAATTTCCTGTCTTTTTCAAGGTCAACATTTTATATGTACTTTTAAGAAGTTAGGCTAAATCTGAACCTGCAAGAAACTAGGCCCTGTGAAATATATTTGCTTTATAAAAATATTGGTATACTCCACACTTCACCAGATGTGTTCCATGGACATTGGACTTCCCAGCCTCAGAAACTGTAAGCAATAATTTCATTTTCTTTCAAAGTACCCACTTTCAGGCATTTTGTTATAAACAACAGAAATGGACTGATACACCATTGTTGTGGGAGGGATGGTAGGGTCAGTCTCTTGGCCACCAAAGCTGACTCTAAGCTGGGTCACAGTTAAAGCCCATGGCCTCCAGGACCAGCACAACCTTGGGATATGTCCCCAGTCCACATCACTACAGCCTGCCTGCACTTACTTCCCTCTCCTTCTCCCAAGCAGACTGTGTCTGTCTGCACACTGTGTTGCTTACAATTGGAAGAAGAATGATGCAGGCCATGAGACTGTATTAGTCCATTTTTTGTCACCAATAGCAGAATGCCTGAAACTGGGTGATTTACTAAGAAACAAAGTTTATTTCTTACAATTTTGGAGGCTGGGATATCCAAGGGTCAGGAGGCACATCTGGTGAGAGCCTTCTTCTTCGTGGGAACCCTCTACAGAGTAACATGCAACACAGACAATCACATGATAAGGAGGAAGAGCACTTTCATGTGCTGTCCTTATAAATCCACCAGTGTCCCTCTTGTGACAACCCACTCATCCATTAACCCAAATCCATGAATGGATTAATTCATTCACAATGGCATAGTCCTCATGATCTAATCACCTCTTAAAGGAGCCACCTTTCAACACTGCCACACTGAGGATCAGTCTTCTACATGAGCTTTGGAGGGGACAAACATTCAACCCTTATCAGTGACTCTTCTTTCTACTCTCTTCAAGGCATCTTTACTTCTTATTATGCTAAAACTAGGTAGTGTGATCTCTCATCTGTTTTCCTTAGCTCTTTTGTAGGCACTTTTCTGCATGGATAGTTGTTCAAATTGACGTTTCTGTGGGGAGATGCTCGCTGGAGGGTCTTATTCCACTACCCTATTCTACCTCTTTAGACCATTGCTTTCATTTTTGAGCTATTTGAATTAGTGCATGTAATTATTTAATAGCAAAAAAACCCCAAATGAAATCAAATTTTTAAAATAAATAAATCACTCTGATTGTTCTGTGGAAGGGAAATTGTGCACATAGGAAAATCAATTAGGACATCTAGTGCAGTAGAAAGATGGAGAAAAGTGGACAAATTTATAGGAATTCAGAAGGTAAGGTAAGCAGGAGTCGGTCATTGATGACCACATGAGAGGAAATTAGGATCCTGAGTACTATGTGTTCAAGTCCAAACTGTGGGATTGGCTAGTTTTAGGCAATTAGGCAGGGTTTGAGGGTGGGAAGAGAAAAACGAAAATCCTAGACTAGTTGTGAGCCAGTGGTCATCACAGAGGCACGGAAACCTTGGTGACAGTAATAGTTCAGAGTACACGATCTAACATTCAGTCTGACCTGAATTTTAAACCTGGATTTAATTTACCAATTAAGTACATTGAGACAAGTACATTAGGCTAAGCTTCACTCTTTCATCTGTAAAATCAGGATAATGTGAATACTTAGCTCACCAAATTATTGTGAGGATAAAAGGAGATCATGTAGGTGAAGCTAAGCACAGTGCATGGCAAAGAGTAAGCTCTGAATGAAAATTAGTACTATCACAGGTAAGCTGCTTCCATCAAGGGGGGCAACAGGAGGGAGTGAAAGAACTTTCTAATATTAGGATTAGCAGAGAATTAGATTGAGTCTTCAAGTTGGAGATCACTGTCTCTAATACCATGCATCTAGTCATATAAACCACTAACCAGTTGTCATCCTTTGGAGGCATGCAGTTTGAGAGACTAAGTCTTATCTGAAGTCATCCAAATCTCTTTTTACCTCACAGTTCTCTATACAACTTTAATAATATTTATTTTATATCATTTAGTAGAAAAAATATGTCCATGTCTTAAATAATTGTGCTATTTAAAATTTTCAATGTCATTCCATTCATATTCCCAAATATACCTAATGGAGGTGCATCTACCACTATGAATTACTCATAAAATGAACAAATGTTGTATGAAGTGAAGATTACTTTCTTACATTTGAAGTGTAATATTTTTTAGCCTGAAATATCAAAGTAAAGTTAGAACCAATATTTAGCTTTCAGATAATTTATTATATTGTGCTCCCAATACTTATCAAATGAAAGTGCACCAACACCTTAAGAAATGAAAAAAATTGATCACTTGAGAATTGACAGAACTCTTTTAAAGATTAATCTCTAGAATGCTCAGGGATTTATCCCCAAAGGCGAGCACTAATAAAAGCTAGCATGGCAGCTCATAAAAACAAGGACTTTGAATTTATTACTGTAAGATGAATATATTCTTATTCAAGAGGTAAGATTTTGGCCCTTGTTAGTGAATCTTATGTACTGATTTTCATTTATCATTGGAGACAACTTTATTCTCTCAAGTTGTATGTGTACTCACAAGCCATAATTGAGAAACAGGGTAGATATAATCAGGCAGTCAGTTAGCAGGTAACTTTAGCTGAATTAAATTAAGTGTCAACAGTCAATTTAGTGTAAATAAACAGGCATAATTCAATTTACCAAGATTTCTCATTTATCCACCCATATGACTAGAAACTCACGTGGTGTTTCAACACTACCTAAATTTGCACTCGGCCAATTTATTAGTGAATGCTAATAAATTGACTAACTTTGTGATGCTTTGGGAACTTACTGTTAATAAATATCTTGTGGAAAAACCTGCTTTGTTTATTGGTCTAAATGCTCTAGCCTCACAAGCAACCAGACTCTTTGGACAAAGACAGACATATAAAGCCAGAAAATTTGGAAAAGAGGGTCAAACTGGCTACTAGCTAGGTAAACCTGGGTAAACATCTTAACTTTTTGTGCTGAAACATTACTCAGCTGGATATTATACCTAATATAAGATTATTTCATTCTACAATACTACAATTAGAAAACATTGTTGCATTAGGAATTGATTTGATTGCTGAATAAATGTACTGTAATTATGTTCTGAATATTAATCACGTACTGTTTTGAATAGTGATTAAATTGATTTTTCGAACTACTTGATACTACTTGATGTAACAATATTTGAATTGGAAATATTAAAATATTTAAATTTATAATAGTTGCCTTCATTCATAAACTTAACTTGACACTTCTTCTATTTATTCCTTGTTCTATCAACAAAATTGTAGTTGTCCTTTTAAAAATTAGTGTTTTTTAACTGATAGACTTATCAAGTATGTAACTAACTATGCAACTCTTTTATGTAATAGCTGTAAGAAAACTGAAGGGATAATCTGTTATCTACACATTTCCAAGTGTCCTAGACTTCATGGTATTACTCAACTTCATTATACATAGTTATTCCAGGGATTGACTAAATTTAAGCTGCCTGGGGTTCATATTCTGATTCCATCACTTGCAATGTGTAACTTCAGGTAAGTTACTGAACATTTACAAACTCAGTTTTCTCATCTATAAAGTGCAAATAATAAAAGCACTTAATTTTAAAGTATGAAAATTAAAATAAAACTATATCTGTTACACTCTTAATCCTGTGCCACTAATTTAGCAAGTATTCAATAAATGTTAGCTATTCCACAAGTCGCTATGACATAATCCCAAATTAATATATTTCAGTATTTTTGTAATACAATTCCTACATTCCTTTCTGTTATTCTCATGTCTTTATTTTAAAATCTGTATGTTTAAAGCCACATTGAGTATATTTTACTAAAAAAAGAAGAAGATATACATTATTTGAGGCACATTTCCTGGTGTTTCTGTTAAAAACGAGTTTTAAGATATAGATAGACTAATTATGGGTTCTGAAGTAAAGAAAAGAATTATTTCAAACTTTACTTGAATGACATATTTGTTTATAATAACTTTTGTGTGTGTTTTAATAGAAATAAAAATATCAAATTTATAACTTTAGTGATGCAGTATTTCATCACAGGTTCATTTTGGTATCAGCTTCATTGATCATGGATTACCCAGTGAATGGGAACCACACTGCAATGACTGGGTTCGTTTTATTGGGCTTAACAGATGATCCAGTCCTTCGAGTCATCCTCTTTGTGATCATCCTGTGCATCTACCTGGTGACCTTATCTGGCAATCTCAGCACAGTCATTCTTATCAGCATCTCTTCTCAGCTCCATCATCCTATGTATTTTTTTCTGAGCCACTTGGCTTTTGCTGACATAGGCTATTCATCTTCTGTCACACCCAACATGCTTGTAAACTTCCTGGTGGAGAGAAATACGATCTCCTATAGTGGATGTGCCATCCAGCTTGGTTCAACTGCTTTCTTTGGGACAGTCGAATGCTTTCTTCTGGCTGCCATGGCATATGATCGCTTTGTGGCAATCTGCAACCCACTGCTTTATTCAACTAAAATGTCCACACAAACCTGTGTCCAGTTACTTGCAGTGGCTTACATAGGTGGTTTTCTCAATGCTATCTCCTATACTTTTTCCTTCTATTCTTTATTCTTCTGTGGACCAAATCAAGTCAATCATTTTTTCTGTGATTTTGCTCCTTTACTTCGACTCTCCTGTTCTGATGTCAGTGTCCCTGCAATTGTTTCTGCATTTTCTGCTGGCTCCATTGTTGTGGTCACAGTGTTTGTCATAGCTGTCTCCTACGTCTACATCCTCATCACCATCCTGAAGATGCGCTCCACTGAGGGGCGCCACAAGGCCTTCTCCACCTGCACCTCCCACCTCACTGCTGTCACTCTGTTCTATGGGACCACCACATTCATTTATGTGATGCCCAAGTCCAGCTACTCAACAGACCAGAACAAGGTGGTGTCTTTGTTCTACACGGTGGTGATTCCCGTGTTGAATCCCCTTATCTACAGTGTCAGGAACAAGGAGATTAAGGGGGCTCTGAAGAGAGAGCTTGCTAGAAAAATATTTTCTTAGTGACATCCTTATTTCTGTAGGATTTCATGTAATAATATCCTATTAGCTGTAATAACAAAGAAAACTGAGTACTTGTGGTTGAAATATATCTGTTCACCTATAATTAGCCAGTTTGGAGCTTTTTAGTGTACGTAGGAAATTTTTAGATATCCAATAGTAAATTAAAGGCCCCTAATTAGTTATTTGCCTTAAATAAAATTAAGTTAAATCTATAACTAAGAAAAACAAATTGTTTTACATGAAATACTTCGCATGCTGAATATTCTTTTTAGAGTGCATTCACATATTTTCAAAAGTAGTTCTCTGATATAAGCTGAAGTCACTGTACTCCTAAACCTTTAAGACTATGTCCATATTCAGCAGCAGCTTATCTTGAAATGTTTTTGATAGTTGTCGTTGTGATTTAGTCCGTCTGAGAGGAAATGACAAAGTGGAACCAGACAGTAATGCACCTGGGTAACACTTACTTATGCTACAGTATTAACCTGAATCTTGTTTCCCATCCTCTACGAAGTGTTCTTGAGGTTTCAGGCCAATTCAGGTACACCTGTTATCCATGCTGCAGAATCTTGTGTATTCTCTTCAGAATGCTCAATATACCTGTACGTACATATTCAATGTTTTTTTCTCCACAATGCTGGATGCTTCCTATGGAAGCTACGACGTCTTGCCTGTCGCCCATGTATCTAATTATCACAGAGTTCCTGGAATATGTAAGCACAAATGCGTAATTGAAACGAAGTAAAGAAAAAAATATTGAAATAATGGATGGCTGAATGAAGCTTTTGCTCTTGCTCGAACCACTCAGTGACTCTGCTGGCCTTGCATTCTGGCCACTGATCCATTGAATGCCTCAGCTTGATTCAAATGATTGAATGTTTGCATCAGATCCTGCTACAGCTGTGACAAGATTTTACACAAACCCATACTCACCATATCTATGCCACTCTCTTGACACTGTTGATAACAAAGATTAGCAAGTGAAGGCCCAGCCTAGTTCACCAAAATATTTGTAATCACACTCTACTAAATAATTTTTTCCCTATGTATTTGCATGGTTGGATAGCTATAAAACCTAGAAGCTAAATGTCAGTGATAGTGGTAGAAGCAGTAGTATGAGTATGAGCAACAGAAGCTAAAAATGAGATTGTTCAGCACATTCCAGGCACTGTTCTTAGTGATTTACAAGTATTGATCCAATTATTCCTCAGAAATGCTCTATAAAAGTTTTTTTCCATGCTTATTTATAGAGGATATAACTGAGACACATGTAGCTTAAGGAAAAGATCACGGTCACAATTATTCTCTTACTACTTTGACTTCTTTTAAGGCATATACTTTCTGTGGAAGAGCAGAGTGAGGGGCACTTTGAGAATACTTCACCACTAGGGGACTTTTAAAAAATTATAATCGACACATTGTAATTGTACATACTTAAGAGGTGCAATCTGATGTTTTCATACAGATATGTTGTATAATAATTGTGTTAAGGTAGTTAATGTATCAGTCACCTCATGCATTGATCATTTCTTTGTGGCAAATACATTCAGAAGTCTCTTCTCTAGCTAGTATGCAATACATGAAAGTTGACTACTAACCATAGTCACCCTACTGTGTGCAATAGAGAATCAGAACTTATTCCTTCTGTCTAATTGCAATTTTGTACCAATAGACAAACCTCTCCCAGTTTTCCCTCCCCAATCTCCCTTCCCCAGTCTCTGATAATCACTGTTCTACTCTCCGCCTTTATAATATCAACTTTTTTTTTTAGATTACCACTAATGGGCTTTTTTTTGTCTGACACATTCCTTTCTGCAAAGTCTTTTTATATAAAGTAATTACAAAGAGTTCCACATCTGGATATGGCAGGCTAATTTGTATTTGCCAACTTTCTGGCATAAAATAACTAAGAAGGTGGATAGATATTTTGTAATGTTTGAAGGCATAGATTTCAGGTTCCCTTGAAGCTAAAGTAGCTTCATTTCTCTCAGAATCTGCCGCATATTAGTAAAAAGAAATTCCCGAGGTTTTAGACAGCAAACAAGTATAGGGAGACTTTGAGACTTGAGGAACAATGCAGCAATGAGTCTTCTGGGTTTCATTATTACTTCCATATATCCTAGAGAGGGTGCTGCAGAAGGGTACAACCCAGAAATACCAACAGACACAGGAAAACAAAACAAAACAAGAAACCTCTAAGAAAAGCTTGCTCCCTCGTAGACAAAGAACTAGGAAAAGGGTGACTTTGACGGAACAAAAAGGCTTTGGTAATACCTGCCTTATTCCAGACAAGAACTAATGGGAAAATCATACCCTTTCTATCCCACAGATTTCAGTGAGGCCAAGCAGGGAGGTGATTATAATCCCACCCTCTCTTTGATCCCCCTGCCAGGGTAGTCAGTGAGGTCTAATGGAGAAATGAACCTCTGCTGCCACCTGGCAGCACTGAGACTTAATGAGATGGTGTGAGGTGGGAATAGTCAGTACTCTGCATCCCGGTAGTTCCTCAGCCCCAATGTGAGCAGCAGCCCTGTGGGGAACTGAGCTTTTCCTGCTACCTCCAGCAAAGCAGCGCGAGCTAGATCTTCACTTCCCCCTTCCTGCCTGGCAGTGGGTCCCAACAGGGAACAGATCTTACACACAGCCAAAAAGGAATGCAAGTGAGTGTCCCACCTTCACTAGGAAAGAGTCAACAGAGCAGAGGGCAAGCTGAACTTCCACCTCACCCATCTGGAAGGAGGAAATATGAGTCATCATTCCACATTTGGCAGAGTGGTGGCAGTGGGGCTCAGCAGGCAGCTGAACATACACATGCACTGGGAGGTTTCACTTACCCCTCAATGTGAGGAGGGCCTGCTAAAAAAGGATTGAATATAACTCAGAATCTCATAATATAATACCCAACATGTTCATGATACAATAAAACATCAAGTGTCATTCCAAGAAACAAAAAAAATCATAACTTAGATGAGAAAAGACAATAGATGCCAACACTAAGATGAAACAGATGTTGAAGTGATCTGACAGGGATTTTAATGCAGCCGTGAAAAAAAAAATACTTCAAGAAGCAAACATTACTTATCTTGAAAGAAAAGAAAAAGATAAAAAATCTGAGCAACGAAATAGAAGTTACAAAAATGAGCCAAATGGAAATTATAGACCTGCAAAATTCATTTATAAAAATTATTTAAAATACAACAAACTTGCTGAATGGGCTCCGTAGTAGAATGGAGTGACAAAATACAGAATCAGTGAACCTGAATAAAGATGAACAGAATTTACCTATTCTGTACAACAAAGAAAATAGATTGAAACACACAAAGAAAAAGAACAGAACTACATGGACCTATGGGACAATAAAAAGAGCTAATATTTATATCTTGGGATTCTCAGAAGGAGATGAGAATAAAAGGGAGACTGAATAAGTATTCAAAGAAATAATGGCTGAAAACTTCCCAAACGGTGAATGATATACGGTCCTACCTCAGTATTTGCAGGGGATTGGTTCTGGGACCCCCCTGTGGATACCAGTCTGTGGATGCTCAAGTCCTGCAGTTGGCCCTGTGGGGCCTGTGGATGTGAAAAGAAGACTCTTCATATCCGTGGGTTCTGCATCCCCCAAATACTCTATTTTTGATCTTCGATCCTTGGTTGGTTAGATACATGGATGCAGAACCCACAGACATGGGAGACTGACTGTATTTATTTTAAAAAATCCACTTATAAGTGGGCCAGTGTAGTTCAAACTTGAGCTTTTCAAGTGTCAACTGTATAGAAGTATAAATTCAGTAATGTGAGCAAATGTCAAATAGGATAAACCCAAGGAAATCCACACCAAGACACATCCTAATCAAACTTGTGAAAATTAAAGACAGAAATATCTTGACAGAAGCCAGACAGAAAATATACATTTACTTATAAGGGAAAAGCAATTGGAAAGGTAATGAGTTTCTCATCTGAAATGATGAAACCAGAAAGAAGTGGTACAACATTTTTCTTTTTTGTTTTTTTAATTATTAAAAACTGTATGTTTAAGGTGTACGACTTGATGTTTTGATGTAGATGTACATAGTGATATAATTATAACAGTCAAGCAATGGGCCGACCCCGTGGCGCACTCGGGAGAGTGCGGCGCTGGGAGTGCAGCGGCGCTCCCGCCGCGGGTTCAGATCCTATATAGAGATGGCCGGTGTGCTCACTGGCTGAGCAGCGGTGCAGCCGACACCAAGCCAAGGGTTGCGATCCCCTTATGGGTCACAAAAAACAAACAAACAAACAAACAAAAAAACAGTCAAGCAAATTATCATATTCATCATCTCACATAGCCACCTTTTTCTGTGATAGGAGCATCTAAAATCTACTCTCTTAGCAAACTTCCAGCATACAATACAATAGTATTAACTACAGTGTTCATGATGTGCATTAGATCTCTAAACTTACTCCTCTGGCATAACTGTAACTTTTTAACCTTTAACCTATGTCTCCCATTCCCCCACCCCCTGACCCTGGTAACCACCAATCTGTTTCTATTTTCATTTTTTTGACTTTAAAAAGATTCCACATATGAGTGAGTTCATGAAATACTTTTCTTTTTGTGTATGACTTATTTCACTTAGTCTAATGTCCTCCAGGTCCATCTATGTTGTGGCAAATGGCAGGATCTCGTTTTCTAAGGGTGAATAATAGTCCATTGCACACACACACATACACACATATATCACATTTTCTTCCTCCATTTGTCCATTGACAGACACTTAGGTTGTTTCCATATCTTGGTGTTTGTGAATAATACTACAATGAACATGGTGGCTCAGATGTCTCCATGAGATTATAATTTCATGTCCGTTGGTATGTAACCAGCAGAGAGATTGCTGGGTCATATGATAGTTCTATTTTTAGTTTTTTGATGAACCTTCCATACTGTTTCCATAACAGCTACACTAATTTACAGTCCCACCAACAGTGCACAAGGATTCCCTTTTCTCTACACCCTTACCAACACTTGTTATCTCTTGTCTTTTCTGTAATAGACATTCTAATGAATGTGAAGTGATATCTTATTGTGGTTTTAATTTGCATTTCCCTCATAATTGGTGATACTGATTAGCATGCTTTCATGTACCTGTTGGTTATTTGTATGTCTTCATTTGAAAAATGTCTATTCAGATGCTTTGTTCATTTTTAATTAAGATTTGTTTGTTTGTTTTTTGCAAATGAGTTGTGTGAGTTCTTTACATACAGTTGTGTCACTTAACAATGGGAATATGTTCTAAGAAATGCATCATTAAGTGATTTTGTTGTGCAAACATCATAGAATGTACTTACAGAAACCTAGATGGCATAGCCTACTACACACCTAGGCTATATAGTATAGACACCATTGTATATACAGTCCATTGTTGACCAAAATATCCTTATGCAGCTCATGACTGTGTGAAAGATTTCCAGATCAAAATGGATTGCATGTGTTAAAACTCCACACAACCCCCAACAAGTATAGCAGGGGAGAGGCCATAAAGTGGGGAGTTCTCATACATGTATGCCCGATAAGAAGAACTATCACAAAGAACTCTGCAAACCCATGACCTTGTATAGAGGCTATTGCAACCTTAATAAAAAGTACTTCTCTCAGGACATATGCCCAGCAACTGCCTGTCCATCCTTGGACTGGTGTCACCCTTGTTATTGATCTTGTAGCCAAGGTTAATACCCAAAATAATTATGTAATCCTCCATAATTTTTCCTTTAAAACCATTTGACTTCCTTTACCTCCCTGAATATGCACATTGTTTTCTTTATCACCTGTATTCCCATTGCAATGTTCTATTTCCAACTAAGCTCATTATTCTTTTAGAGAGACTCTCTCTGTTTGTTATTTAGGTTGACAACTCTATTTTGGAAATTAACTCCTTATCAAATATATAGTTTGCAAATATTTACTCCCAATATGTATGTGGTCTTTTCATTTTGTTGGTTGTATCCTTTGCTTTGCAGAAGATTTTAAGTTTGATATAGTCCCGCTTTATTTTTCCTTTTCTTGCCTGAGATTTTGATGGCAAATCCAAAAAAATCATTGACAGGGCCAATGTCAAGGACATTTTCCCTATGTTTTCTTTTAGGAGTTTTATGATTTTAGATCTCACATTTGGTCTTTAGTCCATGTTGAGTTGGTGTTTGTGACTGGTTTGAGATATGGGTTCAATTTCATTCTTTTGCATGTGTATATCTAGTTTTCTCAACAGCATTTATTGAAGAGACTATCCTTTTCCTATTGTGTATTCTTCATGCCACTGTATAAAATCAGTTGACTGTACATGTATGGGTTTATTTCTGGTCTCTATTCTTGGTTGATGGGTATTTTTTATCAATTTTAAAAATTATTTTTAAATGTGATAAAATACACATAACATAAAATTTACCATCTTGATCATTTTTAAGTGTCCAGTTTAGTGGTACTAAGAATATTCCCATTATTGTGCAACTGTCACCAGCATCCACCTCTAGAACTATTTTCGTCTCATAAAACTGAAACTCTGTACCCACTACACAATGATTCTCCATTCCCCTCTCCCTCCAAGCCTCTGGAACCACCGTTTTACTTTCTGTCTCTTTGAATTTGACTACTTTAGGTATCTAATATAAGTGGAATCATACAGCATTTGTCTTTTTGTGACTGGCTTATATCATTTTGCATGATGTCCACAAGGCTCATCCATGTTGTAGCATATTTCAGAATTTCCTTCTTTTTAAGGCTAAATAATACTCCATTGTATGTATATACACATTGTATGTATATACCATATTTTGTTTATCCATCTTTTAGCTATTGTGAAGAATGCTGCTATAAACATGGGTGAACAAATATCTCAATATATTTCTTATATATCCAAATATTTTTCAATTTGGGGGGCATATACCAAGAAATGGAGTTGCTGGATCGTATGATAATTCTATTTTTAAATTTTTGAGAAACTGCCATATTGTTTGCCACTGTGGCTGCACCATTTTACATTCTCATGAACAGTGTATAAAGGTTCAGATTTATTCACATTCATATCAACACTTTTTATTTTCTGGTTTTCTTTTTTTTGATTGTAGTCATCCTATTTCATGTGAAATGGTATCTCTGTGTGATTTTGATTTGTATGGTAACACCGTACTTTTTATTACTATAGCTTTGTGATGTAATTTGAAATCAAGAAGTGTGATGCCTCCAGCTTTATCTTTCTTGTTTAAGATTATTTTAGCTAAATACTGGCAAGGATGTTGAGAAAAGGGAACTCTTCTACACTGTTAGTGGGACTATAAATTAGTACAGCCATTATGGAAAACAGTATCGAGGTTTCTCAAACAGTGTCAGATAGAACTATCATACAATCCAGCAATCCCACTACTGGGTAAATACACAAAGGAATGGGAATCATTATGTTGAAGGGATACCTGCACTCTCATGTTTATAGTAGCTCTGTTCACAATAGCCAAGACATGGAACCAACCTAAATGTCCATCAATGGATGACTGGATAAGGGAAATGTGGTATACATACACAGTGGAATACTACTCAGCCATAAAAAAAGAATGAAATCCTGCCATTTGCAGCAACATGGACGAGCCTGGATAAAATTATGTTAAGTGAAATAAGCCAGGCACAGAAAGAGAAATACCACCTTTTCTCATTCATAGGTGAGAGCTAAGAAATGAAGAAAGAAAAAAGACTATAATAAAATGTTGAACTTTCAGAAGGAGAAAACAGACCTATAGTTACTAGAGGTGGGAAAGAAGGAGGGAGAGGGGGGAATAAGGAGTAATTGGGTAAGGGACACAAAAAGTAGTTATGATTTGTAGTGATGAACATGCTAATAATATTGATTTGATCATCACATACTGTACACAGATACTTATAGTCACCTCTGTACCCCATAAATATGTATTAAAAAGATTATTTTAGCTATTTGGGGTCTTTTGTGGTACTATAAAAATTTTAGGATTCTTTTGTCTATTTCTGTGAAAAATGACTTTGGAATCTTGACAGGGATTTTATTGAGTCTGGAGGTCACTTTTACAGTATAGATATTTTAACAATATTAATTCTCCCAATCCAAAACAGGAATATCTTTCCATTTGTATGTGTCTTCTTCAAAATTTTTTGTTAATGTTTTACAGTTTTTCGTATTCAGATCTTTTACCTCCTTGACTAAATGTTTTCCTAAGTATTTAATTTTATTTTTTTATGCTATCCTAAATGAGATTGCTTTCATGATTTCTTTGTCTGATAGGTAATCATTACTTTAAAGAAGTGCAAATAGTATTTGCATGTCGATTTTGTATCCTGCAGCTTTCTGAATTCATTGATTAGTTCTGACAGCGTTTTTGTGTGTGGAGTCTTTGGGGTTTTCTACATATTGCATCATGTCAATTATCTAGGGATGATTTTACTTTTCTTTCTTCCTGATTTGGGTGAATTTTATGTCTTTTTCTTGCATAATTTCATTGAATGAAGAAGTGAAAATCACTGTTTTACATTTGAAATTTAATATCCTTTAACCTGAAATAGCAAAGTAAATTAGAATCAATATTTAGCTATGAGATAATTTATTATATTGTGCTCCCAATAATTATCAAATAAAAGTGCCCTGACAGACTTCCAGGTAGATGGCAGACTAGAAGTGCCCAGGGTGTGTTTCTCCTGCAGATGAAGATCAAAATGCACCCGCTAGCACTGCTGCCACAGTTGCTGGAGCCATTGTCCAGGCCCCAAACCATTGCCCGTCATGGAGCAGCAGTCCAGTGGGTGGCCTGTCTTTGCAGACATAGACTCTGCAGATGAAAGGGAGGTGGCTGCAACTACTGCCACCACTGGCATCACCACAAGTTAATCCTGCTGCTGCCAAGGACACTGTAGCTGAGGGAGGCAGTTGCAGCCACTGGTGCTGCTGCTGCTGCAATGAGATAACCCTGCTGTCAGCAAGGACTGAAGATGTGAGGAAGGAAGTGGCAGCCACCAGTGCCTCTTTTGCCCCCATGAGGCAAACCCATTGCCACTGTGGACATTACAGACATGAAGAGGCAGTTGCAGGCACTGTCACTGCTGCCACCCCCACAAGGTAATCTTGCTGCTGCCAAGGACACCACAGACATCAGGGAGGCAATTGCAGCTGTGGATGCAGTGGCTGCCTCATGAGGTAAACTTACTGCTGCTACAGACACTGTGGCTATGTGGGCTGCCACTGTGGGCACTACAGCCAAATGGATGGCTGCTGCAACCACCACTGCTGCAGTAGCTGCCACTAATGGCACTGCCAGATGGCCAGCACCATCATGTGAGCAACCTCCTGCCACTGGAGCCACCAGGCCACAAAGGCAGGCCACCAGGCCACCAAAACCACCTCCACAGCTACCACCATTGATAGGGTGTCCTGATACCACAGCAGCAGGTGCTAGAGCAAAGAAAGAAAGAATTTCTGATCTTGAAGACAGTCTCTTTGAATTAGCTCAAAAGGATGAAAAGAAAAGCAAAAAGAATTTTTATAAAATGAAGAAAATCTAAGAGGTAGAAGACATCCTCAAGTGCACAAACATGCAAGTCATGGATTCCTGAAAGGGAAGACAAAGGAAAAGGCATTGAGAACATATTCAAAGAAATAATAGTGGAAAACTCTCCAGGTATAGTGAGAGACATGGATCTTCAGATCCAAGAGGCTCAAAGATCACTAAACAGATTCCAACCAAAAAGGTCTTTTCTGGGGCACATTATAGTTCCACTGGCAAAGCTCAGAAACAAAGAGAGAATACTAAAAATAGCAAGAGAAAAGTGTCAAGTCAACTAAAAGGGAGTCCCCATCAGATTAACAACACTGTTCTAAATGGAATCCCTAAAAGCAAGATGATAAAGTAATGATATATTTAAAAAGCTAAAAGAAAAAACTGCCAGCCTAGAATATAATACAATACAGAGTACAGTAGAGAATAGAATACAATACAGAATAGAATACAGCAAGGCTATACTTCAGAAATGAAGGAAAAATAGTGTATTTCCCAGACAAACAAAAACTATGAGTGTTCACCACCACATGACCAGCCCTAAAAGAAATCTTCAAGGGAGTCTTGCATCTGGAATCTGAAAAGTGATAATCACTACTATGAATACACAAGAAAGAACAAACCCCCCTGAAAGAACAAAAATGTGAATGAGGAAGAGAAGGAAACTGTATCTTACCATCTCCAAAAACTAACAAACCCTGGAGACAAACAATAAAAGTGGAAGAGAGAAACAAAAGATATCTAAAACATACAAATAAATATCGATAAAATGCCACAAGTAAGACAATACCTTTCAATAACAACCCTAAATGTAAATGGATTTCATTCCCCACTCAAAAAACACAGACTGGTTGATTGTGTTTAGAAACTAGACCCAACTATATGCCGCCTACAAGGGACTCATCTCAGCTGTAAAGGCACACACAAAGAGTGAAGGAATGGAAAAAGACATACCGTGCAAATGGAAATGAAAAAATGAGTAAGAGTAGCTATACTTATATAGGATAAAATAGACTTTAAACTACAAACTATAAAAGGAGACAGAAATGGCCACTATATAATGATAAAGAGATCTATCCAACAAGGAGACATAGCAATCATAAATATATATGCACTCAACTCAAACACCCAGATATATAAAGCAAACACTATTAGACCTAAGGAAAGAGATAGATGCAAATACAATAATAGTTGAGGAACCCAACACCCCTCTCTCAACATTGGACAAATCGTCTAGACAACAAATGAACAGAGAAACACAGGATTTAAACCACACTTTAGACCAATTGGACTTGGCATATCTACAGAACATTTAATACAACAGACACAGAGTATACATTCTTCTCATCAATGCTTGGAACATTTTCCAGAATAAACCACATGTTAGGTCACAAATCAAGCCTTAACACATTTTTTTAAAAATTGAAATAATTTCAAATACCTTCTCAAACCAAAATGGATTAAAACAGGAAATCAATAACAAGTGGAACTCTGGAGAGTATACCAACACACGGAAATTAAACACATGCTAATGGACTACACATTGGTCAAAGAAGAAATTAAACAGGAAATAAAAAATATTCTTGAAACCAATTAAAATAAAGACACATAATTTCAAAACCTTTGGGATGCTGCAAAAGCATTGCTTAGAGAGAAGTTTACTTCAATAAATGCTTACATCAAAAGGATAAAATGATTTCATACATACAGTCCAATGCTTCATCTCAAAAAGCTAGAAAATCTAGAACAATTCATTCTCCAAATTAGTAGATGCAAAGAAATAAAGATCAAAGAAGAGCTACAAGAATATAATAAAAACCCCCAAAATGATACAAAAGATCAATGAAACAAAAAGTTGGTTTTTGAGAAGATAAACATAATATACAAACCATTAGCCAGGCTAAAAAAAAAGACGGAGAAGACCTAAATAACAAAAATTAGAAATGAATAAGGAGACATTACAACAAATACCACAGAAATACAAAGAATCATTAGAGACTTTTGTAAACATCTATATGCAAACAAATTTGAAATCCTGTAGGAAATGGATAAATTTCTGGGCACATATATATGACCAAGGTTAAACCAAGAAGACATAGAAAACCTGAACAGATCAATAACAAACAATGAGATTGAAGCAGTAATCAGCAGTCTCCCAACAAAGAAAATCCCAGGACTGGATGACTTTACTGCTGAATTCTACCAAACCTTTAAAGAGGAATTAATACCAATTTTCTTCAAGCTATTCCAAAAAAGTAGAAACAGAGGCCATTCTCCCATATTCATTGTAGGAGGCCAGCATCACCTGGTGAAAATCCAGACAAAGATTCAACAAAAGAAAACTATAGGCGAGGTTTCAAGATGGCGGCGGCTGCGGCGGCTGGCGCGGAGTAGCTGAGGTGGAAAAGGTGGCCACTGGGCCTCAGGCAGCCGGGAAACTTGTGGACCTTCCTCTGGCCATCTCTTAAGGGAGGACCGCTGCTGGTGGCCGGTCGTGGGGGCTCAACGCCACTTTGCCCCCGGCAGGAGAGGCTGCCTCATTTACAGGCAACAGCTTTGAAGTGTGGAGCAGGAAAAGAACTGATTCTTAGCTGCAAAAGCGAGTCTTGAAACAGGGAACACGGCGCCAGGGCTGCTGTGGATGCAGCCAGGATCCCGGAGGCTGGGGCCGCACTGAAGGCGGCCAGCTGCCCTATTCAGGATTCGAGGTTTCAGGCCAGCATTAAAGAAGATTCCTGGGAGCGCCCGAGCAGCGCCGCGACTGAACAGCCCGAGGCGGCAGCGCCGAGAACACGGAAGGCAACAAACCAGAGACAGAGTGAGCGCCCGACCTGGCACAGCACTGTGAGTGATCCCTGGCACAGCTCTGTTCAGGGGGTGGATACCCACGCGGCTCCCGCCTGCACCACCAGGCCACTCACTGCCCCGGTGCTGCCTCCATTTTCCCAGGTGTGGGCAGCTCTGCCCTGCTCGGCCATCACTGAGCCCATTTGCTTGGCCTGGCGCGGGGCTTTCCGGACCCTGCGGGCCGGCCTCCTTTCCCACTCCCTCTGCGGTTCTCAGGCGGGGCTGGGGGTGTGGGGTGTCCCGACCAGTGTTGGGAGGGCTAGGAAGTACAGGCGGGCCGACTGTCACTCCACCACACCCTGGACTCCGGCCCCGGTAAACTTCCTGTTACTGGGAGGCAGATACCATCTCTGCGACCACCAGTTTGGAAAAAAGCCTAACGAATTTCTGGTTGGGAATAGTGTGGTAGGAGAGTTCCCAGGTCCGCTTGAACCTGCCGGAGAGCAGGCTGCAGGCGGGCACTAGACTCGGTTTATACCAGGGGGATACAAAGGTGAACAAGACCCGAGAAAGATCTACACAGTGCTACAAAGGCACCCAGAGAGACCGGTCGTCTGTGCCTAGCAGAAACCTGGTAGACTTCCTGGGCGAGGCGGTGCTGAGCAGGGTCTTGAAGGCCCAGCTGATAGACGAGGGGTGCAGAAGACACACCCCAGCCCAGCACAGTGTGCACAGAGGGGGGAGACGTGCGGCCAGGGAGGCGGAGACTCGACAGAAATCACACACCCGGTGGGGTCGCCACTGCACGATCTAACAGCCTGGGCCAGAGCACACGGAACGGGGAGAAGTCCTGTACAGAAAGTGAAAGCTCAACAGAGATCACACACCCTGTGGTACGTGATCCACCAGCCCAGCAGAGTCCAAGCTGACCAGAAAGGTGGATCCCCGGAGAAGCCCAAGACCCGAGGCAACCACACACACAAGACACTAGAGGCCAACTGAGCAGTCACGGCGGGAGCCATACCAAATTGGCAACCACAGCAACATCCTAGTTAGTCATTAGTCTCAAACCGGTGGACTGTGAAAACCCCTGCCACAATGAATAAACACCAAAAAAAAGACACCAGAAATACAAAAAATCAAGAAAGTACACCACCAAAAGTTAATAAATCTCATACTCTAGATCCTATAGAACAAGAAGCCCTTGAAATAACTGACAAGGAATTTCGAGTGATAATTCTAAGGAAACTGAATGAGATACAAGAAAACTCAGCTAGACATCATGATGAAATGAGGAAAAGTATACAGGATCTGAAAGAGGCAATATACAAGGAAATCAATGTCCTGAAAAAAAATGTAGCAGAACTTGCTGAACTGAAGAAGTTATTCAGCGAAATAAAAAACACAACGGAGAGTTTAACCAGCAGGCTTGTCGAAGTTGAAGAGAGAACCTCTGAACTTGAAGATGGGCTGTTTGAAAGAACACAAGCAGACAAAAAGAAAGAAAAAAGAATCAAGGACATGGAAGAAAATCTGAGAGAGATATCAGACAACCTCAAGCGCTCAAATATCCGAGTCATGGGTATTCCAGAACGGGAGGAAAATGGAGATTCCATTGAAAACATATTCAACAAAATAGTGGCAGAAAACTTTCCAGGTATAGGAAAAATCACAGATCTTCAGATCCAGGAAGCTCAACGATCTCCAAACGTATTCAACCCAAAAAGGCCTTCTCCAAGACATGTCATAGTCAAATTGGCAAAACTCAGAGACAAAGAGAGAATCTTAAAAGCTGCAAGAGAGAAGCGTCAAATCACCTATAAGGGAGCCCCAATCAGGTTAACATCAGACTTTTCATCACAAACCCTAAAAGCTAGAAAGGAATGGGATGATATTTTCAAAATACTAAAAGACAAAGATCGGGCCGACCCCGTGGCGCACTTGGTAGAGTGCTGCGCTGGGAGCGCGGCGACTCTCCCGCCGCGGGTTCGGATCCCATATAGGAATGACCAGTGCGCTCACTGGCTGAGTGCTGGTCACGAAAAAGACAAAAAAAAAAAAAAAAAAAAAAAAAAGACAAAGATTGCCAGCCAAGAATACTCTACCCTGCAAGGCTATCCTTCCGAAATGAAGGGCAAATAGTATATTTCTCAGACAAACAAAAACTGCAGGAGTTCACTACCACAAGACCACCCTTACAAGAAATCCTCAAGGGAGTACTGGGTTTGGTTCCTGAAAAATAACTACCACTGCCATAAAAACCTAAGAAAAATCTAAACCCGCTAGTACAATAAAAATGGCATTCATGAAGAGAAAACAAGCTAACAAAAACACTATCTACAACCTAAGGAACCAACAAACAAAGAAAACAAACAGTAAATCAGAAAGCAAGGAACAAAAGACACCTAAGACAACCAAACAACCAAGAAAATGCTAGGAATAAATCAACACCTTTCAATAACAACTCTTAATGTTAAAGGCTTAAATTCCCCAATTAAAAGACACAGACAGGACCCAACTATATGCTGCCTACAAGAGACCCACCTCACCCATAAAGATTCACACAGACTAAGAGTGAAAGGATGGAAAAAGATTTACCATGCAAACAGAAAAGAAAAACGAGCTGGAGTGGCTATTCTTATAACTGACAAAATAGACTTTAAACTAAAAACCATAAAAAGAGACAATGAGGGACACTACTTAATGATAAAAGGACTGATCCATCAAGAAGACATAACAATCATAAATATGTACGCACCCAATGTTGGAGCAGCCAGATTTATAAAACAAACTCTATTAGACCTAAAGAAGGAAATAGACACTAATACCATAATAGCAGAGGACCTGAACACTCCACTGTCAATATTAGACAGATCATCTAGGCAAAGAATCAGTAGAGAAACACAAGATCTAAACAAGACTCTAGACCAATTGGAATTGGCAGATATCTACAGAACATTCCACCCAACAACCTCAGAATATTCATTCTTCTCATCAGCACATGGATCATTCTCCAGGATAGATCACATATTAGGTCACAAATCAAGTCTCAATAAATTCAAAAAAATTGGAATTATCCCATGTATCTTCTCAGACCACAATGGATTAAAACTAGAAATTAATAACAAACGAAACTCTGGAAACTATACAAACACATGGAAATTAAACAGCATTCTACTTAATGACATATGGGTCCAAGAAGAAATCAAGCAGGAAATCAAAAAGTTTATTGAAACTAATGAAAACAATGATACATCATACCAAAACCTGTGGGATACTGCAAAAGCAGTATTGAGGGGAAAATTTATTGCATTAAATGCTCACTTCAGAAGAATAGAAAGATGGCAAGTGAACAACCTAACACTTCACCTTAAAGAACTAGAAAAACAAGAACAATCCAATCCTAAAGTTAGCAGACGGAAAGAAATCATTAAGATCAGAGCAGAACTGAATGAAATTGAAAACCAAAAAACAATTCAAAAGATCAACGAATCAAAAAGTTGGTTTTTTGAAAAGATAAATAAAATTGACAAACCATTAGCATGGCTAACAAAAAAAGAAGAGAGAAGACTCAAATAACAAAAATTAGAAATGAAAAAGGCTATATTACAACTGATTCATCTGAAATACAAGGAATCATTCGAGACTACTACAAACAACTATACACCAACAAATTTGAAAATCTGGAGGAAATGGATAAATTTCTGGACACACACAAGCTCCCAAAACTGAACCGTGAAGACGTAGAAAATTTGAACAGACCAATAACAATAAAGGAGATTGAAGCTGTTATCAGAAGGCTCCCAACAAAGAAAAGCCCAGGACCAGATGGATTCACAGCAGAATTTTACCAAACATTCAAAGAGGAATTGACACCGATTCTTTACAAACTATTCCAAAAGATTGAAATGGACGCAAATCTCCCAAACTCATTCTATGAAGCAAACATCATCCTGATACCAAAACCAGGTAAAGATATAACCAAAAAAGAAAACTACAGGCCGATATCCTTGATGAATATAGATGCAAAAATCCTCACTAAAATACTAGCAAACAGAATACAGCAACACATACGTAAAATTATTCATCACGATCAAGTGGGATTCATCCCAGGGATGCAAGGTTGGTTCAACATACGCAAATCAATAAATGTGATACACCATATTAATAAACTCAAACACAAGGACCATATGATCATCTCTATAGATGCTGAAAAAGCATTTGATAAAGTTCAGCACTCATTCATGACAAAGACCCTCTATAAGTTAGGTATAGAGGGAAAGTATCTCAACATAATTAAAGCCATATATGCCAAACCCACTGCCAATATCATCCTGAATGGGGAAAAGCTGAAAGCTTTTCCTTTAAGAACAGGAACTAGACAATGATGCCCACTCTCACCACTCCTATTCAACATAGTGTTGGAAGTACTAGCCAGAGCAATCAGAGAAGAGAAGGAAATAAAGGGCATCCAGATTGGAAAAGATGAAGTCAAACTGTCCCTGTTTGCAGATGACATGATCCTATATATCCAACAGCCTAAAACCTCTACAAAAAAACTGCTGGAATTGATAAATGATTTCAGCACAGTAGCAGGATACAAAATCAACACACAAAAATCAGTAGCATTTCTTTTCTCCAATAGTGAACATGCAGAAGGAGAAATCAAGAAAGCCTGCCCATTTACAATAGCCACCAAAAAAATAAAATACTTAGGAATTGAGTTAACCAAGGAGGTGAAAAATCTCTATAATGAGAACTACAAACCACTGCTGAGAGAAATTAGAGAGGATACAAGAAGATGGAAAGATATTCCATGCTCTTGGATTGGAAGAATCAACATAGTGAAAATGTCCATACTACCCAAAGTGATATACAAATTCAATGCAATCCCCATCAAAATTCCAAAGACATTTTTCTCAGAAATGGAAAAAACTATTCAGACATTTATATGGAACAATAAAAGACCACGAATAGCCAAAGCAATGCTGAGCAAAAAAAATAAAGCTGGAGGCATAACACTACCTGACTTTAAGCTATACTACAAAGCTATAATAACCAAAACAGTATGGTACTGGCATAAAAACAGACACACTGACCAATGGAATAGAATAGAGAATCCAAAAATCAACCCACACACTTACTGCCATCTGATCTTTGACAAAGGCACCAAGCCTATTCACTGGGGAAGGGACTGCCTCTTCAGCAAGTGGTGCTGGGATAACTGGATATCGATATGCAGGAGAATGAAACTAGATCCATACCTCTCACCGTATACTAAAATCAACTCAAAATGGATTAAGGATTTAAATATACACCCTGAGACAATAAAACTTCTTAAAGAAAACATAGGGGAAACACTTCAGGAAATAGGACTGGGCACAGACTTCATGAATACGACCCCAAAAGCACGGGCAACCAAAGGAAAAATAAACAAATGGGATTATATCAAGCTAAAAAGCTTCTGCACAGCAAAAGAAACAATTAAAAGAGTTAAAAGACAACCAACAGAGTGGGAGAAAATATTTGCAAAATATACATCTGACAAAGGATTAATATCCAGAATATATAAGGAACTCAAACAACTTTACAAGAAGAAAACAAGCAACCCAATTAAAAAATGGGCAAAAGAGCTAAGTAGGCATTTCTCTAAGGAAGATATCCAAATGGCCAACAGACATATGAAAAAATGCTCAACATCACTCAGCATCCGGGAAATGCAAATCAAAACCACATTGAGATACCATCTCACCCCAGTTAGGATGGCTAAAATCCAAAAGACTATGAACGATAAATGCTGGCGAGGCTGCGGAGAAAAAGGAACTCTCATACATTGTTGGTGGGACTGCAAAATGGTGCAGCCTCTATGGAAAATGGTATGGAGGTTCCTTAAACAATTGCAAATAGATCTACCATACGACCCAGCCATCCCACTGTTGGGAATATACCCAGAGGAATGGAAATCATCAAGTCGAAGGTATACCTGTTCCCCAATGTTCATCGCAGCACTCTTTACAATAGCCAAGAGTTGGAACCAGCCCAAATGCCCATCATCAGATGAGTGGATACGGAAAATGTGGTACATCTACACAATGGAATACTACTCAGCTATAAAAACGAATGAAATACTGCCATTTGCAACAACATGGATGGACCTCGAGAGAATTATATTAAGTGAAACAAGTCAGGCACAGAAAGAGAAATACCACATGTTCTCACTTATTGGTGGGAGCTAAAAATTAATATATAAATTCACACACACACATACACACATACACACACAAACCGGGGGGGGGGAAGAAGATATAACAACCACAATTATTTGAAGTTGATACAACAAACAAACAGAAAGGACATGGTTGGGGGGGAGGGGGGGAGGGAGAAGGGAGGGAGGTTTTGGTGATGGGGAGCATTAATCAGCTACAATGTATATCGACAAAATAAAATTAAAAAAAAAAAAAAAAAAAAAAAAATGGGCAAAAGAGCTAAGTAGGCATTTCTCTAAGGAAGATATCCAAATGGCCAACAGACATATGAAAAAATGCTCAACATCACTCAGCATCCGGGAAATGCAAATCAAAACCACATTGAGATACCATCTAACCCCAGTTAGGATGGCAAAAATCCAAAAGACTATGAACGATAAATGCTGGCGAGGCTGCGGAGAAAAAGGAACTCTCATACATTGTTGGTGGGACTGCAAAATGGTGCAGCCTCTATGGAAAATGGTATGGAGGTTCCTTAAACAATTGCAAATAGATCTACCATACGACCCAGCCATCCCACTGTTGGGAATATACCCAGAGGAATGGAAATCATCAAGTCGAAGGTATACCTATTCCCCAATGTTCATCGCAGCACTCTTTACAATAGCCAAGAGTTGGAACCAGCCCAAATGCCCATCATCAGATGAGTGGATACGGAAAATGTGGTACATCTACACAATGGAATACTACTCAGCTATAAAAACGAATGAAATACTGCCATTTGCAACAACATGGATGGACCTTGAGAGAATTATATTAAGTGAAACAAGTCAGGCACAGAAAGAGAAATACCACATGTTCTCACTTATTGGAGGGAGCTAAAAATTAATATATAAATTCACACACACACATACACACACACACACACACAAACCGGGGGGGGGGGAAGAAGATATAACAACCACAATTATTTGAAGTTGATACAACAAGCAAACAGAAAGGATATTGTTGGGGGGGAGGGGGGGAGGGAGAAGGGAGGGAGGTTTTGGTGATGGGGAGCAATAATCAGCTACAATGTATATCGACAAAATAAAATTAAAAAAAAAAATAAAAAATAAATAAAAAAATAAAAATAAAAATAAAATAAAATAAATAAAAATAAATAAAAAAAGAAAAGAAAACTATAGGCTAACATCTTTGATGAACATAGACACAGAAATCCTCAGTAAAATGTTAGCTAATAGGATACATCAACATATCAAAAATATATATATATATACCATAATCAAGTGTGATTCATCCTGGAGATGCTAGGATGGTTCAATATGGGCAAGTAAATAAATGTGATCACAACATCTTCAAAATCAAAGACACAAACCATTTTACTATCTCATAAGATAGAGAAAAATCATTTAACAAAATTCAGCATCCTTCATGATAAAGGCTCTCAACATATCGGGCATAGAAGGAAAATATCTCAACACAATAAAAGCCATATACAACAAACCCACTGTAAGGGGAAATGGGGAAAAGTTGAAAGCTTTTCTCTTAAGAATAGGAAGAAGACAAGGATGGCCACTCTCACCACTCCTATTTAACATAGTGTTGGAAGTACTAGCCAGAGCAGTTAAGCAAGAGAAAGAAATAAAGGACATCCAGATTGGTAAAGATGAAGTCAAATTATGCCCATTTGTAGATGACAAGATCCTACATACAGAAAAGACTAAAGACCCTACAAAAAAAAAAAATACCCAACCAAACAAACAAAAAAAAACCACCTCTTAGAGTTGATAAACAGTTTCATAAAGTTGCAGGATACAAAATCAACACACAAAAATCAGTGGCATTTTTATAATGAACTATCAGAAAAAAAATCAAGGAAGCTAGCACATTTACAATAGTCACAAAAAACCACGGAATAAATTTAACCAAGGAGGTGAAAAATCTCTACAATGAGAGCTACTAATCACTACTGAGGGAAATTAAAGAGGACACAAAAATGTGGAAAGACATTCCATGTTCATGGATTGGAAGAATAAATATTGCGAAACTGTCCATACTACCTAACGCAATCTACAGATTTGATGCAATCCCTGTCAAAATGCCAATGGCATTTTTCACAGAAGGAGAAAAATAAAAGTCCTAATATTCATATGGAGCAGAAAAGACCCTGAATAGCCAAAGCAATCTTGAGTAAAATAAATAAATAAATAAAGCCAGAGGCATAACACTACCTGACTTCAAATTATACTACAAAGTATTAGCAACCAGACCAACATGGTACTGGCGTAAAAATAGACACTCTGACCAATGGAACAGAATAAAGATTCCAGAAATCCACTTATATAGCTACAGCCAACTCATCTTTGACAATGTAAATAAGAACATGCACTGGGGGAAAGACTGCCTCTTCAATAAATGGTGCTGGTAAAACTGGGGATCCATAAGTAGAAGAATGAAAATAGACTCATACCTCTCGACGTACACAAAAAGTAAACTATAAATAGATTAAAGACTTAAGTATAATACCCCAAACTATAAAACTCCTAAAAGAAAACATTGGGGAAACACTTCAGGAAGTAGGACTGTGTGAAGTCTTTATGAATGTGTGCTCTGGGGAAAGCACAAGCAACAAAAGGAAAAATGAAAGCGATTATATCAATCGTAAAAGATTCTTCACAGAAAAAGAAAGAATTAACAGAGTGAAATGATGACCTACAGAGTAGGAGAAAATATTTGCAAACTATGCATCTGACAAAGGATTAATATCCTGAATATACTAGGAACTTAAACACTAACAGTAAAGAAAATCCAATAACCCAATTAAAAAATGGGCAAAGGAGAGAATAGGCATTTCTCAAAGGAAGGTATACAAATGGCCAAGAGACACACGAAAAGATGCTCAGCATCACTAATCATCAGGGAATGCAGATCAAAACCACATTGAGATATCATCTCACCACAGTTAGACTGGCTATTACCAAAAAGAGAGAGAATAACAAATGCTGGCAAAGATGTGGAGGAAGGGAACCCTCTTACACTGTTGGTGGAACTGTAAATCAGTGCAGTCATTATGGAAAATGGTGAGGAGATTCCTAAAACAACTACAGATAGAACTGCCACACAATACCGCAATTCCACTGCTGGGTATATACCCAAAGGAATGGAAGTCATCATGTGGAAGGGAAACCTGCACTCTCATGTTTATAGCAGCTCTATTTACAATAGCCAAGAGTTGGAACCAGCCTAAATGTCCATCGATGGGTGACTGCATAAGAGAGATGTGGTATATATACACAGTGGAATACTATTCTGCCATAAAAAAAGAATGTAATTCTGCCATTTTCAGCAACGTGGATGAACTTAGAGAATACCATGTTAAGTGAAATAAGCCAGGCACAGAAAGAGAAATACCACATGTCCTCCATTCATAAATGGGAGATGAAAAAATAAACAAATAAGTAAAACAAGAAAGAAAGACACAAGAATCATGATAACATGTTGAACTTTAAAAAGGAGAAAACAGAACTGAGGTTACCAGAGGTGGGAAAGGGATAGGGAGAGCAGGGTTAATGAAGGAATTAGTAAAGAGACAGTAAAATCCATTACATTGTATAATGTTGAATGTACTAATTATCCTGATTTGAACATCACATATTGCATACAGGTATTGACATTCAACTCTATACCCCACAGATATGTGCAATCAACTATGTTACAAATAAAAAACACCAACACCTAAATAAAATGAAAAAAATTGATCACTTGAGAATAGACGGACTCTTCAATATTACTTGTATTTGTGTGAATTGAACTACTCAATATTCACTTGAGGATGTGATAATGATCCCTTGTGCTTTTGAATTCACATTTGATTCCCTAGAATGCTCAGAGATTTATCCCCAAAGGAGAACAATAATAAAAGCTAGCGTGGCTGCTGTATAAAAATGAGGATTGGAATTTTTACTGTAAGATGAATAAATTCTTATTTCAAGAAGTAAGATTGTGGCTTTTATTAGTGAGTATTATGTGTTGGTTGTCATTTAACATTTAAAACAACTTTATTCTCTAAAGTTATATGTGTACTCATAAGCCATGGTTGATAGGGTAGATGTAACCAAGCAGTCAGTTAGCAGGTAACTTTAGCTGAACTTAATTCCCACAGTCAGTTTAGTGTGAATGAACAGGCATATTTCAATTTACCAAGATTCCTCATTTATCTACCCATGAGAACAGAAACTTAATGGTTTTTCAATACTATCTATATTTGACATTCAGCCGTAATGCTAATAAGTTCAGTAACTTTGAGATTCATTGGGAGCTTAGTTAGTAAATATCTTGTGGAAAAACCTATTTTTTTGTATTGGTCTGAATGCTGTAGTATCACAGGCAACCAGAAATTTAGAAAAAAGATAGGGATGTGAAGACAGAAAAGTTGGAGAAGAGGATGAAGCTGTCTACTAGCTAGGCAAACCTGGGTAAACGCCTTAACTTTTTATTGTGAAACTTTACTCAGCTGTATGCTATGTTCAAATTAATATTTCATTCTACAATACTTTAATTAAAAAATGTTGCTACATTAGGGGATGATTTGATTGGCCTGAATAAATGTAGTGTAATTATGTCCTGAATATTAATTATGTATCATTTTGCAATAGTGATTACATTGATATTCTCAACTACTTAATATAATAATATTGTAATTAAAATTTAGAAAGACTCCTTACACAGATACAGACATGTGCCTACTAATGAGTTTTCAGTTAATGACAGACCTCATACCGAATGTTGGTGCCAGAGGATTATAGGTGTGTAGTAGGGTATTCATCTAGGGTTGGGTAAGGACACTCTATGATGTTCGTACAATTCTGAAATCACCTGACAAAGCCTTTCTCAGATTGGATCGTATTTCTGTGGTTGAGTGAGTAATGAATGTATGCAAATAATGGGACACTAAAGTAAAAATAATAATTTTTAGTTCAGACTTTACTTGAATGGTATATTTGTTTGTAATAACCTCCATGTATGTATTAATAAAAATAAAATCATCAAATTTATAACTTCTTTAATATACTATCTTCATCACAGGTTCATTTTGGTATCAGCTTCATTGATCATGGATTACCGAGTGAATGGGAACCACACTGCAATGACAGGGTTTGTTTTATTGGGCTTAACAGATGACCCAGTCCTTCGAGTCATCCTCTTCGTGATCATCCTATGCATCTACCTGGTGACCTTATCTGGCAATCTCAGCACAATCATTCTTATCAGCATCTCTTCTCAGCTCCATCATCCTATGTACTTTTTTCTGAGCCATTTGGCTTTTGCTGACATAGGCTATTCATCTTCTGTCACGCCCAACATGCTTGTAAACTTCCTGGTGGAGAGACAGACAATCTCCCATAGTGGATGTGCCATCCAGCTTGGTTCAACTGATTTCTTTGGGACAGTTGAGTGCTTCCTTCTGGCTGCCATGGCATATGATCGCTTTGTGGCAATCTGCAACCCACTGCTTTATTCAACCAAAATGTCCACACAAACCTGTGTCCAGTTACTTGCAGTGGCTTACATAGCTAGTTTTCTCAATGCTATCTCCTACACTATCTCCTTCTTTTCATTGTTCTTCTGTGGACCAAATCAAGTCAATCATTTTTTCTGTGATTTTGCTCCTTTACTTCAGCTCTCCTGTTCTGATGTCACTGTCTTTGAAATTGTTTCTGCATTTTCTGTTGGCTCCATTGTTGTGGTCACAGTGTTTGTCATAGCCGTCTCCTACATCTACATCCTCATCACCATCCTGCAGATGCACTCCACTGAGGGGCATCACAAGGCCTTCTCCACCTGCACCTCCCACCTCACTGCGGTCGCTCTGTTCTACGGGACCATCACATTCATTTATGTGATGCCCGAGTCCAGCTACTCAACAGACCAGAACAAGGTGGTGTCTTTGTTCTACACGGTGGTGATTCCCATGTTGAATCCCCTTATCTATAGTCTCAGGAACAAGGAGATTAAGGGGGCTCTGAAGACAGAGCTTGGTAGAAAAGTATTTTCTTAGTGACGTCTTTATTTTTGTAGGATTTCATGTACTATCTCAAAATAATAAAAGGAAATTGAGTGCCTTTGGTTGAAATACGAGTGTACTTCAAAAAGATCATGAAAAGGTTCATTTTATCTTTTAATTTTATTTTTCCATGAACTTTTTGTGGTACCCTTGTATATGTATCCATATATAATTAACTGGTCTGGAGCTTTTGAGTATGGGTAGAGAGTGGATTTTTAGATATCGAGTAGTAAATCAGAGTGCCATAGTTACTTCTAATAAACTTAAGTTAAATTTATCATTAAAAAAATTTTAGTTTACATGAAAAAATACTCAAGCTGCTGAAAGTTAAAAAAAAACATTTATATTTATTTTTCAAAAGTAATTTTTTGTTTTAAGTTGAGGTTACTATACATCCAAATCATTAAGTCTGTGTTCCTTTTTTTATCTGTCACCACTTTTTAATTATCATTTTTATTTATTTATTTATTTTTAAATTTTTAAATTTATCATTATACAATGTAATTGATTTTCTTGGCCCTTTACCAATTCCTCCCTTACCCACTCCCTCTCTCCCTTTCCACCTCCATCAACATCATATCTGTTCTCTTCTCTTAAGATGTTCAAGGAATTATTGTGATTGTTGTGTCTTTTTTTCTATTTATTTGATTATTCACTTATTTATTTTTATTACCTCCCACATATAAGTGAGAACATGCAGTATTTCTCTTTCTGTGCCTGGCTTATTTCACTTAACACAATTTTCTCTATGTTCATCCATGTTGCGCGAATCACAGTATTTCATTTTTCTTTACAGCGGAGTAGTAGTCCATTGTGTAGATATATGACATTTTCCTTATCCACTCGTCTGATGATGGGCATATATCCAACTCTTGGCTATTGTAAATAAAGCTGCATTAAACATGGGAGTACAAGGCCGGCCCTGCTCACTTGGAAGAGTGCAGCGCTGGTAGCACCAAGGCCGTGAGTTCGGATCCTATATGGGGATGGCGGTGTGCTCAATGGCTGAGCGTGGTTCAGACAACATCGTGCCGAGGGTTGTGATCCCCTTACCGGTCAAAAAACAAAAATAAACAAACAAAAAAACAGGGGAGTACAGGTATCTCTTCAACATGATGATTTCCATTCCTTTGGGTATATACAGTGGGATTGCTGGGTCATATGGCAGTTCTTTCTGTAGTTGTTTGAGAAACCTCCATACTATTTTCCATAATGGCTGCACTATTTCACAGTCCCACCAACAGTTTAGGAGGGTTCGTTCCCCTTCTCTGCATCCTCGTCAGCATTTGTTATTCTCAGTCTTTTGGATATTAGCGAGACTAACTGGAATGAAGTGATATCTGAATGTTGTTCTGATTTGCATTTCCTGGATGCTGAGCGATGTTGAGCATTTTTTCATGTGTCTGTTGGCCATCCGTATACCTTCCTATGTTCAATTTCAACAGCAGTTTATCATGAAATGTATGTGATAATTGCAAGTATGACTGTGTATATTCCGAAAGGAAATGGGAACAGAAAATAAAATTGCTAGAGATGTTTTTCTTGCAGTAAGTTTATCTGTTGGGGATTGGGCTTTGTGGACCTGTAAAATTCTGGTCTGTGTTTCTGGCCTCTGACGCAGGTCATGGATATAGGGATCCCCAGAAAAGAAAGGATGAGATGCCCCCTACTAACCTGTGAATTCTGTCAGGTCAAAAGGGTAACTTCCTCTGTAGAAATGATCAGTATTTCTGAACTCTACAGTGACTGAGTGGAACAAACTCTTGGAGTGACTTGTTCACAATCAAACCCTCAATCTGCTAAGGAAGCTTGAGGGCACTGGACAGTTTGTCCACTAATAATCTTAATTCACTGATAATTACTACATTTTCTTCCTTCCCTGCCCTCTCTTCTACCCCCAAATTTCTCCCCTTAGGTAAGAGACACCATCATTCAATCAATTTATTGATTCTGAAACCTGAGAGTAGTTTATTTCTCCTTCCTCCTTCACATTACTACATTCCATTGCAAAGTCCTGTACATCCTGAGTCTAATGTTTACCTATTGCTTCTCTTCATCTTCATTGTCATCACTTCTATTTCAAGCTGCCACCTATACACCTATAGTACAATAGTGCCTTCGACATGGTTAATGTTATGTGTAGAATTGGCTAGGCTATGGCACCCAGTTGTTCGGTTGAACACCAAATCAGATATTCCCATAATAGTATTTTTCTGATGTGGTTACCATTTAAATCAGTAGACTTCAACTAAAGCAGATTGGCCTCCCTAATACAAATGGGCCTTCTGTAATTGGTTGAAGGCCTTAAGCGAAAAGACCAAGGTCTCCCAAAGAGGAAGGAATTCTGCCTCCAGACTATCACTGGGCTCTATATTGCAACATCATCTCTTTCTGGAATTTCCAATCTGCTCACCTGCACTGTGGATTTCAGACTTCCCAGCCCCCACAATCATAGCATCAGCCAAATCCTTAAAATCTCTATTTCAGTCATTGTCTGTCTGTCTGTCTGTCTGTCTGTCTGTCTGTCTGTCTCTCTCTCTCTCTCTCTGCATCTCATATATACCGATATGGACGGACACACACACACACACACACACACACACACACACACACACACACACACACACACACACACACACACACACCATACCCACACATACCCTCTTTGATTTGTTTCTCTGGAGAACCCTGACTATTAACCCTAACCAGCTTTCCTCTTCTGTCTCTTACTCTCTTCTGTTTCTCCATACACGAACCATGGTCATAAATCTGAATAGATAAGTTCCCTAGTTTAATCCTCCGAAGATATTGAAATGATGCCAATAATTCTTAATATGGCTTACAAGGTACTGAATATGGCTCCAGTTTTAGTTCTGTCTTCACCACTCTCCTTCTTGGCCTTAATCACACAAACTGTAGGAACGAATCATTTGCTGATCCTTAAATCCTCAGACACACCTGTATTCTTTGCTGCCTAAAGACCTTGTTATGTTAAGTATCTGTACTTGAAATGCATTTTTCCTCACACCGGGTTATCACCTTCTTATGCTATAAGTACCAACCTAAATGCTGTTTCCCAGTGCCTAGGAAGCCTTCTTGAGGCTCCAGACCAAATTTGGTACACTTGTTATCCCCTCATTAAAACCCTGTGTATTTTCTTAAAAAATACTCAGTGAACTATAGTTACAGATTTGATGTTTGTTTTCTCCACAATGCTGGAAGCTTCCTATAGATAGCTACCATGTTTTTCCTCTTCCCCTATGTATCTAATTTTCACACAGTTCCTGGAGCATAGTAAGCATAAATGCATAGGTGAAATGAACGAAAGAAAAAAATTAATAAATTAATGAATTAATTAATGGCTAAACGAAGCTTTTGCTCTTGCTTGAACCACTCACTGACTCTGCTGATTTTGCATCCTGGCCACTGATTGGTTGAATATTTCAGCCTGATTCAAGTGATTGAATGCTCAGATCAGATCCTCTTGGAACTTTCATAGGGTTTTACACAAACCCATACTCACAACATCTTTGCCACTCCTGTGACTGGCAAATGGAATCCAGCCTAGTTTACTAAAGATTTGTAATCACACTCTACTAAATAATTTCTCCTTTATGTATTCCCATGGTTGGAGAGTTAGAAGGTGTAGAAGCCAAATGTTAGTAGTAATAGTAGTAGTAGCACTCGTGGGAGTATTAGAAATAGCAGCTAACAATACCAGATTGTTTATTATATTCTAGGTACCATTCTCAGTGATTTAAAAGCATTAACCCAATTAATCCTCAAAATAACTCTGTTAAGGCTTTTTTTTTTTTTATCCCTTAATTTACAGAGGATGAAACTGAGGCACATGAGGATATGCAAAAGATCAATATCACAAATATCCTCTTAATACTTTGACCACTTTTAAGGCATACATTCTCTGTGGAGGGGTGGACTGAAGGGTTCTTTGAGGACACTTGGGCACTTTTATTTGTATCTGACACAATCCTTTCTAAAAAATCCTTTCCATTCAAAGTAAGTAGGGAGACTTCCACATCTGGATATGGCAGGATAATTTGTATTATACCCAATTTCTGGCCCCAAATAAATAAAAAACTGGCAAGATATTTTTAAATGTTTGATGGCATTGAATTCTGGTTTCTTTGAAGATGGAGTCCCATTCCTTCCAGGACCTCCCTCTCGTTACTGAAAAACCTCTAGATGTAGCACAAGAAACAAGCACAGGAAGACTGTGAAAGACAGAACTATGAATAAGAAGAACTGCCTAGGGACTTTGGGATTTAAGAGATAACTTAGTGCTGAGTCCCTGGGTTTCCTTATCACTTCCGTATACCCTGGACAGGAATCTGCAGAAGCCTCTAACCAGAACCACCAACAGACTAAGATTAAAAAAAAAAGCTCCAAGAAAAGCCTGTATCTCTCAAAGAACTGGGAAAAAGGTGGCCTCAACAAAACAATCTTTTAGCAATATTTACCCTACTCTAGACAAACAGCAATGTAAAAATCATACCCTCTCTGTCCCCTGGGTTTCAGGGGCCAATCTGGGAGTTGACCTTCACCCCATCCTCCCTCCAGTTCCCCTGCCAGGGTAGAGTCAGCGGGGTCTGTGGGGAAATGAGCTTCCACTGTCACCTGGCAGCTACAAGATGTAATGAAATGGTGCTATTGTATATGGAATTTTTTAAAAATTTATTTTGACATAGGTTGTTATCCTGTGAGTGCAATATATTTTTGTATGTTGATTTTGAATCCTGTAACCTTACTTTATTTATGTGCTCTAAAATTTTTTATTAAGCCTGTATGGTTTTCTACATATACAATAATGTCATCTGCAAATGGGGATAATTGTATCCCTTTCTTTCTGATTTGGAGGGCTTTTATTTCTTTTTCGTGTCTGATTGCTCCACCTAGGTCTTCCAGTACTATGTTCACAGAAGTGGTGACAGCAGGCACCCTTGTCTTGTTGCTGATTTTACAGAAAAACATTTCAGCTTTTCGCCATTGAGTCTGATAACTGTGGGCTTGTCATACTCATATATGTTCTCCATTATGTAGAGGGACATTGTTTTCTGTATATGATGTGTTAAAAGTTTTTATCATGAAGGAGTATTGAAATGTGTCAAACCCTTTTTCGTACTCTATTGAGATAACCATGTGATTTTTATCTTTCATTCTATTAATGTGGTTTATCATATTTGTTGTTTTTTGTATGTTGGATCATTCTTGCATCCCAGGGATAAATCCAACTTGATCACAGTGTATGATCCTTATAATGCATTGTTTACTTCACTTGTTAGTATTTTGCTGAAGATTTTTCATGTGTGTTCATCAGAGTATCGATCTGTAATTTTTTTTATTGTGCTGTCTTTGTCCTGCCTTAATATCAGCATAAATATGGCATCATAGGATAACTTTGGAAGTGTTCCCTCCTCTTCAGTTTTTTGGAAGTTAAAAAAAGGCATTAATTATTTTTAAGTGTTTGGTAGGATTCACCCCTAAAGCCATGTGGTCCTGGGCTTTTCTTTGATGGGAGATATTTGGTTACTGATTCCAGCTACTCACTCCACATTCCTCTGTTCAGGCTTTCTTTTTCTATGTTCTATCTTGGTAGATTGCATGCCTCTAGGAATTTATTTATTTCTTCTAGTTTACCCAATTTATTGGTGTGTAATTGTTCTTATTGGTCTCTTCTGAGTCTTTGTATTTCTGTGGTATCAGGTGTAATGTATCCTCTTTCATTTCCAATTTTATTTATTTAAGTTTTCTCTCTTTATTTGTTTAGTCTAGCTAAGAGTTTATTAATTTTGTTTATTAATTTTGTTTATCTTTTCAAAAAACCAACTCAATTTAGTCGATCTTTTTCTATTTTATTCTAATCTATATTTAACTAATCTTTGTTCTGATTTTTATGTCCCTTTTCTACTAACTTTCAATTTGTTTTTTTCTTCTTTTGCTTGTTCCATGAGATATAACATTAAGTTGCTTATTTAAAATCTTTTTTTCAACTTATCACTATAAACACTTCTCTTAGAACTGCTTTAGCTGCATCTCATACATTTTGAGATATTGTGTTTGCACTTTCATTTGTCTCAAGATGTTTACTGATTTCCCTTTTGATTTCCGCTTTGATCTATGAGTTGTTCAGGAAGGTGTTGTTTAGTTGGCCCATATTTGTAATATTTTCCAATTTTCCTCCTGTTATTGATTTCTAGTTTGATAACATTGTGGTAGTAAAAGAAGCTTGATATGATTTCAATTTTCTTAATTTTCTCAATACTTGCTTTCTTGCTTAATATACGATCTACCCTAGAGAATGTTCCATGTGCACGTAAGAAAAATGTGTATTTTGCTGCTTTTAGACGAAATGTTCTGTATGTGCCTATTTGGTCCATTGTTGTCTCCTATTATTATATTGGTGTCTATTTTTCCCTTCAGTTCCATTTATGATTGCTTTATATATTTAAGTGCTCTGCTGTTGTGTGCATATACATTTATATGTTATACCTTCCTGGTGAATTGATTCTTTTATCATTATATAATTTCCTTCTTTAGCCCTGGTGACAATTTTTTGCTTAAAGTCTATTTTTTCTAAAATACTCTTGTCTAAGAGTTGGAACCAGCCCAAATGTCCATCATCAGAGGAGTGGATACGGAAAATGTGGTACATCTACACAATGGAATACTACTCAGCTATAAAAACGAATGAAATACTGCCATTTGCAACAACATGGATGGACCTTGAGAGAATTATATTAAGTGAAACAAGTCAGGCACAGAAAGAGAAATACCACATGTTCTCACTTATTGGTGGGAGCTAAAAATTAATATATAAATTCACACACACACAAAACCGGGGGGGGGGGAGAAGATATAACAACCACAATTACTTGAAGTTGATACGACAAGCAAACAGAAAGGACATTGTTTGGGGGGGAGGGGGGAGGGAGAAGGGAGGGAGGTTTTGGTGATGGGGAGCAATAATCAGCCACAATGTATATCGACAAAATAAAATAAAAAATAAAATAAAATAAAATAAAATACTCTTGTCTATAATTGTTTCATTTATTTTTATTTATTATTTTTTTAAAAGAAAATGTAATTTTATTAATTTTTTTTACATTCTAGGATGTTGTGGAGCAGTTGGGAGGAAGGAGAGAAGGGAAAGGGGAAGGAAACATGATGGAAGAAGAAGGAAGGAGGAGGGGTGGGATTGAGGCCTGTGGCACCCCCTCATTCCCTCAGGGGAGACTGAGGGATTCCAGTGGTGGCTTGGTCATTGCCAGGCTGGGTGCAGATGTCAGGGGGTGTGGCAAAAGCCCTCACCTCCACCACCCTGGCTCGGGAACCTGGGACCCTTCTTGCTGCAGCTTGGTGGTCGTCACTGGGCTGGCTGTGTGTGTCGGAGGGTATGGCTGAGACACTCAATCCTCCACCGTCACAGCTCAGGAGAGCCCAGGGACATTCCTGAAGCAACTTGGTGGTTGTCGCTGGGCTGGCTGTGGGTGTCGAGGTGGCATGGCTGAGGCCTGAGGCCTGCCACCACCACAGCTCAGGAGAGCCCCGGGTGCTTCCTGCAGCAGCTTGGTGGTCATCACTGGGCTGGCTGTGCATGTTGGCAGGAGGTGACTGAGGCCCTCGACTCTGACCCTTTGGACTGGTTGCAGGTGTTTGGGGCATTGCTGAGGCCCCTGGCCCTCCCCCATTTCTGGCTTGGTAGCCCAGGGGACTTCTGGTGCTTCTAGGTGTTATAGGTGTTCTTTGGTGAAATGAGCCTTTGCTAATTAATATGACACTTTTTCTCTGGTTGTGGGTACTTTGTTTTTTCTTTCAGTTCTATGTTAGATTAATTGCTGTTCCCACCACTTAAACTCTGTGCTAGAACTAATTTGTTGACCTTTGCTTGTTTCTAAAGTGGGGGAACTTCCTGTGGGGACCAGCACTTGAGCTCTGTGGTTGAGCTAAATTGCTGCTATGCTGTCAATTCCCTGGGGAAGGCTTTTTGTGCAGCTCAGATTTTAATGGTTGACTTTATAGGTACTTCCAGCTCTAGTGAAATCGGGGCACCTGGGTTGTGTAGACACTCTGGTCTGGGCCTGAGTCTTTTCATCAAACTGCACGCCATGCAATTCTATATTCCTGACCAGTCTCCTCTGAGTGGTCCTGTGCTGATTGGGGTGCAGATCACCTGTCCTTGCTGTGCCCCAGTGTTCTCCCAGTGGGCCCGTCTCCCCCACCACCCATGCTGCAAACACTTCCCATGGGATGGGCCTTGCACTGGTCTGTCCCAATGACTCTCTGGCCTCTGAGTGGCTCTTTTTTTTTTTTCAGTTGTTCTGGCTCCTCACTCTTATGTGGGTCCACAGGAACCCTATTAATGGTCTTGCTGGCCTGGGAGCCACCAAGGCCCTCTTCTCCCCTGCTGCCTCCAAGCAACTTCATCGAAAGGGCACAGCTGTGGCTTTTTCCAGCTCCTGGTCCATGCACTCAGCAGCTCCAGCCTGTAAGTGGCTGGGGCTCAAAATGGTCAGAGTGGATTCTTTCTTCCTCTCATCATGGCTTCTCCTGCATTCATGCACTCTGTATGTCTCTCTTCCTCTTCCCTTGAGCTCTAGCAGCCCCAGCTTGGCTGTCATTGCTTTTTTATGGTTGTAAATTGGTTGATTTGTGGGAGAAGGTGACATTGGAGACCATCTATTCTGCCATCTTGACTGGAAGTCTGTCTATAATTGTTTTTTTTTTTTTAAGTCTATTTTTTCTAATAGAATTACAGCCACTCCTGCTCTCTTTTATTCACCATTTTCAGGGAATCTTTTCCCCCCATCCCCTCACATTCAGCCTCTGTGTGTCCTTCAGTCTAAACTGGCATTTTATATGCATCATAGGTGGGTCATGGTTTTCATTCATTCAGCCACTCTGTAGCCTTTGATTAAAGAGTTTAATATGATTTCATTTAGAGTAATTATTGATAAGGAAAGATTTATTATTGTCATTTTATTTATTGTTTTCTGTTAGTCTTGTATATTTTTTGTCCATCTTTTCCTCTTGTGTTGTCTTCCTTGGTGTTTTGTTGATTTTTTGTATTGATACGCCTTGATTTCCTTCTCTTTTACTTTTGTGTAAATTCCATAGGTATATTCTTTGTGGTCACCATGGAGCTTACATAAAATATCTTATAGTTATTTCAATCTATTTTAAGCTGATAACATAAGTTTAATCATAAACAAAAGTTCAATACTTTTACTTCTCCCTTGTCCACATTTTTTGTTATTGTTACCACCATTTACATCTATTCATACTGAGTATGTAGTCACATATTTTTAGTCATAATTATTTTTGAATACTTTTGTCTTTAACTTTTATATTAGAATTAAGTGATTTACCAACCACCATTATAGTATTAGAGTATTCTATATTTGTCTCAATATTTACTTTTACCTCTTTCTCGTGCCATCATGTTGATGTGTAGCATCCTTTCATTTCAAGCTGAAGAACCACCTTTAACATTTCTTGTGAGGCTGGTATCAACATTTCTATTCTGGGTACAAATTTATGTCTCCTATATTTTTGAAGGAAAATTTGATGAGCATAGTATACTTGGTTGGCAGGTTCTTTTTCTTTCAGCACTTTGAATACATCATGGGATTACTAGTTTGGATAGTAAAACGTTGTGAACAGCAACATGTCCCAAAACACTAATGACTGGAAAGAGAACAACAAGACAAGGATGCCTGCTGTCACCACTTCCATCAACGTGGTACTAGAAGCCCTAATGGAGCAATCAGACTTGAAAAAGAAATAAAAGCCATCCAAATCAGAAAAAAAGAGGCAAAATTATCCCTATTCGAAGATGACATTACTGTTTATGTAGAAAACCCTACAGACTTAACAAAAAATTTTAGAGCTAATAAATATATAAAGAAAGGTTACAGGATTCATACTCAACATACAAAAATACGTTGCACTCATTTACAGGATAATGCCCTATGTCAAAATAATTTTTTAAAAAGTTTTTGAAACCGCATTTATAGTAGCACCATTTCATTACATCTTGTGGCTGCCAGGTGGTAGTGGAGGCCTATTTCCCCACAAGACCTCGCTGACTCTTCCCTGGAGGAGTAATCAGACAGAGGGTGGGGTGAAGGTCAGCGCCCAGCTTGGCCCCATTGAAGCCAAGCAAAGGAAGAGAATATGATTTTTACATTGGTGTTAGTCTAGAGTAGGGTGAATAATGCTAAAAGGTTGTCTGTATTGTTAAGGCCACCCTTTCCCCAGTTCTTTGCCTGAGATACAGGCTTTCATTGGAGCTTTTTTTTTTTTTTTTTTTGAGTCTGTTGGTTGGTAGTTCTGGTTGGAGGCTTCTGCAGCATCCACTCCAGGATAATGGAAGTGATAAGAAAACCCAGGGACTCGCTGCTATGTTATTCCTCAAATCCCAAAGTCTCTAGGCAGTTCTTATTCATTCTACATTTCAGTGTCTTCCTGTGCTTGTTTGTCATGCTGCATGTAGGGGCTTTTTAGTAACAAGAGGGTGGTCTTGGAAGGAATGGGACTACATCTTCAAAGGAACAAGAAGTCAATGCCATCAAACATTTTATATGTTTATCCAGTTTCTTATTTATTTTTGGCCAGCAAGTTGGTATAACCCAAATTTTCCTGCCATATCTAGATGTGTAAATCTCCCTATTTACTTTAAACAGAAAGGAGTTTTTAGAAAGGAATGTGTCAGAGACAAATAAAAGTCCCCCAGTGTCCTTAAAGAACCCTTCACTCCACGGCTCCACAGAGCAAGTATGCCTTGAAAGAAGTCAAAGTATTAAGAGGATATATGTGACCTTGATCTTTTGCTTAACCTTTTGTGCCTTGTTTACATCCAATGTAATATAAGAATTGAAAAAAAAAAAACTTAACAGGGTTATATTGAAAATTAATTGGGTTAATACTTGTAAATCACCGAGGACAGTGCTTAGAATGTAGTAAACAATGTGGTATTCTTAGCTGCTATTTAAAATACTTTTAGTACTGCTACTACTACCATTATTATCATTTGGCTTCTACATCTTCTAACTCTCAAACCACACAAATACGTAAGGGAGAAATTATTCAGTAGGATTTGATAAAAAAATCTTTTAGTACACTAGGCCAGATTCTATTTGCCCATCTGAGTTGTCCTAGTGTCAAGGGAGTGGCACAGATGTGGTGGGTATGGGTTTGTGTAAATGCCTAAGTTGCAAGAGGATCTGATCTGAACATTCAATCACTTGACTCAGGCTGAAACATTCAACCAATCAGTGGCCAGGATGCAAAATCAGCAGAGTCAGTGAGTGGTTCAAGCAAGAACAAAAGCTTCATTTAGCCATTCATTAATTCATTAACTTATTAATTTTTTTCTTTCCTTCACTTCACTTATGCATTTATGATTACTATGTTCCAAGATCTGTGTGAAAATTAAGTACACAGGGGAAGAGGAAGAACAATGTAGCTATCTATAGGAAGCTTCCAGCATTGTGGCAGAAGCAAATATTGAATATGTAACTACAGTGCACTGAGTATTTTTATGAAAATTCACAGGGTTTTATTGGAGGATAACGGATGTACCAAATGTGGCTTGAACCTCAAGAAGATTTCCTAGATGTTGGGAAACAAAATCTACATTGGTACATATCCCATAAGTATGTGTTAACCAGGTGCGGGGAAAAACGCATTTCAAGTAGAGATACTTCACATGACAGGGTCTGGAGGCAGCAGAGAATACAGGTATGTTTAAGGATGTGAGGATCAGCAAATGATTAGTTCCTACCAGGTGTGCTGAGGACCAAGAGGAAGAGGGGTGAAAGATGGAACAAAAAGTGGAGTCACATTCAGTACCCTGTAAGCCATATTAAGATTTGATGCCTTTATTTTAAAAACAATTCTTTTTGGAAGACTAAACCATAGAAGGAATCTATTTAGATTTATGACCATGGTTGGTGTATGGAGAAAGGGAAGAGAGTAGAGACAGAAAAGGAAAGCTGGTGAGGGGTAATCAGTCATGGTTCTCCAGAGAAACAGATCTAATAGCATTTGTGTCTGCACGTGGGTATAAATATATATGAGATGCAGAGAGAGAGAGAGACAGAGAGAGAAAGAGAAAGACTAAAAGAAAGTTAGAGAAATTTTAAGGATTTGGCTCACGCTATGATTGTGGGGACTGGCAAGACCAAAATCCACAGGGCAGGTGAGCAGATTGGAAATTCCAGCAAGAGATGATTTTGCAGGATAGAGCCCAGCAAAAGCCTGGAGGCAGAATTTCTTCCTCTTTGGGGCACCTCAGTCTTTTCACTTAAGTCTTCAACTGATTAGACAAGGCCCATTTGTATTAGGGAGGCCCATCTGCCTTAGTTGAAGTCTTCTGATTTAAATGCTAACCACATCTGAAAAATACTTGATAGCAACATCTGAACTGGTGTTCAACAAAACAACTGTGCAGCATAGCCTAGCCAAGTTGACACTTACAATGAACCATCTCAGGGACACTCTTGTGATAGAGATGCAATAGGTGGCAGCTCGAAATAGAAAGATGACAATGAAGATGAAGAGAAGTGACAGATAAATGTTGGAATCAGAATGTACAAGATTTTGTGTTAGAACCTAGGGGTGTGGAGAAGGCAGGGGAAATGAATCACATTCAGGTTTTAGAATCAATAAATTGATTGAATGATGGTGTCTCTTACCTAAGGGGAGCAATTTGAGGGTGGAAGAGAGGACGGGGAAAGAAAGAAATGTGGTAATTATCAGGAAATTAAGATTATCAGGGGACAAACCATCCAGTGCCCTCAAGCTTCCTTAGCATATTTGAGGCATGAGCCACCCCAAAAGTATTTTCCACTCAGTCCCCGACGAGTTCAGAAACACTGGTCATTCCTACAGAGGAAGTTCCCTATTTTGACCTAAGCGAAGAATTCACAGGTTAGTCAGGGGCATCTCATCCTTTCTTTTCTAGGAACTGCATGTATCTATGACACGAGTCAGAAGCCGGAAACACAGACAAGAATTTTATGGCTTCACAAAGCCCAATCCCAACAGATAACCTACTGCAAGAAAAATACCTCCAGCAATTTTATTGTCTATTCCACTTAGAATGTACTCGGTAATACTGGTAATTATCGCATACATTTTCAGGATAAACTGCTCTTGGAAATCAATACAATCTTAATGACTTGGAAGTACAGTAACCTTAACTTACAGCATAAAATTACTTTTGAAAAAAATATATAAATGAGATTTTTTATTATTTTGATCAGAATTTTTTTTTCATGTGAATAAATTTTTTTCTTAATTATATATTTAACTTAAGTTTATTGAAAGTAATTAACTATGGGACTCTGATTTACTATTTGATATCTGAAAACCCACTTACCTACCTGTCCTAAAAAGCTCCAGACTGGCTGACTATATGGGGACCGATATACAAGAAAACCTCAAAAAGTTCACAAAAAATTAAAATTAAAGATAATATGAAACTTACCATGAACTTTTTTGAAGTGCCGTGTACTTCAACCCAAGGCACTCGGTTTCTTTTTATTATTTTGTTTATGAGATATTACACGAAAACCTTCCAAAATAACAGGTATCATTACAAAAATATTTTTCTACCAAGCTCTGTCTTCAAAGCTCCTTTGATCTCCTTGTTCCTAAGACTGTAGATGAGGGGGTTCAACAAGGGAATCACCACCATGTAGAACACAGACACCACCTTGTTCTGGTCTGTTGAGTAGCTGGACTCGGGCATCACATAAATGAATGTGATGGTCCCATAGAACAGAGTGACAGCAGTGAGGTGGGAGGTGCAGGTGGAGAAGGCCTTGTGGCGCCCCTCAGTGGAGCGCATCTGCAGGATGGTGATGAGGATGTAGACGTAGGAGACGGCTATGACAAACACTGTGACCACAACAATGGAGCCAACAGAAAATGCAGAAACAATTGCAGGGACACTGACATCAGAACAGGAGAGCTGAAGTAAAGGAGCAAAATCACAGAAAAAATGATTGACTTGATTTGGTCCACAGAAGAATAAAGAAAAGAAGGAAATAGTATAGGAGATAGCATTGAGAAAACCAGCCATGTAAGCCACTGCAAGTAACTGGACACAGATTTGCGTGGACATTTTAGTTGAATAAAGCAGTGGGTTGCAGATTGCCACAAAGCGATCATATGCCATGGCAGCCAGAAGGAAGCATTCAGCTGTCCCAAAGAAAACGGCTGTACTCAGCTGGATGGCACATCCACTATAGGAGATCATATTTCTCTCCACCAGGAAGTTTACAAGCATGTTGGGTGTGACAGAAGATGAATAGCCTATGTCAGCAAAAGCCAAGTGGCTCAGAAAAATATACATAGGATGATGGAGCTGAGAAGAGATTCTGATAAGAATGATTGTGCTGAGATTGCCAGATAAGGTCACCAGGTAGATGCATAAGATGATCACGAAGAGGATGACTCGAAGGACTGGATCATCTGTTAGGCCTAATAAAATGAACCCAGTCATTGCAGTGTGGTTCCCATTCACCAGGGAATCCATGAGACAAAGAAGCTGATACCAAAATGAACCTGAGATGAAGAAAGAATATAAGAAGTTATAAATTTTATTTTCCACTTTTGTTAATACACATGTGGAGGTTATTATAAACCAGTATATCATTCAAGTAAAGTTTGGTCTAAAAATTATTTTTTTATTTTGGAGTCCCATTATTTACATCCAGTCGTGCCTCACTCGACCACAGAAATACATTTTTGAGGAAGGGGTCATCAGGTGATTTTATCATTGTATGAACCTCATAGAGTGTACTTACCAAAACCTAGATGTATACCCTGTTATACACCTATATTCTTATGGGACCACCATCCTATATGAGGTCCATCAGTAAACAAAAAGTCATTAGACACACGAACGTATTTGTGCATAAGGAGTTTTTCCATATTTTAATCAGATATGAATGTAATCACTATTGCAAAATTGTTTATGATTAACATTCAGAACGTAGCTACGGGACATTTATTCAAACCAATCAAATCAGGCCCTAATGTAAATGTTTTCTAATTGGAGTGTTGTAGAATGAAATAATATTATGGATATAATATACAGTTGGATAAAGTTTCAGCATAGAAACTTAGGAAGTTTACCCAGGTTTACCTAGCTAATGGCCACCTTGACCCTCTTCTCCAAGTTTATTCAGTTTATATGCTTGCCTTAGTCCAAAGTGTCTGGTTGCCTGTGATGCTGGAGCGTTTAGGCCAATACGCAAAATGGGTCTTTTGACAAGATATTTACTGACAGTAAGTTCTCAAAGAATTTCAGAACTAGTGAATATATCAGCATTATGGCTGAGTGCCAAACTTAGTGTGGAAAGACCATGTGAGTTTCTGTTCTTACAGGTGGATAAATGAGGAGTCTTGGTAAATTGAGGTATGCCTGTTTATTCACACTAAACGGACTGTGAAAATTTAATTCAGCTAAAGTTACCTGCTAACTGACGCTTGATTGCATCGACACTGTTTCTCAACTATGGCTTGTGAGTACACATACAACATGAGAGAATAAATTTGTCTCAAATAGTAAATGACAACTGACACATGATATTTACTAATAAAAGCCAAAATCTTACCTCTTGAAATAAGAATTTATTCAAGTTACACATGATATTTCCTAATAAAAGCCAAATTCTTACCTCTTAAAATAAGAATTTATTCACGTTATCGTAATAGATTCCAAGTCCTCATTTTTATACAGCAGCCATGCTGGCTTTTATTATTGTTCTCCTTTGGGAATAAATCTCTGAGCATTCAAGAGATTCAAATGTGAATTCAAAAGCACAAGGGATCATTATCTTATTCTCAAGTGAATATGAGCAGTTCAATTCACACAAATACAACTAACCAATAAGAGTTCTATTCACCAAGTGATCTTTTTTTTTTTTTGGTGCACTTTCATTTGATAATTATTGGGAAAACAATACAATAAATTATCTCATAGCTAAATATTGATTCCAATATTACCTTTATATTTCAGGTTAAAAAATTTTAAATTTCAAATATGAAATAGTAATTTTCACTTCATTCATTCAATACGCATTTATTTTATCCATATTTTGTTGTGATAGATGTATGACCCCCCACAGGTAACTTTGGAATGCCACATAAATTTGAATTTTAAACAACACAATTATTCAAGACATGGACATATTTTTCTAGCAAAATCTCTAGTAAAATAAATACTTTTTAAAGTGTCATAGAGACCTAGGAGACAATAGGAGGACTAGATGACTTCCAGATAAGACAGTCTCATAATATGTGCCTCGAAGTGATGACTGTTGGTTAGTGGCTTATATGACTAGATGGATGATTGTAGAAACAACAATCTTGAGACTGAAGACTTAATCTAATTCTTTTGTTAGTCCTGTTGGAAAGTCCTATCACATGGAAGTGGTTTACTTCTGATAGCACTAACCAACTTTCATTCAGAGCTTACTCTTTGCCACGACGTCAGGGCATATAGGGTAGAATTAAGAGGAGACTGGAAAAGATTGGTCCATGTGAATCTAAGGAAGTTTTACCCTTTAGCTGGGCTTTGAATCTCACAGTGTCTGCTCCTATGATGGCAGTGGACATAGTCGATCTGTAACAGATTTACAGATGCTGGAAGCAGTCTGTTTTTTTCCTTCTCTATCGTAGGACTTTAGATGGGAGACTGGTAAAATCACCCACTCATCTAATTGGGATCCTGGGAGTCACCCTGGACTATTCCTTCTCTCTAATCCCAAACAGCCAACCATCAACAATTTCTGCCATCTCTGTCTCCTAAATTTTTCTGAAAGATGTTCTCTCCTTATTTTACACTTTTCTCTCAAAGCAGATGAAAACTTTACCCTCTGTCTCCTAGAGTATCTAAATTGCCTCCTAGCCAATCACGTCTAAATATACACTGCACTTTGTTGTTAGAGTGATCTAAACACATGTAGCCATATCACATCCTTGCATAAAGCCTTCTAATAGTTCCTCTTTGGATACAATACACCTGAACATCAAATTTATGGTTCTTAATGAACTGCTTCCTGCTGATACCATCTATCACCACTCGTCCTCTCCACCCCATTCTTAAAGCTTCATAAATGTAGAAAAACTTCTAATTCTCCAAATGTCCTGCTATTTCATTCCTATGTGTCATTTCTAATGCTACTTCTTATGCCTAGAACACCTTTCCATTGCCCTTACCTTACTTTATTTAGTTATGTAAAAAGTCTGTTTTAATGCTTTATTCTCCAGAAAGTGTTATTCTACAATCCTGGTTGGGAAAAGTGCCCCTCCTTTGGGCTTACTGCTTCTTTTCGTGCTTACCATCTGGTAAGTCTAAGTACCAAGTTGCTTATAGACAAGCAAACAGTCAGACAATGGTTTGTTTTTGTATTAGTACAATGTCTGGCACTTAATGAAAGCTCAGCAAAACATCACTTTGAAGTGAACTGGAAAAAACACTGAAAAATCATTCTCTTGGGTTCTGCACTTCTCTAATATGCAAGATGCATAACTGGAGAACAGGAGGGGAGGGTGTCGCCAACATCACAGAAATTTACAATGTGAGTACAACTCTGCTGCCCATAAATGGGAAGTAGAATATACTCTCTCACTATTCAAAGGCGAAATCTGGTATTTATTTTATTTTATTTTTAACAGCGTTTTTTTAAATTAAAATATTTATTATGCAGATTTGTGAGGTATAGTTTTGAATATCAATACCTGTGTACAATATGGGGTGATCAAATCAGAATAATCAGGGGGCTGGCCCATGGCTTACGCGGGAGAGTGTGGTGCTGATAACACCAAGCCTCCAGGTTCAGATCCCTATACAGGGATGGATGGTTAGCTCACTGGGTGAGTGTGGTGCTGACAGCACCAAGTCAAGGGTTAAGATCTCCTTACCAGTCATCTTTTTACAAAAATAATAATAATAATAATAATTAGTATACTCATTTTTACAAAATGCAATTAATTTTTGTGACCACTAACCATTTTTTTGCTAACCTCCTGCCCCCTCTCCCTTTCTCAAAGGGGAAATTCAGACATGTGTGCTCTGCCTGTTATTATGGCAGCTACATGGTTTTGAGTTCTAGTTTGTGTCAAGTGCACTCCATATATTATTTAATTGTTTATATTAATGATTTTATTGTAAATAAAGTATTAAAATAAGAAAAATTCAAATCATAAAGTATCTACAACATTTATTCATCATTTCCTGTGCTTTAATTTATCCTTGTTACCTTTCAGTCCTTGTTCAGTATTTTCCACTAAAAAATATGACAAAGATGCTACATTTTCACTTAATAGTAGATTATAAACATTTTCCATTTTGTTAGAGTTTTTTCCCTTATATCTCCAAACCTTCTTATCTCTCACCCCATTATACTGAGGCAAGGACAACTAGATTCTAAGTCTTGCTTTCTAATGCCATAAACAGTTGTCTCAATATTTGCTTTGGAGTTCCTGTACACCAACAACTCTCCCCTCACCTTTTCCAGTTTCATGGTGATGATGTAAATGATAGTAGGTCATTTCTCAAGAAAAATATGTGGTGTGATCTGTGCAAGATTTCTAGTTATTTTTTTTAGAAGCTCTAATTTCTTATTTTTTAAAATTTTTATTGAGTCATAATTGATTACACATATTTTTGGAGTTCAACATTGACATATGTTGATCAAATCAATATTACTAGCATATATACTGTTACAAATCTTACTTATTTTTTATGCCCCTTGTCCAATCTCTCCCCATCCTCCTCTCCCTTCCGCCCCCTGCCCCAGTTACCCTAGATTTCTTCTCTCCTTCTGAAGGAGTAATGGTTACTCTGTTGATTTGTTGCCCAGATGACCTATCCGATGCTAAGAGATGTGTTCAGGTCCCCCAATATTATCACAGAGCAGATGCTTCTTCTGTCACTCTGGAATGACCTTTGTGGATAGAGACATCCTCTTCTTTTCCTTGGTCTCTGCTGGTGACTCTCCTTGTGTCAATGCACTCCCATGGCTGGTGGACCATCTGCAGTGGTTGTGGTGTGTAGCCACTTTGACAGCAGCTGTGGTTATTGTGGTGGCTGTGGTGGGCCACCCACATGGAGGTAATATTTTTGGCATGCTCCTTACCTAGTTGGTGGTAGTGATGGCAGTGTGCCTGGTTGTGGGAAGGGGTCCAGTCCCTGGATCTATACCTCAGGACCCCGGCTGGGCCCCATGGCACTGGCAGTGTGCCTGGTTGTGGGAGGAGGGTCTGGTCTCTGGCTCCATACTTCAGGACCCCTGGTGGGCCCCATGGCACTAGCAGTGTGCCTGGTTGTCCCCCCTTTCTGGCTTGGTAGCCCAGAGGACTTCTGGTCCCTCGGGTGTTATAGGTGTTCTTTGGTGAAATGAGACTTTTACTAGTTAATATCAAACTTTGTCTCTGGTTGAGAGTCCTCTGTTTTTTCTTTCAGTTCTGCATTGATTATTTGCTGTTCCCACCACTTAAACTCTGTGCTGGAACTAATTTATTGTCCTTTGCTTACTTGTAAAATGGGGAAACGTCCTGTGGGGTCCAGTACTCGAACTGTGTGGTTGAGCTAAATTGCTGCTTTGCTGTTGATTCCCAGGGGAAGGCTTTTTGTGCAGCTCAGGTTTTAATGGTTGACTTTATAGGTACTTCCAGGTCTAGTGAAATCCAGTGCACCTGGGTTGTGTAGACACTCTGGTCTGGGCCTAAGTCTTTTCATCAAACTGCACCCCGTGCAATTCTATATTCCTGACCAGTCTCCTCTGAGTGGTCCTGTGCTGATTGGGGTGCAGATCACCTGTCCTTGCTGTGCCCCAGTGTTCCCCCCGTGGGCCCATCTCCCCTACTGCTCCTGTTCCAAACACTTCCCATGTGACGGGCTGTGCAGTGGTCACTCGTGATGACTCTCTGGCCTCTGAGTGGCTCCTTTTTTTCAGTTGTTCTAGCTCCTCACTTCTATGTGGGTCCTCGGGAACCCTAATAGTGGTCTTGCTGGCCTGGGGGACACCAAGGCCCTCTTCTCCCCTGCTGCCTCCATGCAACTTCATCTGAAGGGCACAGCTATGGCTTTTGCTGGCTCCTGCTCTGTGTATTCAGCAGTGCCAGCCTGTAAGTGGCCTGGGTTCAAAATGGTAGGAGAGGTTTTTTCTTTTTTTCATTGTGGCTTCTCTGGCCTTCATGCACTCTGTAGGTCTCTCTTCCTCTTCTCCTGAGCTCTAGTAGCCCTAACTTGCCCATGGTTGCTTTTTGATCATTGTTAATTTGTTGATTTGTGGGAGAGAGTGATGCTGGTGACCGTCTATTCTGCCATCTTGACTGGAAGTCTCTACAAGTTCTAATTTCTTTATAGATCCAGACCTTTGGAACTATGATTGTTGTTAACACATTAATTGCAGTGCTTACAATTAAAAATGTCCTTTTAAATCTCTACAAATAAAGTAGATTACCTTATGACAAAAAGGTCAATTTAATGTGTTTTTAATGTGTTTAAGTAAGGGTAGAATTCCATCCAAATCACATGATCATGGTGTCAAGACCTGATTTCCTAAAAGAGTGGAGTCAATCCAGTTTTCCAATCCTTAACCTCATTTTGAGGTATGCACAAAGTAGACCATTTGTGGGTAAAGTTTGTCCCAAAGACTGATGCAAAGTACCAACTTAGACTTGATTAACCTGCCCAGATCCTCCAGATCATTAATAGTGCTAACATCATTAGATTGATTATAGCATCATAGTATAGTCCCCAAGTTCATGGGGACTATAAATGGAGGATGAGAATTCTCATGTTTCTGGACAAACTATTGGATCTCTCAAAGACTCAATTTTCTCATCGGTAAATTGAAGGAAATTCATAATACTTGCATTATAGGATTATTGTAAAAATTAAATGGAGAAGCACAGTGGTTTGGGAGCCACACTTTCTGGATTCAAATATTGATCCCACATCTTTTTAAGTGCATGACTGTGGGCAATCTACTTAATGTCTCTGTGCCCAGACAATTCATTTCTGAAATAGAAGTAATGGTTTGACTTTACCACCTCATAGGGTTGTTGTGAGGAATAAGTGAGTTAATTTCTATAATGCATTTAGACTGGTGCTTGGCACAGAGTAAGTGCAAATTGTTGTTTGCTAAGTAAATAAAGGAAAACCGCTTGGCATCTACAGGAGTTCAATAATAGTGATAATTATTACTACTGATTTCAAAATGTCTCCCAATTGGTACACGAGTGTATAAAAGTGGTAGAAAAAGGAAATATGCTGTTTTGTAAGCAATCAGTTAAGCAATTTTTGGTAGGTTCTAAGTGTGACATCGGTAAAGGAAAACTTAGTAAGCCATCGGAAATGCTAAGAATGGATATCAAGAATATATCCTGGCACCTGCCCTTCTCAGGGCTTCTTTTACATCTCTGTACTGCAGACTGAATGTGAGGAAGTTCAACACGGGAATCACCACCGTGGTGGGATCGGACTCAGCAAAGAAGCCTCGAACACTCGGGGGGTTGGAGAGCCAGGAGATTATTACGCTAGCGGGTCCATACAGACTAACGCCTAAAAAACCTAGACCCCAAGCCCAGGTCCCACAGGGCTTATATAGGCAAACTTCTCCAGGTTTTAGGTTTGCTTTCTCAGCATTCATGCGGTCTAGGCAGATAAGCAAGCTACAGAAGCCAAAAATGCAAGCAGTGATTAGAGGCCAGATCAGTGCAACAAGCAAACATTGTTTCAAAGACAAAATATTACTTCAGGGACAAAACAGGCTTATGAGAAAGTTACTTTTGCGTTTTTCCCAACACCACCATGTAGAACACACACATCACCTTGTTCTGGTCATTTAGCAACACATCTGGGCTTGGGCATCACATAAATGAAGGTAATAGTTCCATAGTACAAAGTACCCACCGTGAGGTGGGAGGTGCAGGTGGAGAATTTGTGTCTCCCTTCAGGGGAGTGACTCTTCAGAACTGTGATGAGGATGTATATATGAGAGAGCTATGACCAACACTGTGACCACAATGATGGATCCAGGAAAGATGGAAGGGATAATTTCAATAAAGGAGATATCTGAGCAGGAAAGATTCAACAAAGGGGAGAAATCACAAAAAAAGTGATTGCATTGATTTGGTCCACAAGTGGACAAAGTCAATAAATGGCTAGTAAGTATCCAAGCATTCACACATCCACCCAGATAGGAAGCCACCACTAAGAGGATTCAGACTCCAGGGGACATGTGGGTGGAGTAGAGCAGGGGTAGGCAGATGGTCACATAGCGATCATAGCACATGGAAGCCAGCAGGAAGCACTCAGCCATCTCAAACCTGACCCCAGAACTGAGCTGGGCTTCACAGCCAGCAACAGCGACAGCTGTTCCAAGTCTTAGGAATCCTATGAGCATTGCAGGTGTGACTGATGGGGAATATCTCGTGTCCATAAAAGCCAAGTGGCTGAGGAACACGTACATGGGGGTGTGAAGCTGAGAACAGTTTTTTATTAAACTGATTATGCTGATGTTACCTACTACAGTGACAACATAGATTTTAAAAAATATCACAAGTAAGGTAACAAAAAGTAAGGTCCTCTATTAGCCCCAAAATTATGAACTCTGTCACAGTGGTGTGGTTTCCAACCTGCATCTCCTCTATGAATTGATGCAGTTGGGGAAAATGTGAATATACATTTGTTTTATGCTTCCATTCCACACATTCCCGGTTTTCTTTGCTTATTCCTTAGACTCATTCACAGTGACTTCATCTTCTGCCCAATCTGTAAATAACAATCTTCCACACGACTAGGATTTTTGTCTGTTCCTCTTTGCATAAAAGGATAATGGTTCACCTCACCCTCTGGGAAATCAGTTATATTATTTAATTTATCTAATGTTTGTGTAAAATGCCTCTCAAACCTTGACTCCTAGACAGATTTCTCCATGAAGTTCTAGATCTACATTTTCAATAATCTATTGGGGGGTCTCCAGGTAGAAATCCCACAAATACCTAAAACCCAGGCTCCCCCATATCAACTCACCCTTTTCTCTGAAAACTCCTCCTGTGTGTAATATCTGGGGAATGCTGCCACCCTCCACCCCGTCTCTCATATCTACATCTTGGGAGTCTGCCTGGCCTTCCTCCTCTCCTCGTACCACACCTACTAAAATCTTATGGATTCTGTCTGCAATTGGGCTCCCAATTTTATCTCTTTATCTCCTCTTTTCCTTTCCCGGTGTCCCTACTTTAGTCAAGGCGCTGTGTTAGGTTGGCAAGTCATAGGGATCAAAGGACTCTGAGCCAAATGCTGATCACACCAGGGAGTTTATTTCCAGTGAACCTGGAGGGGAGACTGAAAGCTCAGTTCCTGCCCCCGTACAGGCTAATGGGGGTTTTATAGGGCTTGAAGTAGGGGAAGGGGTTTGTAGCTATTCTGAGCACTCAGCACTTTGCAACAACTTTGTGGTTTTCCTGTTTTGCACAAAATCCAGTTTTTCTCTGAAAGCACTTTGCTTAAGAGAAAGGGAGAGGACAGGGGGCAGGGCGAGGAAGCTGTTATCATGGCTGTGCTAATGCTAAGCTGATTGTGAGGACTAATATTCCTCTCTTTTTATATATATATATATATATATATATATATATATATATATATAGAAGGGAAATTGGAATAGAGGCGAAGATCTTTGCTTTTATATCTGCTTCAGAGCTGATTAGAGACAACGTAAGTTAGGGGGTGTTTGGGGGATCTGATGTGTAGTAACTGTTGGTATTGGATGACTTGAAGTGTGAGGACGTCTTGACCTGTTGGGCAGCAATTGACGCCGTGGTCTGTTGGATGAAAGTGATGAGAATTTGAAATAAAAATGGTCCAATTGTTAAGCCTAGAGCTAGAAGCACAAGAGGAGTTAGAAAGGGGTTAGAAAAGAGGCCCACTGGGGCCAGTGGGACCAGGATGTGTTTGTTGTTTGTTAAATTTGACATGCCCTGTTATGTAGGTTTTTTTGCTGCATTTTGGACTATTCCAGACTGGTTAACATAAAAACAACATTCTTCCTCTAGAAAGAGATAGGTACCTCCTTTTTTAGCAGTTAGGATATCTAGGTCTTGTTTATTTTGAACAACCATTCCTGCCAGTGAATATATTTGATTTTGAATGGTGGTAAGGGTGGAGGCCATTTTATTTAGAGTGTTAGAGGGGACTTTTGGCAGTTGTTGGAAATAGATTGAGGCAGTGGCCAACACCAGCTATTTCTGTCCCGGGAGATGTCCTCTGCTTTGGTGGGTGAGAAAAGGGGTAGTTGGGCTTTTTCCTGAGGGGATGTGGACATACAGATGGTGTAGTTTGCAGTAATTTGTTGTAGTTGTGAGTATAGGTTAGGACAATAAACTTGGGTTTGAATGAGTTTTAGAAGAGGTTTGAATCCTGTGTGGAAGTGATTGTGGATACCTTGCAAGATTTGGGTTTGTTGGTTGTGAGGTAGGACTGTTTTGTGGTGCCAGCTGGCAGAGGAGCTGCCTCAATAACTTGGGTATGTGTTACTATGGCATATCCTGCCTGTTTGAAATTGAGATTGGAGCTATTGTTAATAAATCAGGCTTGGAGTATCTGGTAGTTTTGATTGACTTATGTGTGAAAAGGGGGAGAGTATGGAGTTTACTATTTTGGTGTATAAGTGGGTAGGTTTGGTGTGGTTGGCATGGGGAGCAGGGTAGCAGGATTAATAGAGGCACATTTTTGGAAAATAATAGGAGGGTTGCTAACTAATAAAGCATGTACTTGTTGTACGCAAGACAGGGGAAGAGATGAAAGGACTGTCTGTGTGATTAGTTCTGTTAGGTTGTGAGAGGACAGGAGAGTTACTGGCTGTCCCAGGGTGAGCTTCTGGGCTTTTGGAATCAGCAGAGTTGCCATTCCCAAATCCTTTAAGCAAGCTGGCCATTCCTGGATTACTGACCCCAGCTGGTTTGATAAGTAAGCTATGGGATGAAATATTTCTCCTAGTTTTTGTGTGAGTATGGCTAAGGCCAAACCTTCTCTTATGGAGAAGGCTGGGAGGGGTTAGGGAGTCCCAGTGCAGGGACTGTATTAGGGCTTGTTTGAGTTTAAGGAAGGGGGTTTGAATTGATTTGGGAGCACTAAGATGTTGTTTCAGGAACCATGGGTGGCCTTATACAATGGTTTAGCTAGGATCCCCAAATTGGGGACTCACAGTCTGAAAAAGCCAGCCAGTTCCAAGAAGGACAGGATTTCCCTCTTGGAGGTTGAGGTAGGCTGTTGCTGAATAAGACATTTTTTGTTTGTGGTCACTGACTTGTGAGGGGGGTTGGTGTTTAACAATAGGAGTAGTGGTATCTCAAACCTTGGGGTTAACTATATCAAGGGGTAGGGGGTTAGAGAGAAGAAGTGAGTCTGGGTGGCATGAGAGTAGAAGAGGTTTACGTGGGTTTGGAGTAAAGTATATGGATGCCTGGAACTTGGTAATGATGTCCCTTCCCACAATAGGAGTAGGGCAATGTTGAATGACCATAAACTGGTACATGAAAGGTACTTTAAAAAGAATGCAAAGTAGGAGAGAAGTGACCTTTGGCTTGATTGGAATTTCTCCCACCCCTATAATGGAAAGGGAGGAATTCAAGAATTGGCCCAAATATTCTGGGAGCAACGAATGTGTGTAGACCCCATATCCACTACAAAGGAAATGAGCTTACCTGCTGCCATTACAGTTACCTGGGGTTCAGAAGCAGTGATAGACATGGCAGCAGGGATTGTAAGTCCCGGGCCCTGTTAGTTGCAGTTGTCAGTGGCTAGTCCCGACATCAGGCAGTTCCAAACCAGGCTCTACAAGTCGTATGGAGGTGGCTGGTACATGTCCAGGGACCCTTTTACTGCAGTTCACCTTCCAATGACCTGTTTTACCACACAGTGGACAAGGTCCAGGTGGAGGCCTCGGGTTTGGGCAGGCACTTGCCCAGTGTCCTGGTTTGCCGCACTTGAAGCAGTCACCTGGGGGGCGCAGTGGGAGGCTTACCCTGAGCTTTGCCTTGAGGTGTTTGTGGTTTCTGATTTCCTCAGAGAGCAGCAGCCAGTAACTGGTATTAGATTCTGTCATGTTCTAGTTTTGGGGTTTTAGATTTCTCCTTTCTGATGTTAAAAACCTTGAAGGCCAGTTTTATTAGATCCCTTTGAGGGGTTTGGGGCCTTCCTCTAGTTTTTGGAGTTTTTTGTGAATATCAGGAACTGATTGGAAAATCAAATGGGTGTTGATGTAAAGTTTTCCTCCTCCTGTTTTAGGGTTAAGGTTGGTATATTTTCTTACAGCCTCAGTGGGGCAAGACATAAGTGCAGGGTTTTCATTTGGTTTGTGAGTAACTTCCTTAATTTTGTCATAATTGACTGCCTTTAAAGAAGCTTTTGTAATTCTTTATGAGGCATGTTAGCATGTGACCCCTTCTTGTTCTGTGATTCTATCTCGTAGTCCCAGTTTGGGTTGGTTCATGAGACAGCTGTCGACCCATAGGATATTGGGCTTAATCCTGAGTGTGCATAGTGTCTGCATGGGTTTGGGCAGCAGTCCAGATTGGCTCCTTCTCTTCTGGAGTTAAAGTGGGAGAGAGGATAACATAAATGTCATGCCACGTGAGATCATAGGATTGAGTGAGATCCTGGAATTCTTTTATATATTGAGTAGGATCTGTAGCATATGATCCTAATCGCTTTTGTATTTGAGCCATATCATTGAGGGAAAAGGGGACATGGACCCTAACAATGCCCTCAGCTCCTGCTACTTCTCAAAGGGGAAGGATAGAAGAAGGGGAGCAAGGGTGGTCTGGACGTTGTAGCGTTTTAGATCAAAGGGAAGGTGGTGGTCTGTGGGATGGGTTAAAGTAGGAGAGGGTACAGGAGAGGGGGGGTTAGGATAGAGATTGGGGACATAAGGAGGAGGCATGGAGGCAGGGCCGGTGGCAGCAGGACAGTTTGAAGTGGTGCGGGGGTTGGCATAGAGAGGGACAGGAGTGGAGACAGAGAAAGGCTGGAATATAGGGGAACTCAGACCACTTTCCATTGCAATTAAGGAAGTTTTTTAGATCATGGAGAATTTGGAAAATGAAAGTGTCATTTTTTTAGCCAACAGCTTTCATTATCCAGTTTATATTGAGGCTGTGTGGTATTACAAAAGAAGATAAGCCTCTGGGCAGATGTGAGGTGTAAGACCCAGGGTCTTTAAATTGTGGAGGACACATCCCAGGGGGAGTCTCCTGGAGGATGAGAAATTTGATTGCCCATAGTTTTAGGTAAGGGAGAAGAGTTTTACTTCCTAAGATCCCAGAAAGTGAGACAGGCATCCCGGTGACACAATAGGGACATGAGAAGTGAGAGACTAGCTTCCACTATATGGCGTCCTCAATAGTGAGGAGTCTTGGTCACCTGGTGACCAATGTACAGCCACTGACCTGGCCGGGAGTTTTGTGAGACAGTCTTGGACTGTTCAATGTTGGAGGGCTGCAGTTTGAGAGGGAAAATACAACTCAACTCACCTAGAAAGTGATTGATATCTGGTGTTGCATGCAGAGACTGCAACACAGAAGGGATCAGCAGAAACATTGGCCTCAGATTCCCAGCTGGGTGAAAAGGGAGTGAGGGTAGAGAAGAGAGATGGAGTGGGGAACGGAGGCCTCACTCAGGATCTGGGAGTCAGCCCAGGATGAGCTGCTGCTGCCCATTGAGAGAGAGAGAGAGAGAGAGCCAGAGACAGAGACAGAGACAGAGACAGAGAGAGAAAGACAGAGAGAGAGACAGAGAGGGGAGGGAGAAAGAGGGAGAGAGAGAGAGACGGAGAGAGCAAGAGAGAGAGATCCACTGAATTATAAAAAAAAAGGGAAGAAAGAAAGAGTTTTGCCGAATTCAGGGTGCCGGGGTGGTGAGAGCCAATGATCCTGGTCCCTGTACAGGCCACCAATTATGTTAGGTTGGTGAGACAAAGGGATCAAAGGTCCCTGAGCCAAATGCTTATCATGCCAGGGAGTTTATTTCTAGTGAGCCTTGAGGGAACACTGAAAGATCAGTTCACAGCCCCATACAGACTAATGGATGTTTCATAGGGTTTGAATTAGGGGAAGGGGTTTGTAGCTATTCTAAGCACTCAGCACTTTGAAACAGCTTTGTGGTTTTCCTGTTTTGCACAAAATCCAGTTTTTCTCTGAAAGCACTTTGCTTAAGAGAAAGGGAGAGGACAGAGGGCAGGGTGAGGAAGTGGTTAATACAGCTGTGCTTATGCTAAGCTGATTGTGAGGCCTAATACCCTGGTCATTTTTACAAATTTTAATTGACACATTGTAATTGTGCATGCTTATTGGGTACAATCTGATATTTTGATACATGTATATGTTGTATAAAGAATGGGTCAAGGGAGTTAATGTAACCATCACCTCATGCATTTATCATTTCCTTGTGACAAAAACATCCAAAAGCCTCTCCTCTAGCTATGATGTTATATACAAAATTTAACCAAAATCCTTCTACCAAGGAATACAACATCAGAAGTTGTTCCACATATCTAATTGTAATTTTCTAAGGCCCTGGTAATTTTTTCTCTTTATTTAGTGATTTACCTCCCTACCTTCATTCTTGCCTCCTTATAATTCACAACACATTTGCCCAAGTGATCTTTTGCTAAAGGAAAAGGCAGATGACGCCAAAGGGATGTTTTTGTCTTTCGATGCTTCTCAAGCCTTCATAATGAAACCTGATCTCATTAGCACAGTCTGCAGTGCCCTTCCTGATACAGCCCTTCATGTGGCTCTTTGCTTGACTCTCAGGATGTTTCCGTTCACCTCTCACACTGATCCAACCTTCCTGAAGTATTAAGTGTCCCCTCAACGCATTCTATTTTCTGTGGCCTTTGCCTCACTTTTTCTCCTGTGTGGAAAGCTCCCACCTCCCACCATCATTACCCTGGATGACATCTACTTATCCTTCTGGACTAACTTCTCTCCAAAGTCTTCTCTGACTCCTACAGTGAATCATGGAACCTTCCTTTGTGTTGCAGATATCACGATCTGCAGAAGCCTAGATTGCCTATGTTTATAGTGGGTTTTGGTTTTTTCTTGCTGCTGTTTGCTGTTCACTCTCCTCAATTATATATTCTCCTCAATAACTGTGTATTCTGTCTGTTACAAATACCTAGTGCTTGAACATAAAGTGCGCTGACCGAAAACATGTTGAATGAATGAATGCATGATTGCTGAAATAAATAGGGAAGCAGATGAATAAAATCTAGTTTCCCTGTCCAGAAAAACTAGTCTGGCTTTACTGAGGAGAAAGACAATGAATATATTATTGGTCCATGGAAAGTGCTTTAATAATAGCATAAGTAAAGCAGTGACATATTTTATTTCTAAATAAAATATATATGAGTATGTTAGGAAAACCACTTGAAAGTTCAAAAGAAACATTCTTCTCAAATCTGGCTGCTGTCACACATGTCAGCCATTAGAAACTGAAAACATTTTTTCCAAGAATTTTTCCCTTGAATATATTTTAATATGAATTTTATAATATTGTAAATAAATTTTTAATGTTATAATTTTTATCTCACATTTCAGTATAACAACGTTACCACATTGTAATTCTTCGCAAATATAATCTTTGAGATCCGCATGAAAATATGTTGAGTGACTAGACCTTTTTAATATTGAAGCATAAAAGATTGTACATATATTTAGGGGTTCAGTGTTGACTATCATTATTCGTGTACAATATGTGATGATCAAATGATTATTCTTAGCATATTCATCATTACAAATCATAATTATTCTTTGGGTCCTTTACCACTTTCTCCCTAATCACCCTCCCCTTCACTCTGCCCCCTCTAGTAACCATATGTCTTTTCTCTGCCTCTGGAAGTTCGGCATATTATTCATATTATTGCGGTCTTTATTTTTGTCTTCCTTCCTTCTTTTATTTCTTCTCTTCTTTCTTTATTTTCCTTCCTTCCTTCCTTCCTTCCTTCCTTCCTTCCTTCCTTCCTTCCTTCCTTCTTAGCACTCACTTATGAGTGAGGACATGTGGTATTTCTCCTTCTCTGCCTGGCTTATTTCACTTAATGTGATTTTAGCCAAGCTCATCCATGTTGCTGTGAATTGCAGAATTTCACTCCTTTTTATGGCAGAGCAGTATTCCATATTGTATATATACCAGTTTTCTTATCCAATCATGTACTGATGGACATTTAGGTTGGTTTGATATCTTGGCTATTGTGAACAGAGCTGTGATGAACATGGGAGTGCAGGTATCCCTTCGACATGATGATTTCCATTCTTTTGGGTATATACCTTGATGGAGTTTGGATGTATTGTCCCCTCCAAAACTCATGTGGAAATTTGATCTCCAGTGTGGCAGTGTTGGAAACTGATTGAGTCATGGGGGCAGATCCCTCATGAATGGATTAATGCTCTCCCTGGGGGTGGGAGCTCTGAGTGAGTTCTTGCTCTATTAGTTCCCATGAGAACTGGTTGTTTAAAAAGATCCTGGCACCTCCTCTCTCTCTCTCTTGCTTCCTCTCGCCATGTGATCTGCTTGTACCCACCAGCTCCCTGCCACTTTCCGCCATGACTAGAAGCAGCCTGAGGCCCATGCCAGAGGCAGCTGTCCCAGAATCATACGCCAAATAAACCTCTGTTCTTTATAAATTACCCAGTCTCAGATAATTCTGTTATAGCAACACAAAATGGACTAATACATAGCTAGAAGTGGAATTGCTGGATTGTATTCTTGTTCTATCTGTAGTTGTGTGAGAAACTTCCATACTATTTTCCAAATTAAAACCACAGTGTGAATCTGGCCCTCACATTATGGGCATGAGGGGGGTGACAATTAGCTTTGTATCTCATGAATATTCTTAATAAAAAACCACACTGAGATATCATCTCACCTCAGTAGACTGGCTATAATAAAAAAGAATGAAAATAACAAGCGCTGGTGAGGGTGTGGATAGAAGGGAACACTCCTGCACTGTTGGTGGGACTGTAAATTAGTACAACCACTATGGAAAACAGTATGGAGGTTTATCAAACAACCAGAGATCGATTCTCCATATGATCCATCAATCCCACTTCTGGGTATATAGCCAAAGGAATGGAGATCATCAAGTTGAAGGGATACCTGCACTGCCATGTCTGTCACATCTCTGTTCACAAAAGCCAAGATATCAAACCAACCTAAATGTCCATCAGTGGATGATTGGATAAGGAAACTGTGGATATGTACACCATGGAATACTACTCTGCCATAAAAAAGAATGAAATTCTCCCATTTGAAACAACATGGATGAGCTTGGAGAAACTTATGTTGAGTGAAATAAGCAAAGCACAGAAGGATAAATACCGTATGTATTCACTCATATGTGGGAACTAAGAGAGAAAGAAGGAAGGAAAGAAAGACCACAGTGGTGTGTTGGACTTGCAGAGGGAGAGAACATACCTAGGGATACAAAGTGGAGTAGGAAAGAGGGGTGGGGAGGTCGGTCGGGGATAATTGAGGGGATAATTGGGTAGGGAACATGGGGTATAATCACAATTTGTGGTAATGGACATGCTACCAGAATGGATCTGGCCATCACATCTTAGGCACGAGTGGTGACAATTTGCTTTGTACCCCATGAATAATCATAACTAATAAAAACAAAACAAAACATGAAAAAAATTATGTTAAGTGAAATAAGCCAGACACAGAAAGAGAAATCTTCATGTCCTCACTCATAAGTGAGTGCTAAGAAAGAAGGAATGAAGGAAGGAAAGAATAAGAAAGAAAGAAAAAAAGAAAGAAGAAAGAAAGAAAAAAATGAAAAAAGAGAAAAAGAGAGAGAAAGAAAGAATGAGCAAAAGAAAGAAAGGACCACAATAGTATGTTGAAACTGCAGAAGGAGAGAGCAAATCTATGATTACCAGAGGTGGGAAACGGGGTGGGAAAAGGGGCTAGGGAAATATTGGGTAAGGGTCACAAAGAAGAATCACTATCTAGAATAATAAATATGCTAATAATAATCACTGCATATTGTAAACAAATAATGATAGTCAGCAAGTTACCACAAAAATATATATAATCAATTTTTCTTCAATAAAAAGTTACTGGTGATTAACTAAATTAAATTCTAGTTACTCAACGCATTTTTCATATGATCTCAAAAATTATATTTGTGAAGAATTATAATTGGTAAATTATTATACTGAAATATGAATAGAAATAACAATATTAAAATTTATTTAGAACATGATAAAAAGCATATAAAATATATCCAGTGGGAAAGAATTCCTGGAAAGAAATGTTCCAAATTGCTAATTGTTGATGTAAATGATAGTAGCCAGATATGATAGGAATGTTTCTTTGGAACTTTCAAGTGTTTCTCCTAACATACTTATATAATTTTTATTTAGAAATAAAAACAGCCATTGCTTCACTTATACTATTATTACAGTACTTCCCAGGAACTAGTAATGTATTAATTTTCTTTCGTCTCAATAAAGACTGCTTTTTCTGGACAAGGAAACTAAATTTTATTCATCTGCTTCCCCACAACCTGTTTGTTTAAATAATCATGCATACATTCATTCAACATGCTTTCATTCAACATGTTTTATGTTCCGGTGCTAGGTATTTGTAATACAGTGATAGGATACAACAACTTTGTACCCCATGAATAATCATAACTGTTTGCAGATGATATGATCCTATTTATTGAACAGCCTAAAGCCTCTACAAAAAAACTCCTAGAGTTGATGAATGATTTCAGCAAAGTTGCAGGATACAAAATCAACATACAAAAATCAGTAGCATTTCTACACTCCAACAGTGAACATGCAGAAAGAGAAATCAAGAAAGCTAGCCCATTTACAATAGCCACCAAAAAGTTAAAATACTTAGGAATAAAGTTAAACAAGGATGTGAAAAATCTCTACAAAGAGAACTACAAACCACTGTTCAGAGAAATTTAAGAGGACACAAGAAAATGGAAAGATAGCCTGTGCTCTTGGATTGGAAGAATTAACACTGTGAAAATGTCCCTGTTACCCAAAGTGATCTACAGATTCAATGCAATGCCCATCAAAATTCCGATGACATTTTTCTCAGAAATGGAAAAAACTATCCAGACATTTATACGAAATAACAAAAGACCATGCCTAGCCAAAGCAATCCTGAGTGAAAAAAAAGGAAAGCTGGAGGCATAACGCTACCTGACTTTAAACTATATTATAAAACTAGAATAACCAAAAAAGCATGGCACTGGCATAAAAACAGACAGAATGGAATAGGATCAAAATTTCTTTTGCAGAGAAAAAGGATCTCTCATACACTGATGGTGGAACTGCAAAATGGTGCAGCCTTTATGAAAAATGTTACAGAGGTTCCTCAACAATTGCAGATAGATCTACCATATAACCCAACTATTCCACTGCTGGCAATATACCCAAATGAATGGAAATTATCATGCCAAAGGGATACCTGTATTCTGATGTTTATTGCAGCACTATGTACCATAGCCAAGAGTTGGAACCAGCCAAAATGTCCATCATCAGATGAGTGGATAAGGAAACTGTGGTGTATCTAAACAATGGAATTCTACTCTGCTATAAAAAAGAATGAAATACTACTATTCACAACAATGTGGATGGACTTAGAGAAAATTATATTAAGTGAAACAAGTCAGAAACAGAAAAAGAAATACCACATGTTCTCACTTATTTGTGAGAGCTAAAAATAAATAAATAAACACACAAACAAATAAAGGGTGTGACAGGGGGAAGAAGACACAACAATCACAACAATTCCTTGAACTTTTTAAGACAAGTGAACAGATATGATGTGGGGGGGGCAGAGAGGAGAAACGGAGGGGGGAAGAAGAATAGGTCATGAAAATCAACTGCAATGTATATTGAGAAGTTAAAATAAAATAAAAATAAATAAATAAAATAATATAATTTTTAAAAAAAGAAATCCCAAAATCTAACTAGACAAAAGTTGCTATATTTTAAAATCAGGGATCAGTCCTACGTTCTCTTAATAAGTTTCTATGTCTCTTGGCTCTGCTTTCTGGGGTTTTGGTTCTACCCTCTGAATCATCCTTCCTTCTATAGAAAAAAAGTAGCCCATGTTAAGGCTGAGTAGTTTTCTTGGCCCATTTCCTGACCAATGTAAGTTCAGAGTCCACAGACCTCCTTTCACTTTATGCTGTCCCTGTCCCTTTAAGTACAAATTGGTATAATTTTTTCACAAAAGGTGGGAGAGTCATCAAGGACATGCAAATAAAATCTCAATGAAATACTCCTCTTCCATATAGGATGGATAGAATCAGGGAGTCAGATAATAAAAGGTGTTGGTGAGGATGTGGAAAAATTGCAATTCTCATACAAAGCTAGTGGATATGTAAAATGGTACAACCATTTTGGAAAACAGTCTTTGCGATTTTTCAAATTATTAAGCACAGAAATACCCCATGAACCATAAATTCCACTCCTAGATATATGCCCAAAAGAAATGAACATATGTCCACACAAAAACTTGCACGTGAATGTTTATAGTAGCATTATTTATAATAACCAAAAGATAGAAGCAATGCAAATGTCCATCAACTTACAAGTGGATAAACAAAATACAGTACATTCATATAATAGTATTTGACCATTTTAAAAAATGAAGAAATGATACATGTTACAAAATGAATAAACCTTGTAGGGCGGGGAAGAAGACACAACAATCACAACAATTCCTTAAACTTGTTAAGACAAGTGAACAGATATGATGTAGTGGGGGGGTGGAGAGGAGGAGAGAGGAAAGAGGAACGGGTAAAGAGACAAGAAAATCAACTACAATGTATATTGAGAAGTTAAAATAAAAATAAATAAATTTTTGAGAAATGAATAAACCTTGAAAACATTATGCTAAGTGAAAGAAACCAGTCACAAAAGTCCACATAGTGTAAGGGGCCATTCACATGAAATGTCCATATGGGACATAGGTAGAAACAGAAAGTAGATTAGTGGTTGTGTCTGAGGGCAGGGTGCCATGTGGGGTGATACTAAAAGAAACAGAGTTTCTTTCTGAGGTGATTAAAATCTTTTAAAATTGACTGCTGAGGCTTGCAAATATTTGTAAACATACTAAAAAGCATTCAATTTTACACTTTGTGTCTGAATTATGTGATATGTAAATTATATCCCATTAGAGCTGTTAGAAACAATTTTGTGGACTTTCTGTTTTTTAAACTGATCAGACACCCATAAATCTCTTCCAGATAACTCTTTCTCTGGAGGTTTGTGAGGCTGCTGTGAAAAAATTCTCTTACAGTTTAAAAAGCCTTAGTTTTTCGAAAATGAGAGGGTCTTTGAAGTATGCGGTTAAGATTCTTAGAAGGACTAGGTCGAGCTGGAAGAATCAGTGAGGCCTTCGATCTTTCTGAGATCTTAGCAGAGGATCTTACCACCCCCAACCTGGATTTATGTTTGACCTGAAGCTGTTTTCTACCTTGAGAATCTTTTTCTGGAAGATACTGGGGATGAGAGATGATCTTATTTTTAAAGCCAGTAAGATCTAGCTCTCTTATTTTTTTTTCTAAATTATTAAAACCCAAACAAATCCTTCTTTAGTTCACAGCTCTCATCATATTTTACAATAAGCAGCTATAAGAACTTGGACAGCATTTTCTACATTTAACCTGGAAAACTTCCAGCCAAATCCAAAAGCATATTAGATACCCTAGTTTGCATTTTATCACAGGTGAAAATAAGGTCAAGCTTTCTATCACTACTCAGCATGTCTTTTTTTCTTTAGCGTTTAAAAATATTTTCTTATTGTTCTTCAAACACTCACCATCTATTACTGTTGAATGCAGAAATCCATTACCTCACAGAGAGATCAGGATTGGACATAAAAATCTGGCAATGAACAATATTTAAGTGGTTCTATGGGTTAAATGTTTCCGCTCCAAAATTCAGGTGTCAACTGTGTGATAGTATTAAGAGCTGAGGCCTCTCGAAATGATTGGGCCATGAAGGCTCCTCTCTCATGAGTGAGATTAGGTGCCACATAAAAGGCCTCAACAGAGGAAATTTGACCCTTCTTGCCCTTCTGCCTTCCTCCATGTCAGGACACAGTGTTCCTCCCCTCCAGAGGATACTGCCCTCACCAGACACCAAATGCCAGTGCCTTAAACTTGGACTTCTAGTCTTCAGAATTGTTAATAACAAATTACCGTTCTTTATAAATTTCCCAGTCTGTAGTACTGTGTCACAGCCACACAAAATGAACTGAGACAGGTGGTATCTAAATTCATAAAACTGCATGAGATCAGTAAGTGTAAATATAAGGATAAGTGCATAAGGATAATTGCTTGAGATCAATAAGTGTAAATATAGGATATTTAGAATAATCCATGGTATAGCGCAGCATTTAAAGTTTTGGTGGAGGTGCAATCTCTAGCAAAGATATAGATACATGGACAAGAGAAGTAGGAGAAAAACCCAAATCAGGAATGTGATATTGCAGAATACAAAAAAGAAAAGTGATTCAAAAAGATGAGTACTTTAATTTTTCTGGAATTTGGCAATGCGGTGACTGTAGGTGAGTCAGCAAGAGCGGTTTTAGAGCGGTAAGATTGAAGACAGATGGGAATGTACTTAATGTGAAACTAATAGGTAAAAAATAATTTCAGCAAAAGGGTAGGCCATGAGGCAAGAAAGTGGGGACAATATTTCAGGAACAGCGAGTAACTCACTTTTGCAGGGTCACTGGCTAAGTGTAGGAGAAGAGAGGTTTATAATGCTGGAAAACTGATATGGTTATACTGGAGAATTTTCTAAAAGCCTTCCCAAGGAATTTTTTTTTTCCTATCACAACACAGTTCATTTACTTATTTTTAATTGAAACATATTAATTATACATTTATGAGGTGCAGAGTTATATTTCAATACATGTCTACAATGTGTGATAATCAAATCAGAGTAATTAGCATATTCATAGTCATTGCAAAGTTTAACCATTTCTTTGTGGTGTGGATGTTTGATCTCCTCTCCTAGCCATTTGATTACATGTAGTGAATTATTGTTAATTATAGATGCCTAGCTCAACTATACACCAATAGAACTAATTTTTCCTCTCTAGCTGTAATTTTCTGTCCATTAACCAACCTCTCACTATCTCCTTTCCCTCCTCCCCTTTTCCACCTTTAGTAGCCACAGTTCTACTGTCTCCTTCTAAAAGTTCAATTTATTATTTTTATTTATTTATTTAAGCTTCCACATATGAGTGAGAACTTGTGGTATTTCTTTTTCTGTGCCAGCTTATTTCACTTAACATAGTTTTCTCCAAGTTTATCTGTGCTGCTATGAATGGTAGAATTTCACTCATTTTTTATGGCTGAGTAGTGTATATTATTTATGTATATATACCACATTTTCTTTATCCTATATCCGTGGATGGATTAAGTTCCATCTGGTGTTTATAATTTATTGATGATAAAATGGGGTGTATGTACACACACGCACACACACAGAATAATTTCACTTTTGTAAAAGGAAAAGTATGCTTTTGCAAAAAAAAAAATACGGTCAGTGCTGCATAATGATGTTTTGGTCAACAACTGGCCAATATATGACAATGTCCTCATAAGATTATAATATTGTATTTTTACTGCACCTTTTCTATGTTTAGATATGGAGAGATACACAAATACCAACATGTTACATTTGCCTACAGTATTCAGTACTGTAACGTGCTGTACAGGTATGTAGCATAAGAACAAAGGCTATACCATATAGTCTAGGTTTGTAGTAGGCTATACCATTTAGGTTTGTGTAAATACACTCTCGGATGTTTGCACAATGATGAAATTACCTAATGATGCATTTCTCAGAAGTTATCCCCATTGTTAATTAATGTGTTAGTGTAAATGTTTGGAAAGATAAACACTGACATGTTTGCAGGAAATACGTTGTGGAAAATAGTATATAATCCCAGTTATCTGAAAGAAATAGCTTGCTCAGTCTGGATCATTGAGGGGAATTTAACGAAGGGGCAATTTACAAAGTTGTGGGCAGTGTTTAGGAAAAGCTTCAAAGGTAGCATGTGGCCCAGGGCTTGTTATGGGCTCAAAACCTGAAGGGGCAAGAGTTGTGGGCAGTTACTGGAACCTGGAGAGCTGTGAGGAGAAGACCACCTGTCAGGAGCTGTGGCATTTGGTAGAGGGTCACAGCGAACCCAGGTGACACAGAGAGGAAGAGCCAGAAAAGTACCCAAACCTCAGTCTCCTCAGCCAGTACTTCTCAGAAGCCACAGGCAAGGGAGCCTGTTGATACAGCTTAAATAGGTCAACCTCTTGGGATTAAGTCAAGGTAGAAAGTGGGCATGGGAAGACAAAGAGGATATATCCACCATTGTTGGGTTTAAAAAATTTCTTTTATTCTTATTCTCTAATGTACTTATATATTTTTTAAATTTAAATAACAACTTGAATTACTTTTGTAATGCTAAAAATATTTTCAAGTTTTAAAATGAAAGATTAGACTAAGCAGGAGAACATTTCTGCATCGGTCTCAGGAACTCTAATGGGATTATAGACACCAAAATTTAAGTAGTGTAAGAAGTGGCAGTGCAAATAGAAAGGAGGTATAGTACTGGAAAGACATTACAGAAGTGTGTTGCAGGAATTTCCTTGGGTTAAAATTATCTAGGTAAAGAAGTATCCAATTACAATTTTATTCTGGTTAGGCCACTGGAAGAAGTGCCCCCAGTCAGTGTCCAGCACAGATGCCCCTTTCTACCTGAACACCTACTATAGGCCTGTTACTTACAACATAGTGTAATATGTTTACTCAAAATTGACTATAAGAAGAAAAAACAAGCTGTAATTGATCTACATGTGCAAATCAGTAAAAATGTTTAAATTGCTTGTAAGGCTAGGTGGAAAAATATAGTGTTGCAATCACATCACAGGTGTTTTCCCAAGAGGATCTCATTTCGTGTTTGAATTGATTGAACACATTGTGCACCACTGCTGTCATCTTCTGCAGATTTTAATAGAAAATTTCTTGTAATAAAGTAGAAAAGTCAGTGAACGAAGTAGGTGAAAATAAAACGGCCTAGAAAAGTTCATACATTTGAAGAAAATTCTGATGAATTATATAGATAAAAGTGAATAAAACAAAGGAAAATCTTGTCTATACATATGCCCCATCTCTTTAGCATATTATTTTTATGCTGAAACTAAAGAACAATTTTCCAAGAACTTCTGTCAGAAAGTATGTGTTAGTGAATTAATCTAAATACATGTATGAATGCATAAATTAATTTCTTTTTACAATTTATAAATATATAATGCATATAATGCATAATAATTTATAATACATAAGGCCATATACAAATTCAATATTTTAGCTCTGATATTTAAATGGCCATAAAGTAGTAGCAGCCAAGAGCATGATTCAGGTGGTAAAAGGCTCCTTTGTGCCCAGAACTCAGGGAGAAAATGGATATCCTGCTGTGTCCTGCTCTTGTCAGGCCCATGAAGGCTGAGGCTTTTAGGCCTGGATGCCACACATCTGAAGGATTCTGACAAGTGCGTGTGCCTTGAGAAGAGGCCCAAGTGTCTAGAAATTGCAGCAGACCAGGAGTAAGATAAGGCCAGTGATGATGAAGGCATGGCCATTTGAGAAGAGCATTGTCTTATGGGTGCACACCATTTGTGATGGTCTTCCTGTTTTAGGAGAAGGCAAGAATGAAACTTCTCTCACCATCAGCTTAACTTGAAGGATGAGAATAGGATGACATTCTCAGAGACAAAAGGAAATTGACACAAAAGAAAACCAGAAAATAAGCCCGGAATGTAAAAAACAATCCCAGACTCCTACCAAGGGAGAAGTCTGCCCCACCAGAAAATCATGAGAATCTGCTATACGATTGAGGGTCATAAGCCTACTATGTTTTCTGGGCAAAGAAGCACATCTTGTAAAAATCTTTGCTATTGAAAGTTATATGCATGTGGAGCCCAAATGGCTAATAGAATACTTGGTTATCTTTCCTGGCATGCATGCTGCATCTGATGCAGTCTGCCAGGCCTGATCTCCCCTTCCATACCTCCTGATTTATCCTACCATCTGCCCTGAGAGGAGCACAATTTGTGAGTTTATAAGTAAGCCTAGATCTTACTTATTAAAGGTACAATTACATGTATATTCATTCTCCAAAAGGCCTCTGAGAAATTCCCAGACTCCGTTAGAGTGAATTGTTCTCTCTTGTGTATTTCTTCTAAGAGTTATTCCCAATTTGGGATTGAACCTCCTAGGAAGTTGTTTGGAAATGTGTAGGATTTTTTCTCTCTACTATTGCAAGGACAGGGGAGGACTATCTACATAGAGTGGGTAGAGGTCAGAAATCCTGAATGTTTTGTAATACACAGTCACATACACACAATAAAAAAGTATTGTCCTGCCCAAATGTCAGCGAAACTGCTGTTAAGAAACATGGCTTCTAACACTTTGTCCATACCACTTGAATGGGATGCACTCTATTGGAGGAAACATTTCTTTCATTATTGTGACACATTCAACTTTGTATCTTTGGTACATAACCTAGCGCTAGGAATATAGGAGACACTTAATAAATATTTATTGAATTGGAGTTAATATTTAACAAATAGATATTTGTTGAATGCCTTCTCTGTACTTTGATCTGAGGATAATTAGGTCAACCTCCCACATCACTATTTCCACCCACTTACCAAAGTTTCTGCAACTGCATTTCTAGCTACCAATGGCCAATTAACTCCTATTTTCCTTTTTGTCTCAGTTTAAATGTCATTTCCCCAAGTGAAACCTTCATTGATCCTCAGAAATGATAGCATGAGGAATAGAAGGTGAGAAAAAAGCTGGGGCCTGGGGCTTTTGGATGGGTACATAGAGACTGGAGATCAAAAACGCTAAGGCAGCTAAGACTTGTGAGTCCAAGGTCCTACAAAGGAAGAAACTGTAGGGAAGTAAGCCCAAATTCTATGTGTAACTTCCCATTAAGAAATTTGACTATGTCTAAGCTGCACATGGGCTGGCAGGACATCAAAACACCAAGCAGAAAGCAGCTTGTGGGAGGCTGAAGATCTGAGCAGAGATTTTAGCCTTTGCAGTGCTGATTTGGTAGAGTTTGACTGACAGGCCATCTAAGATGGAGGGTACCTATAACATCCTAGGCTTTTATTTGAGACTCCTGAAGGGTTACACCTTACCTAGAAATAGGATCAAGCCAATAATACATCATCCCCTACACAGCTCAATATCCAACCCATGCTGGAAATAGCACTTGCACTCTATTAGCATGCAAGTTTAGGAGTTATATTGTACGTGGAGACATCAGTTGTTTCTTTCTGTAAATGACTTTTTCGGTCACAATAATTCCATTTCCTCAAAAAGATCAATCCAGTACTCTATTTTTCTGCTCCCCTACAACCCAAATAAAATCCATTTTGGAGAAAGATATTCTCTCTTATTTAGAGCTTTCACAATTTTTTAAATCCTCATTACCCATCATTCAATTTTAAAAATTATGTTATACCCAAAATGGCACCAAATGGGTACAAAAGTCAGGCACTGCCAAAAAATGTTTTTTCAAATAGAGGAATAAAATGAAGAATTACACCAGTGAGCTGAATTTGAAAGAAACAAAGAAGGAATGAAAAAGGGAAAGAAAATATAAAGAAAAGAATCAAGTTGAAATCGTAGAAATGAAAAATAAAATAAATGAGGAATTCAGTAGATGAGTTTAACAGTAGATCAGACACAGCAGAGATGAGGATTAGTAACTGAAAGACAGATTGGTAGAAAACATACATATTACAGGATCAAAAATACAAAAACAGTGCAAGAGATACACAGGAAATTGTGAAAAGATCTAATCCATGTGTAATCGAAGTTCAAGAAAACAGGAGGAGGATAACGGAGTAGAAGAAATGTCTGAAGAAATAGTCACTGATAAATCTCCAAACTCATGAAAGACCATGAGCTACAAATTCAAGAAACTCCGCAGATTCCAAATATGGTAAATACAACAACAGCCACACTTAGACAAATCATAAAAAAACTACAGGAGGCCAAAAAACAAAAGAAACTGTTAAAAGCTTCCAGGGGAAGAGAAAAGACATACAGCAGTTCCCCCACCTGTGGTTTCACTTTTCTGGGTTTCAGTTACCTGCAGTCAACCACAGCCGAAAATATTACGATGTTGAGAGAGATACCACATTCATGTAACTTTTACTACAGTCTATTGTGATAATTGTTCTATTTTATTATTAATTATTGTTGTTTACTTTATCATAGGTATGTATGTATAGGAAAAAAAAAACAGTGTATACAGAAGATTTGGTACTATCCATGGTTTCGGGCATCCACTGAGGGTTTTGAAATATATCCCTTATGGATAAGGGGGAACTACTGAATTCCCTCAAAAAAGAAAAAAAAAGACCAAAAAAAGACTGAAAATTGACTTTTCAAAAGAAATGATAGAAGCAAGAAACCAATGAAGTCTTAAAAGTGCTCAAAGTGGTAACCTAGAATTCTACCCCAAACAAAATATCTCTGAAAAATGAAGATGCAACACAGGATTTTTCTGATTAAAATATTTAAAATTAGTCTTCAGTAGACTTGCATCCAAAGGAGAAACAAAAGAGTTTTTAAGAAGGAAAACCAATGCAGATATAAGGATAGTGTTGAAGGAATGAAGAGTACTATGATGAACAAATATATAGGAAACAAGGGGAGCTGCAACAGGCAAGTAGGCCACAGTTTTGAGAAATAAGTAAGAAACTGCACTGGCTGACGTGGGTACGTAGATGACGCTACTGTTACCACAGCCTGTAGCCTCAGGTTAACACGGGAAAGAAAGAGCCCTCTTGCAGTCTTTTGAAAAACAACTTTATTAAAGTGTAACTTACATACACACAATTTAAATGTACAGGTTGACGATTTCTGAACATATGTAAATTCATATAACCGCCACCCATTATTATATTCAATGATCTCATCACCCTCACAGGGCGACCTCTTGCCCTTTTGCTTCCAATCTCTTCTAATACTCTGCTATAGAGCATTTTAGAGAATCTTGAGAAATGTCTTCGACTTCATAAGTCCCAATCCATTTCAGAAGAAGAAAATTTTCCTGAAGTTTTTGCAGACTAAGGATGTTTTTATGACACAATAGGTCAGAATATTTTAAACTTCCTCTCAGTTCAAATCTTTGCCTTCTAAGTCGTAATCTACAATTTGTAGTAAATATAAACCTTCCAAAAAATTTTATGAAAGAAGTTCTTGATTGTTCCCAACAGAGATATTATGACTATCATTGATCCTTACGTGTTGACTCACTTTGTATGGGGAAAATGCTTTTTGCCGTTCCTGATATTCTTTTTCTCTCTTTACAGGGGCATCCCCTTATCTTTCCAAGCCTACATTCACCTTCCCATGGAAGGAGTAAATAGGCTAATAGTGAATTTTGAGGGGAAAACTAGATATGCAAATGTATTACTCTGCTAGGGCTGCCATAACAAAATACCGTAAACTGGGTGGCTTCAACAGCAGAAATTTTCGCTTAGTTCTGCAGGCTAGACGTCTAAGATCAAGGTGTTGGCGGGGGTGGTTCCTTCTGAGGGCTATGAGAGAAAATCTCTTCCTTACAGATGCCCGTCAATGCTTACCTGCTCACAAAATATCTGTAACATTGTGCCAGGTTCTGCTTGATCTGCCAATGTTGATCGCTCTCAGCACACTTTGCTTTGGTCTGGAGTTTGCAGTCCTATTCTCAGTTTGCAGTTTTCTAAGCCCCTCTCATTGCTGTCGTCTGTGTGCCAACTATACCAGGAATAGGAAAACAACAACAGCACATATCTCCAGTCTTATTGTGCCCTTAGTATCCTCAGCACATTATAACTATCTACTAGCACACACAGCTACTTTGTTGTCAGTGGATAGAGAACAATATACATGATAAATAGAAACACAAAATAAAATTCCCACCTTATACCAAAGAAGAGTCACTTCCAATCTCTTTAAAATGAGAAAATATTAAGCTGTACGAAGAACTCACAATTCATGCAGTTTTCTGGAGTTCTTTCTGTAATATCATTTAGGGGTAGTTTTTAAGTCATTTTGCCCTTTAGTGTCTTGATGAGTTCACTTTATGTTTGAAATGACAGATTCTCTTATGTCAATAGTGCATTGTCTTTTTTACTACTTATGGCTGGAGCTGAGTTTGAAGAGCATTCCAATGAGAGTTTTGTAGCCACCTGAGACCGTTGGCCCTTGATATTACTTAGTTTCGTCCTCTCCATTAGACACCCAGAAGATTGTCCTCTGTGGATCTAAAATTCATAGTGATATACACAAAACACTGTTTTTATTTTGACATAGCATTATGATTATTCAATTAAGTTTGTTCATATTTATCTGGAAAACAAATCAAGTAATTGAAATTAAACTTGTTTAAATGTTTTGCAATGTGGATTATTCTCTAGGTATATTTTACTTCATATTCAATACCATTCATGTTATAATTCTAAACATTTGCCAAGCCACGCAGGTTCTTCTGCCCTATATACAGAGCTAGGAAAAGAGCCTATCACATGTGGCTGTTGCCAACAGAGTCACTCAGAGGAAAGTTGGGGGGGGGGGGAAATGAAGTCACAGAAAGATTGTCGTCACTGCTTTCTCCTGAGGCAATTCTTATGTAGAAGTCATTGCTGAAGCAGAAAATTCACGGTAACTAAAGTCCCCAAATACTGCGTGACCACCCAGAAAGTTTTTCAACATTTTATCATGAAATTTTTAATACATAAAGCTATGCTGAAGAAATTATTAATAATTGTTAACAATGGTATATCCAATCTCTCAATTTTTCTGAGTATCTACTGTTGTATAATGAATTGCTCCAAAACACAGTGGCTTAAAACAATCAGCTCTGTATCTCATGAATTTTCATAACCAATAATAATAATAATTAATTAATTAATAAAAATAAAACAATTATATTCATAAATGCAGGGCTTAATAGGGATAACAGGTACATCTGATATCCAGTTCACTCTCACATCTGGTTGTTGATGCTGGTTGTTGTCTGAAACCCATAATGGGGATTTATCCTTTATTTACAGCATGGTGACTGGATTCCATGGGTGAACATTCCATGAGAGCCTAGAGGATGCTGTATCCCCTCTTATGTCCTACCTTACTGGTACTGCATTTATTTTATTCAGGCAGACTTAAAGTACTGCCCAGGATCTAGGAGAGGGAAACAAATTCCAGTTTTTGATGGGACAGTGACAAAGTCCTGAGAGAGCATGTGTAACTGGAATTTTTGCTAATACATTTTCTGGGAAATTGCATTATGCCATCCATTAAGATTTTAATAGATTTGCTTTATCACGTACATCTTTGTACCTTTATCTATCTATTAATCTATATTAATTTATGATACATATCATAGGAAATTGCAAACATTAGTACACTTCTCCATAAATACTTCTGCACATATGTCAATATTTAGAGTTCAGTACTTTTGATGTGTTTTATTTTATGCAATTTGGTGAAAATTTACATAAAGTTAAATGTGCAGATACTAGGTATATGGTCATTATGTATTAGGAAATGCATAAACCTGTGTAAATCAAGCACCTCTCATCACATGAAATACTAACATCAGCCCAGGAACTTTCCCCTATGCCTCTACCCAGTCAGTCCTATGAGTGTACATTGCTCAGATTATTTTTTCTTTCTTTTTTCCTGTCTCATTTAAAGGGTATAATATATATAACATAAGAACTGCCATTTTAAGCATTTTAAGCATAAAATTACCTTGAATTAATTACATTCACATTGCTTTGTGAACACTACCTCTACCTATTTCTAAAACTTTTTCATCATCCTAAACATAAACTCTGAACCCATTAAGCAATAACATTATTCTTTCCCCCCTGTTTCTGATAATCTCTACATATTCTTTTGTATCTAAATATTTTTTCTTTATAATTTATTTATCCACAATTGACACATATTATTGTATATATTTATGTAAGACAATGTGATATTTGGGTACATTCATAAAGTGTGCACTGATCATATCAGGGTATTTATCTAATCCATCACCTCAAACATTTGTCACCTCTTTTTGTGGGGAACATTCTAAATCCTATCAATTAACTACTTCAAATTATATAGTAAATTGTTGACCGATTAGCTAAAGAAATTCTGAGCAAAAAGAATGTAGTGGAAGGTATCATATTCACTGTCTTCAAAATATACTACAAAGCAATAGTAAATAAAACAGCATGGTACTGGCACAAAAACAGACACATAGATCAAAGGAACAGAATAGAGAATCTAGAAATAAACCCATGCACCCACAACCAACTTATTTTTGACAAAAGAGCCAAGAACATACTTTAGGGAAAGAACAGTCTCTTCAATAAAAGGTGGTGAGAAATTTGGTTATCCATATGCAGAAGAATGAAATCAGATTCCTATCCATCACCATACACAAAAATCAACTCAAAATGGATTAAAGACTTAAATATAAGACCTGAAACTATAAAACTTCTAAAAGAAAACACAGAAGAAAAGTTTCAAGACATAGGACTGGGTAAAAATTTTATGAATAAGATCTCAAAGGCACAGGCAACAAAAGCAAAAATAAACAAATAGGATTATATGAAACTAAAAAGCTTCTGCACAGCAAAGGAAACAATCAACAAAGCAATAAGACAACCTGGAGAATGGGAGAAATATTTTAAAACTATGCATCCAAAAATGGATTAATATCCAGAATACAAAAAGAACTCAAACAACTCGATAGTGAAAAATAATCTGATTAAATAATGGGCAAAGGAGCTGAATAGACATTTCTCAAAAGAAGAAAAACAAATGACCAACAGGTATATGAAAAAAATGCTCAACATCAATAATTACCAGAGAAATGCAAATCAAAACAACAATGAAATATCTTCTTGCCCTGGTTAGATTGGCTATTTTCACAAGGAAAGAAAATTTAAAATGCTGGTAAAGATGTAGAGAAAGGGGAAATTTATACATTGTTGGTGGGAATGTAAATTAGTAAAGTCATTACAGAAAACAGAATAAAAGCTTCTTTAAAAACTATAGATATAACTACCATATGACCCAGCAATCCCACCACTGGGGATACACACAAAGGAAAGGAAATCAACATGTGGAAGGGACACCTGCACTCCATGTTTATCACAGCTTTATTCGCAATAGCCAAGAGTTGTAACCAACATAAATGTCCATCCTTACTTTGAAGTTTGTGTATGTGGTAGGACAGTTGCTTCTTCTAACATTCTGGAGTAGCTTTTGAGTGGAGAGACTACCTCCAGTCAATGTGCTATATTGGGACAATTGGGTAGAGTTTTTAGGTTTGATTCTAGGTAGATGCAATAGTGTAGTCTCTGTGCAATTACTTCAACTGTATCCAATGCTGGAGTTGTCTGAGAGTGCCAGTGTGGCCTAGGTGCCTGGGTGCTTGGCAGCTCATTTCAGAAATGGGTGACGCTGGGCCACTGAGGTTGTTTGCAAGGTCTTGAGCTCTTGAGAGAAGTGCTGGGGTGCTCCTCAGCTTTAGTGGGTTATTCTGGGCAGGCTTACTGGCACTCTGGCCAGGATCCCATATCCCTGATAGATGTACTGTGTTCTCTGCAGCTCCTCAGCTTAAATGGACAACCCTGGCTGGGATTTCTAGGGGTTGAGATCAGGATCTTGGAGTTTCAGGGAGACAATGAGGTGCTCAGCAGCTCCTCAGGTACAGTGGGTGACTCATTGGAGTCACTGGGGCTTCAGTCTAGGCCATGTACCCCCCAAAAGAGGCATTGGAGTGTTTTGCTGCTCTGCACCTGATATGGGCAACACTGGGTGAGGTTGCTGGAGCTATGGGTTGGACTCTGTGTCCCAAAGAGAGATGCTGGTGCTCTGAACTTTTCACCATTGAAGTGGGCCACTCTAGATGAGGTCACTGGGTTTGTGGATGGGGCCCTGCACTCTCAAGAGGGACACCGGGTTTCCTCTGCAGCACCACTGTTGGAGTGGGCCACACTGGGCTAGGTGCTAGCAATTTTTAGTGGTACCTTTCACTCTAAAGAAGAATGTTGGGTCACTCTGCAGCTCCTCGGCTGGAGTATATCACTATGGGTTAGGTCGCTGGGGTCTCAGGTGGGGCCCTGTGCCTCTAAGAGGGATTCTGGAGCCCTCTGTAGCTGTTCAGTTGGAATGTCCACACTAGGAAGGGTTGCTGTGGTCATAGGTGGGACCCTGTGCCCTCAAGAGAAATTTTGGGTCTCTCTGTGACTTCTCAGCCAGAGTGGGCCACTCTGCCTAAGGTTATTGTGGTCGTTGATGGGAACTTGCATGCCCAAGAGAGATGCTAGAGTTTTCTGCAGTTGCTCAGCTGAAGTAGGCCACTCTGGGCAAGGCCACTGCGGTTGTAGGCACCCCCCTGCGACTCCATGAGAAGCACTGGGTCACTCCTCAGCTGCTCAGCTGGGGTTAGCTGCCCTGAACAAGGTAACTGAGGCTGTAGGCAAGCCACTATGCCCTCAAGAGAGATGCTGGGTCTTCTGCAGCCCCCTGCTGAGGCAGACAGCCTTGGGAGGGCTCACTGGTGCTGCACATGGGGGGGTGTGCCCCTGACAGTGGTGGGCGGGTCCTTCACAGCCTTCCTGCTGAAGGGCATGGATCTTCTGTGGTCTGCTAAAGCCACAGCACAGCTCAGCGTGGCTGTGAGGTTTGCAAAGGTGTTTCACCAAGGAAGGTGGGGATGCTGGCCTCAATCAGTTGGCTTTCTGGCTCTGAGAAAGTACACACAGAAACCCTCTCTTTCCTGAGGGTGGCCCCCTCATTGCACTTGATCACCTGTTCCCAGTACACAGGATGATGTGTAGACTCAGGTGCAGGTGACCCAATGTAATGATGGAGCATCCGGGCTGTTGTACTGCTGGGGCTATTGGTCACTAGGATGTTGGCCCAGATCCCAAAATGGCAATCAGTGCAGCAGACAGCATCTCCCCACACCAGGAACGAGGCCTGCAAGGGCAGCACAACTCCCCTATGGTTTAGACTACTGGGACCAAGGTGTCATGCTCACTCACCTCCCTCCTGCAGGCAGAACCTCCTCCTGCATTCTTGTTCTATCTCTTCCTTCTTTCATTCCCACCCTCCTTTTCTCCCTTCCTCTATCCCTCCCTCTCTCCCTTGTTCCTTCCTTTTTTTTCTTTTCCTCTCATTCTTCCTTGCCTTTTTTCTCTCAGTATAATTTCTTTTTCCCTAAAAGCAACTGCTATCGTAAAAATAAAATGTTCCCAAGCATTTTTAATATTTTTACTGCATGCATATGATTACACACACACACACACACACACACACACACTGTGACATTTTAAAATATTTTAAAACTGCATCTTCCTTGTTGTAAGAAAATGGCAGGACATATTAGAGAATTATACAATACTTTAATTGCTTTGCACACAAAGCGATGATTTTTATTGGAAGTACTCCACTTTCTCCACTTTTATTATCAGTGCTAGGTCAACTTTTTGAATATTCAGGGCTCTTTTACTTGTAAACTGAGGGAGAATCTAATAACACTGCCCAGTACTTTCCTCAGGGCTATTTGCATTTGTTTGTTTCTTAGACTGTAAACAATGGGGTTAAGCAGAGGTGTCAGAACTGTATATGTCACAGCCATCAGCATGTCTTCATGGGATGAATCACTGTTCTTGGGCCTCAGATAGACAAAACAAGCAAATCCGTAGTGAATGAACACAACTGTGAGGTGGGAGGAACAAGTTGAGAAGGACTTATACCTTCTCCTCACAGAGGGCATCTTCACAACTGTGGACACAATGAAGACATAGGAAATCATAATTAAAATAAAGCTGCCCACCAGCACAAAGGCAGAGAGCACAAATATAGCCACTTTATGATGGGAAGTGTAATCACAAGCAAGGTCAGCCACAGGGGCAATGTCACAAAAAAAGTGCTGAATGGTGCTGGAGTTACAAAAAGACAAGTTAAATACTATGATGACAATGCACAGGGACACTACTGTCCCAACCACACAAGAGGCCATCATGAGCTGAAAGCAGATCTTTCGGGTCATCAGGATTGGGTAGTGCAGTGGGCTGTGGATGGCAGTGTAACGGTCATAGGACATGGCAGCCAAGATGAAACAGTTGTTGGCTGCCAAGCCAAAGAAGAAAAACATCTGCGTGGCACACTCAGGAAGAGAAATGGTCTTGCTCTCCGATAGCAAGTCCACTAGCATGCGGGGGATGATCACCATCGTGGTGCAGCTTTCTGAAAAGGACAGACCACAGAGGAAAAAGTACATGGGGGTGTGAAGGTTGTGACTGAGCTTGATGGTCACCATTATGGACACATTTGCAGCTAGGATGGTCACATGGGAGAAGAACACTGCCACAAAGAGAAAAGTATGTATGTCTGGGAAACTGGAAAATCCCCACAGAAGGAATGTGCTCACTGTGGTGTGATTGACCATCTTCCTGGTGGTTCTACTCACTTTCTACCAATGGTGCAGAGGTCCACTTGGTCAAGACTCTGAGGTGATTGTAAAAAGTTCCTTATGCACTGATGTCACCTACACTTTAATTCAAAGCCCTGAACAAATGTAAGGCAACTCCGAGAGAACCTAAGAAAAAGGACTTCAATGTGCCTGGCAGAAGTCAAAGTCAGAATTCTGAGTGCTGAGGACAATGATTGTGGTATGTGAATATATATAAACACCGTAGAGTGTGCCCCAAATCTTCTTGTATTCTACTCTTTATCTTTTTCTCCATTCTGCCTCTGCAAGGGAAAGGTAAAATATAAATAAAAGTTCTTTGATTTCACCCATCAGATTTTGAGATGCCACATTTTAAAATGCTTTTTGTGATCAAGTAATACCCTGGCACTCAGGAATGCTTCATAAACTGTTGATTATTCACAAAATGAAGATTGTGCAGGTCTGGGAACTGTAAAATCCCCACAGAAGAAATGTGAGATTGGGGCAGAAAGGTGATACGAAGACTATCCATAGAATTTTTATTTTAATTTCTGTCACTGTTAAAGGTGAATAGAAAAATATAGTATCAAGAAGCAGACATAGGAAATGAAGGGCTGAGAGAGAGAGAGAAACATTGGCTGGAAATAACTCTAAAGGATCCACAAAAACAAAAGGCAAAACAATTATATTGTTAGTTGAAGATTTCCTGTCTTCTATTTGCACTGCAGTTGTGGACAAAGAATATAAGAGGGGTCAGGCCAGGTAACCTACTTAATACCTGTAGTGTGCCAGACGTTATGCTACTGTTAAACAGCGCTGTCTCATATGAGCCTCACGTCTATGTGATGAATTTTTATTCTGATTTAACAAAACATGAAGTTGAGGTAAAGAATGGTTACATAACTTTCAGAAGTCATGAATTCATTCAACATATATTGACTAAATGTAAATGATGTCCCAAGCAATTCTATGCATGAGAAACACAGCATGCAACCAGACAGGCAGGATCTCTGTGATGTGAGAGTGCATAACTACTATTGCGTGTGGAGTGTGGAAAGGCCTCTCTCAGGCCACACACCTACACCCACCACAAGTTCTTGGCATGTCTCTCCAATGAAAAATCTCCTGGATAACAGGGCATGTGTAGATGGCATAATCTTTCTCAATGATTTAGGCTGAGAACCTTTAACTTTTATGACCCTTTCCTTTTCATATGTGTTGATGGTAAATTCTGCTTTTCTCATACTATTCAAGTAGGGTAATGACAGAAGACATGACAATGTGACATTATTTCCATTCTTCCCAGTGACCCTGGTGCCACTGGAGAACAAGATGTCTATAACATTGTATCAGCCCTTCTGTTTGTATTGACCAAGCAGATTATTTTCTTTCTACACCTGGTTTTGCCTTGAATTCGCCATCCTATTCCTTGTTTTCAGTTCTTCGAAGCTTCCTTGATGCAATTTTCTGGGTTTCCTCTCCACCAAAAGTAAGGAATTGACTACTTTCTTAATTTCCAGATTACCTGTGCCATAGTTTCTTCAATACCTTCTAACAAGCTATAAACACAAGTACTTGACTATTAGAACATATAAGGTGATGTCCATTGTAAAGAGTAAAAAAAAAAAACCCAAAAAACTCTAAAATTTCCACTTCTAAGGAAGGAGAATCACCTTCCAGTGTCTTAAAATCATGAGGCAAATTAAGGTGTAGAAGAATTTACAGTCTCACAACTCAGGTATGGCTTTCTGCATGTCTTCCTGTGATTTCACAAATCTCATAATTCACTGATAAATTTTAAGGCAACTTTTCTCTTTGAATACCTGTGATGAGTCCCCTCTGAATTTAACATCTCCTATACATAAAAGGAAGGGTCATCTTCATTTTTTACAGATGGGGCTCAGAATCATGAAGACTTTAATGAGATTCCTGGGGCCATAGGAGACCATTATCTTGAGATTATTGCTTTAGATACCAGGAGTCTTGTGCTCTGTATCACCCAAAGTGATGCACACAAAAAAGGTTTTTTTAAAAAATTCCTCATACACTTTAGTGACTTTTCAGTGATATTTATTCTCATTCTTCTAAATAACAGTAGGAACTGTTGAAATCCAACTCGATAAAAATATATCTTGGAATGTAGATGATTCCCTCAGGCATATTTTACTTCCTGAACAATACCATTTATTTTATAATTCTAAAAAATTTCCAAGTCTCTCAGTTCTCTTCTAGCCTACACACAGGACAAGGGAATGGGGTGTCATGAGAAGCTATTGGCTGGGGAAACAAAAGAAGGAGGGTAGGAAGAAAACAAACACAGTTCGATCACTGTGATTGCTTTCTCGTGGGGCAATCTTCTGTAGAAGACACTGCCGAAAAGGAAAATCCTCTTTCATCTAAATCCCTTGTTACTGTACTGCCATTCGTAATGTCTGCAAGTGGCTCCTAATTACCCCTCTCATCAGCTTGCCTCTCAAAGCCTTAACATCTGTTCTATTTTCCACCTAATGTACTCTCAATTCTTATCTTTAATATCTGCTCCCATAATCTCAATACATCAGGCAAACCAATCAACACACTGTCTTCTGTTCTTACCAGAGACTGGGGAGGGGAGAGAGACAGAGAAAACAAGGAGAGGTTAGCTAATGGGTACAAAATTACAATTAGATAGGAGGAGTAAGTTCTGGTGTTGTATTGCACAGAAGGATGACTGTAGTTAAAAAGTTTTGTATATCACATAAGAGCTAGATGAGAGCTTTTGAACGTTTTCACCACAAAGAAATGATAAATACATGAGGTGATGGATACCTTAACCACCCTGACTGGATCATTATACAACACACATATGTATCAAAACATCAGATTGTACCCTATAAGCATGTACAATTACAATGTGTCAATTAAAATAAATGAATAAAAACAAAAACAAACAAACAAAAAACACTGTCTTGTAACTAAATTCTGCATTTTCCCTGCTCTGTTTTCTGTTCCTTCTGTATAAAAAGCCCTTTTCCTTATTTTAGTCATTTAAAATTTTGGCCATTTTTCAAGGTTCAAATGCCACCTCATTCATGAAGCCCCTTGCTTGTATAATGTATGAAAACTAAGACAGAAATCAGTCATTAAACAGGAATCCTATATGAGGTATCAGAACCACAATGCCAACAGATTCGGTGTAGCTGTACATAACCATAAATTGGGACTTTTTGAAGCTAGGTAGACATTTTTGTGCTTTTCCTGGATCTCCCTCACCATGTCAGTGAACACATCTCCAGCTTCTTTAAGAGCTGGCTGCTATGTTCATAGCCATATTCCTTTGAGAATTGCTCTTGGCCGAAGGGAACATAATTGATTGAAAATATCTGGGAGTACATGCTCTCACATCCGGGCTGACCCATAGCCAACAACTGAATGACACAGTGATTTAAAAACAACCAAAAAAATGCCCTATTACTGCAAGGTAGGACAACTCTGAGGCGCCATTCGTGCTCCTGTGATCTCCGTGGGGTCACACTGCAGCTACACTTTGGTGACTCCACGTTTTTATCTGGTGTCTCCCCTTGCCTTGTCTTGCTTCTCTCTTATCCTTACAGTTTTCTCCTGAGGTCACTCCTTCACCAAATCACTTGCCTAAGAATTGCTAAGACTCTGATTTTGGAGAACTTGTCATAAGTCAGAGTGTTAATGAATACACAGGAATAAGGACTGCATAGACTTTATTATGTACACTCGAAATTAAAAAATAATGAAGTATAAACACCAGGTTCTGATTGCTGACTCCGATTCCTTCTCACTGAGGGACTAGATATAAACCTTAAACATCATCACCAGTCATATAGTCATATAGACTGAATTTTAGTCTATGGGACATATTGCACTTGCTCCTTTTGGTGTTGGGATTTTTGCTTCCTGTGAAATGGCCCTCATTACTAGAGCTTTTTAGCATTATGTTTATTCAGAGTACATTAGTAAATTTTTAGTGGATATCATTGATTTTCTATTGATGTCTGATACAATCTGCCAAAGACAGATAGAGCTACATATTGCTGCCACGCTGAGTCTCTCTACTTTAAATCATTCGTCTATCTGTTTACTGTTATCTTCATCCTCTACTCTTTCAAATACAATGTAAGTCAGCTCCAGGAAGAGTGATAGAAATAATAGTGTCATTTTCCTGCTAGAAAATAGAGCTACAGACACTGCCACTCCTCTCCTCAATTATGAAAACATGTTCATGTTACATTTTTTTAAATAAGACTTTTAACCATCTTCTTAGAAATAGTAACCTAGAGCATTAATCATATCGTTTATTCACTCGTTCACTCATTCAGAAATTATATTGAATACATCATATATGCCAGACACTGTCCTATGCTTTCAGAAATATAAGTGACAGTCAAAGATGTCTACTTTCATGAAGTATTTCTTCCAGCATCTTCAAAGCAGAATGAGAAGGGGCTATGGTCTAGCATTAACTTAATATGCCAAAAAATAAAAAGAAAAAATAATAATTTAATAATTGTGTCAAACAGAGCAGTCACCAAATAACTTAAATCATTTAAACTTCTACAAAACTTTCAAGGATTTTAACTTAAATCACTTAAACTTTCTATACTAGCTTCTAACAAGGAACAGAGAGATCAAAAACAGAGTTGTGGAGAAGAAAAAGTAGAGGGTCAAAAAATAAGTAAATAAGGTAGGGGCAGGTATTATTTATTTAATTTTAATTTTAACTTTCTTGAATGCAAAAATAATTCAATGTGATTGATGAAGTTGCTCTGAAAGAATAAAAAACGATTTTATCTAATAGTAGTGTTTCTTGTTATTTATTTCAGTGACTTAAAAGAAGAGAGAACATTCCTATCACCTTCCAAAGATTCTTCATGTGAATTTGTAGTCCATGCTTCCCTCTGCCCCTGGCCCCAGGTAACTGCTGATCTGCTTTTTGACAATATAGATTAATTTATTTGCTTTTTCTAAAGTTTTATAACTTAGAATCGCGTAGTATGTACTCTGTTGGATCTGATTTCTCTCTCAGCATAATTATTTTGAGATTCATTCATGTTGAATGTATTAGTAATTTGTTTCTTCTCGTTGCTGAGTAGTATTCTATTATATAGATATACCACTTTTTCATCTATTCCCCTCTTGGAGGACTTAGCAGTGGTTTCCAGTTCGAGGCTTTTGTGAAAAAAGCTGTTGTCTATAAACATTCAAGTAGTTCATGCATGGATACATATATATATATATATGTTTTTACTTCTCTTAGGTTAATACAAAGAAGTGGTATGGTGGGTCATATACTAGGTATATGTTTACATTTTTAAGAAACTGTCAAACAATTTTCCAAAATGGTTGTATAGTTGTATAGTATCATGTCTGAAGTTAAGATTTCTGCTTGCTCAAAAACCTTCCTAACATTTGGTATTATTGTTTAATTTTAGCCAACCTAATGGTTGTATGATGAGATATTTTTGTTGTAATTTGTGTTTCCCTGATGACTCCTGGTGTTAAGCATCTTCCTATCTGTTTACTGACTATTTGTGTACCTCTTTTTTGAAATACTTGTTCAAATATTTCCCCTATTAAAAGTTAGGCTCATTCTCTTCTTATTCAGTTCCAAGTGTTCTTTATATGCATTCCATATACAAGCCTGTTCTCATGTTCATGTACTGCAAATAATTTCTCTTTCACTGTCCTGGGTTTTTTGTTTGTTTGTTTGTTTGTTTGTAGAGCGCATGTTTTAAATTTTGATGAAGTCAATATGTAATTTTTATTTCATTTATGGTTTGTGCTTCTGTACCAATCTAAAAAATATTTGCCTACTCTAAAGTTACAAAGATTTTCTCATATATTTGGCTCTAGAAATATTATAGTTTTTATTTTGCACTTATATGTATGATACATTTTGAGTTAATTTTTGTGTATGGAATGAGGCAAGTGTCACTGCTCATTTTTTTCCATACGTGTATGTGGCTGTTCTTGTAATACATGCTGAAAACCCTTTCCCCATTGAATTGCCTTTAACATTTTTACGAAATCAATTAGCAAATATATATCCAATATATTGGATTTATCCAATATACATTGTGGATCTATTTTTGGATTGTCATTTCTGTTCCTCTGATCTGTTTTTCTATCATTTCACCAATACCATGCTATCTTGATTAATTTCACATTATGGTAAGTCTTAGAGTTATCTAGTGCAAATCCTCCAACTTTGTTCTTAATTTTCTTAAATTTCTTTTATTATTATGTCTAGTTACCTTGCATATCCACATGGAATCACCTTGTCTATTTGACAAAAAGTACTTCTAGAATTTTAATCCATATCGCATTGAATTTATAGATCAGTATTTGGAGGATTGACACCTTAATGATATTGGGTGTCCCAATGCATGGACACGGTATATCTCTCTCCATTTATTTAGGTCTTTAATTCTTCTCAGCAGTGTTCTATAATTTTTAGTAAAGAGGTCTTGCAGAGCCTTTAATAAATATATTATTAAATATTGAAGGTTTGGGCATACTATAAGTATAATTTTTGCTGTTTTAATTTGTTCATTGTTTGCTGCTAGTATAGAAAAATAAAATTGCTGAGCAAGATGGCAGAGTAGGAGATCTCAGCCTTTGTCCTCCATAAAGAATAATAATTGGACAGCTATCCACAAACAAAAATAGCTCTGCGAGAGCTCAGGAGTACAGTTAAGAAACCACAGCAAACACAGTGTGACAAACAACCCAAGAATACCTACACAAAAGGGGGAGGAAGAACAGTTTCAATTTGCCAGCGTCATCCCATTCCCCAGGCTGGCATCTCTCAGTGTCAAGAGGGAGGCCCCGGGCCGATGAGTTCCCCTCTCAGAAAAAAAGGACAGTAGAGTGAATGACTGGTTTTCCCCAGCTTTGGGGGGCACTGCCTGAAAGACCTGCTTCATTTTTACCTCGCCTGGATTACTGGGGATACTGGCATAGATGAAACATCTGGAAATGGCTAGAAACATAGAAGACGGTCCGGGACTTATTAGTATCAGACAGGCGACAGGTGCCACCTTGATCCTCAGTGGTCTGCTCTGCAAAGGACCCAAGAGCTGAGACTCCTTCATGGCTTTCTTACTGATTTCTACTAAAAGAAGGGCTCTTGTAATACCCAGACTGTATCCCAGAGACTCTGTTTCGCTTATGTTCTCTTACGAGTATTCATCTAACTATCGCGCTATTACCTTGTCTTTATACATCTAGTCTTGTGCTTATATTTGCTTTTAAGATTAATCACTTGTAAGTTTATTTTGCATATACGTTTATTTGTATGTAAATGATTAATAATAAAATATTTTATAAGAACGTGAAAAATAAGTTTAACCATCAAAGTGGTAATATTTGTTGTGTGCAATTATAAATATCATAGGTAAGTATACGTTTTGTTATGCAACTAAAACAATTTCTGAAAAAGCTTATTAGAATACAGGCAAAAGGCAACTTACTTTTTTCTCATTGCTGCTCCTTCAAAAATCACTTTGTCAGTCACTACTTTACCTCTAAATGAAATTTGGGGCCTGTATTAATACATTTGTGTCACTTATACAGAATACCTGCAACTGCATAATGTGTAAATAAATAGAATTTATTCCTTACAGCTTCAGAGTCTGGGAAGCCCAAAGTCCAGGGAACACATCCGGCACAGGCTTTTTCCTGGTGGTTACTCTACAGTGATGCATTGTGAAATGACTGAGCAAGAGAGAGCTAAGCTTCTCACTTTCTTTCCTTTTAAAGCAATCAGAATCACACCCATTACCACCCATTAAACTATCAATGGATCAATCCATTCACAAGAGTAAGTACTTGCAATCTAATCACCTCTTGACAGCCCCACCTTTCAAATGCCATAATTGAATTTTCCACCCTCTTAACTCTATTACAGTGAAAATTGGTTCAATGAGTTTGGAGGAACATTCAGTCCACAGCAGGGACTATCTTACAGTTTGGGGCCTTTTCGACTATTAACACACATTCTCATATTTTCTAATATAAAGAATGTAGTCTAATATCAAAGTTTGAATCACTTCCCATTTGAAATTTCACCTTCCTAACCTGGCCAGTCAGCTCAGTTGGTTAGAATGTGGTATAACACCAAGGTCAATGGTTCAGTGCCCTGTACCAGCCAGCCACCAGAAAAACACACACACACAAAAACTAAAAAAGTAAAATAAAATATCACTTTCCTGCCCCCCTCCCACTCCAATTTTTGTCTAACTCAACCCAGAAGCTTGCATTATGAAGAGAAGGCAGGAGTGTATGGCCAGCATCTCCAGAAATTTCTCCCATTGCCACTTCCCCTCCTGTACTCACTAGGCTGTTCCTGGCTCCTCCAGTACTAGAATTGAAGAAGGGACAAGAGGCAAGCAACTGCAAAGGCTGTACTTAAGGAGATCCAGCCATCTTCTCAATGTTAGGGGTTTTTTTTCAGGCATGTATCACATGCCAGTCCCTCACAATCTAGGACTTACACACCGAACTCTGAGTGGTCCTCAGATACCTTTTTAATTGTCTTCTAATTGGGGATGGGAGTGTTTATATCTTAGTTTGAATTCCCTGGAGGGCAGAGCCTGAGATAAGAATTTGGCTTCAGATACTTTATTTGAGAGATGATCCAAGGAAGCGGGCATGAAGAAATATGGAGGGTGAGACAGGCAAGGAGGAAAAGTCAACACAAGGAGTCTATGATGAAGGTCGCTGCTATAGCAACAGTGGCTTGATTCCACTGGGACATGTGAGAAGCCCAGGGATGACCTTCCAGAATTGTCTATCTGAAGGATGAAAAAAGATGTTTATGCACTAAATTAAAGACTCCATTTGTTGGGGGTTACCCCTGGGGTTTTAACCATTTCTACATCTAGGATGCTCTTGCATGTGGTCTTAGCAAGCTGCTGGTGACTTCTCATAAGGTTTTAGGCTTCAGAGAAGGACTGGGACATTAGAGTGGAAATGGTAGTGGTTCTCACTGGAAGTGAGAGACTGATGATGTGAGTTAGAACCACTCACTTTATATGCACCTAAAATCATAATTAGAGCAAAGGTATGTAATGTAGGTACCAAAAACATGCACTACAACTCCCGACTCCCACCACCTTATCCCATGGTGAGGGAAGAGAAAGTGCCAGTCTAACAACTCACTCTATAAATATTTTCACTCTAGAAATCATTTCTACTATTCATATATGTGTATGTGTGTGTGTATATATATATATATCCATATTTTATATATATATATAATATATATGTGAGTTCTTCAAAGAAGTCATGGAAAGATTCACATTATCTTTTAATTCTATTTTTGAACTAACTTTTTGAAATATATATTCACATTCATATTGAAATTGTTGAAATATACACATATATGTCCTTATATGTACTTGATTTGCATAATAAATACTGTTAAACTAATCGTTGTTTTTATCTTTTTGAAGGATAGGATGGGTTAGATCAAACTTAGCAAATTCTAATTTGCTGTGTTCTGCATGTATGCTATCTTAGGTTGGTTTCCCCAGAAACAGATCCTAAGATGAAGATTTATTTTAAAGCAATTTATTAAAGAGGTGCTTCCAGGAGAAACAGTTAATAGAGTCAGGGAATCAAAACAAGGAAAGGGAGGAAAACAAATAAGGGTGCAATTTTAGGAGAAGTCCTGATTCTCAAGTGGATGTTATTTTTAGAGTCATAGTAATATAAACATTTATTTTTTTTATATTTTGAGGTCAGATACAAAGTTTATAAATTTAGCAAATTTTGGAGAGTTGAAGAGACGTATAGGCAATCGGCTGTCTTTCACTTCATAAAAAGGGGATCATAAGGTATTTTCTATAATTTAATTAAAATTAAATTAATGTAAAAAATGTGAAATATATATTACATAAAGTTTCAAAGTTTAACAAAATAGAAAATAAAAATGTAATTATATTGAAAGGTGGCAAAGATGTGTGTGTGTGTCTGAGTGTGTATGTGAATGGCACAATTGTGCAGATAATTGATAGATGAATATATAAAAGTTCTGAATAAAGAAAGAAACGTATAAGCTGTAGAAATATAAATTTTAAAACCTGAGTTGTCTAATTTTCTTGATTAAAATTAAAGTAACAGTCAGAGAACATATATTATGAATAGCTGGAAACTTGAAAGAATAATAAACTGAATTCTTAAGTAACACAAGACTGAGATGACAGTTAACTAAGCTAGTCACTTACCTCTCATTACATATAAGATATGAATAAAATGTTGGGAAAATATATTTGACCGTTAATTAAAGAAATTAAGAAACTTTTTTTTTTACAGAGTAAGATTTATATTTATCCTCTACTTTTCTAGAATAAAATTGAGTAGCCTATTTGTAATAAACTGGCCTGTGAGATTCCACTTTCCTGTTTATTGTTATATAACTTTCAAACTTGACATCACAACATTCTATTGCCTCTTAACTATGAGAAATTATTAATTTTTATTCTATCATTGTAATAGAATCTTGAATTAAAATTTATTCTCTTTTTTGACATTTAATGCATTTGACATTGTTGATCTGACTTTGTTATAATAAATTCAACAAATAAAATCTGTTCATATACTTTTACATCTGGAAAAACCACTGGTTTTCTCCTTGTGTCAATTTTGTTTAAATTTAATAAATAGAGAAAATTTCAGAAACACAGAAATTCTGAATTTTTGTCTAGTAAAGTATTTTGTTTTTAAATGCTGAGGTATCTCAATCATGAAGTAGTTTAAAGCATCAAAAGTGGTTGCTTGCCGAGAGCAGGGCTTTGGATTTGTAAAGCAGGGGGCTCTGCACTATTATTTTCTCTTATGAGCCATTTTAATTAAGCACGTGCAATTCTTTTATAGTAATAAAAATGAATAAAATTAAATTATTTTAATAAAATAACTCATCCTGTCTGTGGTCTGAAAGGGCGATTATACATAGAAGGGAAATCAACTAGGATAGGTATTACAGTGGAGAGGTGAAGAGAAGTGGACATGTTTTATAGGAATTTAGAATGAATTTTGATGGCATAGTTCACTGGTGAGCACAAGAGGAAATTAGAATTCTGAACACTGGCCTGGTGTTCTGCGCCAGACTGTAGGCCTAGCTAGTTTTAGGCAGTGAGGCAGGGTATTGAGGGTTGAAGGTGGGAGCAAACTGTAAATCGGGAACTAGTTGGGAGCCAGTGGTCATCACTGAGGCACATAAACCTTGGCGACAGTAATAGTTCAGAGTACACATTCTAACATCCAGTCTGACATGAATCTTAAACATGGATTTAATTTTACCAGTTGAGTACATTGGGACAAGTAGGTTATACTAAGCCTCACTCTCCTATCTATAAAATTAGGATAATGTGAATATTTAGCTCACCAAATTATTGTTGAGGATAAAGTGCGACAATATATATAAAGCTAAGCGCAGAGCTTGGAGAACAGTAAGCTCTGAAAGAAAGTTAGTACTAGCACAAGTAAACTACTTCCATCAAGGGGAGCAATAGGAGGGTGAGAAAGGACTTTCTAATATTAGGATTAGCAGAGAATTAGATTGAGTCTTCAGACTGGAGATCACTGTCTCTACCATCACCCATCGACTCATATAAGCCACTAGTTAGTAGTCATCCTTTTGAGGCACAGAAAACAAGAGATTGTTTCATCTGGAAGTCATCTAAACCTCTTTTTTACTTCACAGTTCTCTATCTATACAACTATAAGCCTATTTATTTTATATCTTTTGCTAGAAAAATGCTATGTACATGTCTTAAATAGTTGTGTTATTTAAATTCAATTTTATACGGCATCCCAGTCCAAATTCTCCAAGGTGTTTAATGAAGTGTCTTACATCTATCACTAAAAAAATACTTAAAAATACATACATGCTGAATAATTAAAGTTAAGTTTGCCGTTTAATATTTGCAGTTTAGTATTCTTTAACCTGATATATCAAAGTAAACTTAGAACCAATATTTGCTATAATTTATTATATTATACTTCCAATAATTATCAAATGAAAATACATCAATATCTACATAAAAAATTGATTGAGAATTGACAGATGCTTGAAAATTAGCTGTGTCTGTGTGGATTGAACTGCTCAATATTCACTTGAGAATGTGATAATGATCCTTTATGCTCTTGAATTCACATTTGAACCTCTACAGTCTTCAGAGATTTATCCCCAAAGGCAAACAATAATAAAAGATAGCACGGCTGCTACATAACAACAAGGACTTTGAATTTATTACTGTAAGATGAGTGAATTCTTATTTAAAGAGGTAAGATTTTAACTTTTGTGAGTGAATCTAATGTATCGATTTCCATGTACCGCTGGTGGACATGTGAGTACATGTGCTCATAAGCCACGGTTGAGAGAGAGGGCAGATGTAATCCAGCAGTCAGTCAGGAGGTAACTTCAGCTAAATTAAGGTTCCATGTCAATTTAGTGTGAATAAACAGGCATAATTCAATTTACCAAGGTTCCTCATTTATCCACTATAATAATAGAAACTCATGTCATCTTTTTACACTAAATTCAGCACTCAGCCATCGTGCTAATAAATTCACTAGTTTTGAAATTCTTTGGGAACTTGCTGTTGGTAAATATCAAAGACATACTTTGTTTACTGGTTTGAATGCTCTAGCATCACAGACAGCTAGACACTTTGGACAAAGACAGGGATATAAAACCAGAAAACTTGGAGAAGTGGGTCAAGCTGTTCAGTAGGTAAGTAAACCTGGGTAAACTTCTTAACTTTTTAGGTTGAAACTTTATTCAGCTCTATACTATGTTGCAAATAATATTATTCCATTCTAGAATACTCCAATATAAAAACACTGTTACATTAGGAAATGTCTTGATGTGTTTAAATAAATGTTTGATTATGTTCTAAATAGTAATCATAAAGTTTTGCATAGTTATTTGATATTTCAAACTACTTGATAAAACAGTATTTTAATCAGAAACACTAAAAGTATTCAATACATTTACAATAGGTGGCTTCATTCATAACCTTAATTTGGAATTCGTTTTTATTTCTTTCTTGTCCTACTAATAAAATTATATTTTTCTTTTTTTAAATGGTCTCATTTAGTTGATAGATATTATAAGCCTAGTAATTAACTAGGAACCTCTTTTATACATAAGCTGTCAGAAAACTGAAAGGCTAACCTGTTGTCTCCCCATTTGCAAGTTTACTCAATTTCATCGTAATTATTTATACTTGCAGCATAGTTACTAAAAGAACGGACTGAGTTCAAACTGCCCAGGTTTCATATCCTGATTCTACTACTTCCTATGTAATCTCAGGTAGGTTACTTAACATTTTAAAACTCAGTTTCCTTATTTAAAAAATCGGAATAATAAAAGTACTTAATATTATTTCATGAAAAGTAAAATAGAACTATATATATAGTTCTTAATTATGTGCCCATAATTTAATAACCATTCAGTAAATGTCAGCTATTACTTATGTCTCCATTACATATTCTTATATTTATACATTCAATCTCTTTTGTTATCCTTAACATTCTTCTTTGTTCTCCTAAGTCTCAAATTTTAAATCTAGCTTTAAAGCTACTTTAGTACACTTTATAATATATATGTATATATAGAGAGAAAAAGATGTACATTATTTAAAGCAATTTTTCTTGTGTTTCTGCTAAAAAAATTTTTTTAAGACATAGAAAGATTCACTATACATAAATATATAAATTCTGGAACTCCAGAGTAAAAAAAAAAAACAAAACAATTTTTAATCCAAACTTTGCTTGAATTATAGATTTGTTCATAAAAAACTTTCATGTATGTATTAATGAAAATGAAATTTACAAATTCTTTAATGTACTGTCTTTATCACAGGTGTTCATTTTGCCAGAAGCTTCTTTGTTTCATGGATTCCCTGGTAAATGGGAACCACACTGCAATGACTGGGTTCATTTTATTGGGCTTAACAGATGATCCAATTCTTTGTGTCATCCTCTTTGTGATCATCCTATGTATCTACCTGGTGACCTTATCTGGCAATCTCAGCACAATCATTCTTATCAGAATCTCTTCTCAGCTCCATCATCCTATGTACTTTTTTCTGAGCCACCTGGCTTTTGCTGACATAGGCTATTCATCTTCTGTCACACCCAATATGCTTGTAAACTTCCTGGTGAAGAGAAGTACAATTTCCTATTGTGGATGTGCTATTCAGCTTGGTTCAGTTGTTTTCTTTGGGTCAACTGAATGCTTCCTTCTGGCTGCCATGGCATATGATCGCTTTGTGGCAATCTGCAGCCCACTGCTTTATTCAGCCAAAATGTCCACACAAACCTGTGTGCAGTTACTCCTAGTTGCTTACATAGGTGGTTTTCTCAACACTTGTTCTTTTACTATTTGCTTCTATTCTTTACTCTTCTGCGGACCAAATCAAGTCAATCATTTCTTCTGTGATTTTGCTCCTCTAGTTGAACTCTCCTGTTCTGATACCAGTATTCCTGCAATTGTTCCCTCATTTACTGCTGGCTCCATCATCGTGGTCACAGTGTTTGTCATAGCCATCTCCTACATCTACATCCTCATCACCATCCTGAAGATGCGCTCCACTGAGGGGCGCCACAAGGCCTTCTCCACCTGCACCTCCCACCTCACTGCGGTCACTCTGTTCTATGGGACCATCACATTCATTTATGTGATGCCCAAGTCCAGCTACTCAACAGACCAGAACAAGGTGGTGTCTGTGTTCTACATGGTGGTGATTCCCATGTTGAACCCCCTCATCTACAGTCTCAGGAACAAGGAGATTAAAGGAGTTTTGAAGAGAGAGCTTGGTAGAAAAATACTTTCTTAGTGACACCTGTTGTTTCTGTTGTATTTGGTACTATAATGTCACATAGATACAGTAATAAAGAAAATAGAGTACCTGTGATTGAGACATATTTGTTCATATATCATTACCCAGTGTAGAGCTTTTTTAAGTGGTGGGTGGATTTTTAGATATCAAATGGTAAATCATAGGCTTGTAGTAATTTACCTCTAATAAAATTAAGTTAAATTTGTCAATAAGGAAAACAAAAAATAATGAAAAAATAATTTGCTGAAAAAAATTTAAGGTAATATTTATATATATATATATATATATATATATATATATATATATATATATTTTTTTTTTTTTTTTTTTTTTTGTCTATTTCGTGACTGGCACTCAGCCAGTGAGCGCACGGGCCATTCCTATATAGGATCCGAACCCGCTGCGGGAGCGTTGTCGCGCTCCCAGCGCCGCACTCTCCCGAGTGCGCCACGGGCTCGGCCCTATATTTATTTTTCAAAAGTAGTTCTTTGCTGTAGGTTGAGGTTACTGTACTTCCAAATCATAAAGACTGTGTTCATTTTCAACAGCAGTTTATCCTGAAATATATGTGATTACTGTCACTATGACTGAGTACATTCCAAAGGCAAATGACAAAGTTGAACAGACTGTAAAACTGCTGGAGATGTTTTTCTTGCAAAAGAAAAAAGAGGTTATCTGTTGGAGATGGGCTTTGTGGTCCCATAAAATTCTAATCTGTGTTTTGGTGTCTGACTCAGGTCATGGATATATGGAGTCCCCAGAAAAGGGTGAGATGCCCTTGACTATCCTGTAAATTCCTTTATCAAGCTAAAAGAGGTGACTTCTTCAGCAGGAATAATCAGTTTTCCTGAACTGTTCAGGGACTGAATGGAACAGATTCTTGGAGTGACTTGTTCGTGGTCAGACCCACATCATTCTAAGGAAGTTGGAGGAATTTGGACTATTTCTCCTTTGAGAACCTTAATTTACCTCTATGTCCTGATGACTACGACATTTATTTATCTTTCTTTGTCTTCTCTTCCACCCCTAACTTGCTCTGCTCCAGTAAGAGGCGCCATCATTCAATCAATTTATTGATTCATAAGCTTAAAAGTAAGTTATTTATCTTTCCTCCTCCATGCTTTTCCATTCCATCACAAAGTCCTGTACATCCTGAGTCCAACATTTATCTACTACTTCTCTCCGTCTTCATTGCCAGCACTTCTATTTCAAGCTACCACGTCTTACATTAATTTTACAATCATACCTCTGAGATGGTTAATTTTAAGAGTCAACTTGAGTAGCCTATGATGCCCAGCTGTTTAGTCAAACATCAGTCCAGATTTTGCTCTGTTTGTATTTTTTATATGTGATTACCATTTAAATCAGTAGACATTGATAAAAGCAGAATATCCTCCAGAAGGGAGGGGTGTGCTTTGTATAGTTGCTTGAAAGCCTTAAGAGAAAATGAGATTCTCCAAAAAGGAAGAAATTCTGCCTGTGGACTGGCTTTGGACTGTAGACAGCAACATCAACTCTTGCTGATATTTTTACTCTGCTGGCAAACATATATGTAGTCTCCTACTGCTTTTTTTTTCTCTGGAGAAGGCTGACAAACACAACTCTTAGCCAGCTTTCCTCTTCTGTCTCTTACTCTCTCCCAGTTCATTGCTGTATGCCAACCCTGGCCATAAATATAAATAAATTCGGTCCTCTGTTAAATCCTCCAAAGATCTTAAAATAAAGGCAACAATTTGTGTGTGTGTGTGTGTGTGTGTGTGTGTGTGTGTGTGTGTGTGTGTGTGTGTGAAAAAACTCCAATTCTTTATTTGGAAGGGTACAATCAAAAACAGAAATAAGTACACTCTGAATACCAAAAGGACAGGCACCGAAAATTTGCAGTAGAAAAAGTAAATGGCTAACAAACTCACAAATATATTCAAGTGTCACAGGTAATAAAATAATTACAAATAAAGCTCTTTTAGCATACACTTTTTTACCTATTAAATAAAAATTTTTATGTGAATATACAGAGTGAGAGAAGTTACTGTGAAATATATGTTGCAAGGTAATATTTGCAAGCAATCATTTGTGTTGATCTTTCTCAACAATATGCAAACATAGCCAAATATGTGCCATCTTAGAAATAAAAAGAAATGCACTCACTTCACCAACTATTCCTCACAGCGAATATTTTGTTTCTGTACTCTCCTTAAATGCAAAGATATTTAGACTTACGTCCTAATTTTATTTTAAGCACTTTATGCGTCTCAATCCCTCTTCTAATTGGTCTTCCCCTAGATCATTTAATTGTCAAAAAACACCCCTGCATTGCTGAGTTCAATGTTTACTAATTTTTCTTCACTCTTATATTTTATTTTTTATATTGACACAGAAAATTGTATGTTTTTACTGTGTACAACATGATGTTTTGAAGTATACATTGTGGAAGGACTAAATCTAGCTAATTAACATATGAATTCCCACACATAGTTATCATTATTGTGGTGAGATCACTTTACATCCACTCTCTTAACATTTTTCAAGAATATGATATATTATTAACTGTAGTCACCATATTGTACAAAAGATCTCTTGAACTTAATTCTGTCTAAAATTTTGTATCCTTTGTCCAACATCTCCCCAGCCCCCTTCTTCCCAACAACCCCGGCCTCCTGTAACCATCATTCTACTTTCTGTTTCTATGAGATCAATGTTTTTAGATTCCACATATCAACAAGATCATGCAGCATTTGTCTTTCTGTGGCTGCTCTTATTTCACTTAATGTAATGTCCTCCAGGTTCATCCATGTTGTAACAAATGTCAGAATTTCCTTCTTTTTTATGGCTGAATAGTATTCCATTGTATATATATGACATTCTTTATCTGTTCATCCATTGATGGACAATTAGGTTGATTCCATAAATTAGCTTTCATAAATAATTCTGCAATTGACATGAGAGTGTAACATACCGGTTTTAATTCATTTAGACATATACTTACTAGTGGGACTGCTAGATCATATGATAATTCTATTTTTAGAGTACTTTTTGAGAAACCTCCATGCTATTTCCCAAAATGTCTGTACTAAATTATAATACCACCAATAGGGTATAGGTGTTCCCTTTTTTCCATGTCCTCACCAACACTGTGATCTTTCATTTTTTTTTTTTTTGATAATAGCTAATCTAACAGGTGTGAGGTGATAGTTCATTGTGGTTTTAATTTGCATTTCTCTGATGATTACAGATGTTGAGCATTTTTTCATGTATTCATTGGCCATTTGTATAACTTCTTTTGAGAAATGTCTGTTCAAGTCCTTCACCCATTTTTAAACAGTAATTTGTTTTCAGTTATTGAGTAGTTTGAATTTCTTATATATTTTGGATAATAGTCCCTTCTCCCATGTATGGTTTGTAAATATTTTCTCCCAATCTGTAAATTGTCTCTTGACTCTTTTAATTGTTTACTTTGTTTTGCAGAAGCTTTTTAGTATGATCCAATTCCATTTGTCTATTTTTTCTTTTGTTGCTTGTGCTTTTGGGGTCATATAAAGGAAATCTTTGCACAGACTAATGTCATGTTGCTTTTCCCCAGGGTTTTCTTAAGTAGTTTTATAGTTTTTCAGGTCTTATGTTTAAGTCTTTAACCCATTTTGAGTTGAGATAAGGGTCTAATTTTGTTCTACTGCATGTGAATATTAAGTCTTCTCAACACCATATATTGAAGAGACTGTCCTTCCTCTATTGTGCATTCTTGGCTCCTTCATCAAAAATCAGTCAGCTGTAGATGTGTGAATTTATTTCTAGGCTCTCTGTTCTGTTCTATATATCTTCTTTTTTCATGCAGCACTATGCTGTTCCAATTATTATAGCCTTGTAGTATATTCTGACATCAGCTAGTATAATGCCTCCAGCTTTGTTCTTTTTGATCAATATTGCTTTGGCTATTTGGGGGCTTTTATGGTTCCATACCAAATTTAGGATTGTTTTTATATTTCTGTGAAGAATGTCATTGTTATTTGGATAAGAATTGCATTAAAACTGTATATCATTTTGGGTGGTATGAATATTTTTACAATATTAATTCTTTCAATCCATGAACATGGGATCTTTCCATTTATTTGTGTCTTTATTGATTTAATGTTTTATAGTTTTCATTATACAGATCTTTCACCTCCTTGGGTAAATTTATTCTTAAGTATTTTATTTCTTTTGTAGCTATTATAACTGGGATTGTTTCCATGATTTCTTTTTTAGATAGTTTGCTATTAGTGTATAGAAATGCTACTGAGTTTTGTAAAAATATTGACTTCGTATTCTGCAACTTTACTAGCTTATTAGTTCTAATGTTTTTTGATGGAATCTTTAAGGTTTTATATATATAAGATCATGTCATCTGAGACTAGGGACAATTTAACTTCTTCCTTTCTATTTAGGGTGGATTTTATTCCACTCTTTTGCCTTACTTCTCTGGCTAGGACTTTCAGTTCTATATTGAATAGAAGAGGTAAGAGTGTTCTTCAACCTTCGACAAAAATCTTTCATCTTTTCCCTTTTCAACATAATGTCAGCTGTGCATTTGTCATACATGGCCTTTATCATGTTGAGGTACATTACTTCTATGCTTAATTTGTTGAGAGTTTTTATCAGGAAATGATATTAAATTTTGTCAAGTGACTTTTCTGCACATATTGAAATGATCATATGACTTTTATCCTTTATTCTGTTGATGTAATATATCACATTTATTATGTATGTTGAACCACCCTTGCATTCCTGTGATAAATTCCATTTGATCATGGTGAATGATCTTTTTAATGTGCTATTGAATTCTTTTTTTCTAGCATTTTGATGATGATTTTTGCAACTACGTTCATAAGGGATTTGGGCTTGTAGTTTTATTTTTTAATATTGTCTTTTTCTGGCTTTGGTGTCATGGTAGTGCTGAGCTCATAAAATGAGTTTCAGAATAATCCCTATTCTTTAATTATTTGGGAGATTTTGAGAAGAATTGGCATTAGTTTTTCTTTAATTGTTTGATAGAATTCAGCATTAAAGCCTTCAGATCTTGTGATTTTCCTTGATGGAAGAATTTTTATTACTGATTCAATCTCCTACCTCATTATTTTTTTCCTATTTTCTATTTCTTTGTAATTTAGTCTTGGTAGGTTTTATGTATCAAGGAATTTATGAATTTCTTCTAGGTTGTCCAATTTGTTTGTGTATAATATTTCGTAATTATCTTTATGATCCATTGTATTTCTATTGTATCAGCTGTAATGTCTCCTTTTTAATGGTGGGTTTTGATCTTTCTTGTAAATCTATGATACTGATTATCATTTTTCATATTCTGGATGTGGGACTCCTTTGAGTATTTCTTGTAGGTCTGGTTGTGTGAGAGTGAACTCCCCTAATTTCTGTTTCTCTGGGAAATACACTATTTCTCCCTCATTTCTGAAGGATAATCTTTCTGGATATAGAATTCTTGGCTGGCAATTATTTCTGATTTTATTTATTTGAGTCTCCTTTCTCTTTTTTTAATTAATCTAGGTAAAAGTTTGTTAATTTTTTATCTTTTTTTAAAAAGCATCTTAATTTAGTTGTCCTTTTCTAGTCTCTATTTTAATTATTATGCTCTGATCTTTATTATTTCCTTCCTTCTACTAAATTTGGCTTAGTTTTTGTTTTTCTAGTTCCTTGATTTACAGTGTTAGGTTGTTTGAGACTTTCTCGCTTGCTTGTTTGCTTTATGTAGGCTTTTGTCACTATAAACTTTCCTCTTAGAACTGCTTTTACTGTATCCCATAGGTTTTGGTATGTCATGTTTCCATTTTAATTTGTCTTAAGAAATTTTTAAAATTTCCCTTTTAATATTTTCATTGACACATAGGTTGATCAGGAACATGTTGTTTAATTTCCATGTATTTGTGAATTTTCAAAATTTCTCTAGTTGTTGATTTTTAGTTTCATACTTCTGTGGTGCGAAAAGATACTTATATGATTTCAATTCTTCAATTTGTTAATTCTCATCTTCTTGCATAGCATATGATCTTTCCTGGATAATATTCCATGTGAGTTGAGAAGAATGTGTATTCTGCAGCTGTTCGGTGGAATGTTCTGTATATGTCTGTGTATTTGTCTATTTCTGTCGCTTCTAACACAACACTTGGACCTAGGTAATTTGTAAGAAAATGAAATTTGTTGCATACAGTTTCAGAGGATGGGAAGTTAAAAGTTCAGGGAAAACATTTGGTGAGGGTCTTCTTTGGTGGTGGCTTTACAGCAGCACAGGGTTCTCACAGGGCAGAAAATGGTGGAAGAGAGAGAGAGAGTGACTCTCACGTGTTCTCATTTTAAAGTGCTCAGAACCACACCCATGAACTAGGGCATGGTCCTTACAATCTAACCACCTCTTCAAGACCCCATATTTCAATTATCATAATAAAATTTCCCACCCTCAGCAGTTACAGTTGGGATTAAGCTTCAATGACTTTGGGGGACCATTCAATCCACTGCAGTCTGTTAGGTCCATTGATACAGAATATAGATTGAGTCTGATGGTTTCCTACTGATTTTCTGTCTGTATGATATGTCCATTGCTGAAAGTGAGGTGTTGAAGCTGCCTACTATTATTGTACTGCAGGCCGTCTCTCCATTCAGATCTATTAATATTTGCTTCATATACTTAGGTGCTCCAATTTTGAGTGCCTATGTAATTATAATTGTTGAATGAACTTCTTTATCATTACATAAAGACCTTGTCTCTTTTTATATTTTTTGAGTTAAAGTGTATTTCATCTGAAATAACTATGTATAGCTATTTCTGCTCTCTTTTGGCTTCCATTTGCATGGAATATCTTTTCCTATCCCTTCACTTTCAGTGTATGTGTGTCCCAACAGGTGGAGGTCATTGGATTTGTGTGGGGGACTCTGTACCCTTAGAAGGGGCCCTGGGTTGCTCTACAGTGCCACTGTCCAAGTGTTCCACTCTGAGTGAGATGTTGGCAGTTTGGGGTGGAAACCTTTGCCCTAAAGAGGGATTCTGGCACTCGCTTTAGCTGTTCAGCTGGAATGGCCACTCTGGGTGAGCCCTCTATGGGATGAGCAGGCCCCTGTGACCCTAACAGAGATACTGGGACACTCTGGAACTCCTCAGCTGGAGTGGGCTTCCCCATGCAATGTTGTTGGGGCTGTGGGTGGGCTACTGTGTCCACAAGAGAGATGATGGATCCCTCTAAAGCCCCACCCCCCACTTGGGCAAGCAGTCCTGGGTAGGCTCACTGATGCTACAGGTGTGGGTCTGTGCCTAAGAGAGGCATATGAGTCCTTCACTACCTCCTTGCGGATGTAAGAATTGCAAGAGCACTTCACCAAGGAAGGTGGGGTTGTTGACAGTGGCTAGAGGCTCCATTAAGGCAGCTTCCTGGCTCTATAAGTTGTGCACAACAACATCCTCTGTCCTAAGGTTGGCACCATCATTGCACTGCGCTGCCTGTTCCCAGGACTCAGGACACTGCATGGACTTGGGTATAGGTGACCTGGCATAATGATGTGGCCTCAGGGGTGTTAAACCACTGCCAGGGCCAAAGCAAAATGCCTTTGGGTATTGGGACCAGTCCCCAAGATGCAATTGCTTCAGCAGCTTGGGACCCAGGAGGTGGGGGTGGCTCTGCATATTTCCCTTCCTGGGTTAGTACAGTCACATAGGCTCTTAATAGTTCTCAACACTGGTCATGCAGATGCAGGCGCAGCACAAATTCTCCAGTGGGTTAGGCCACTGGGGTGGTAATGGCCAGAAATTTTCTTCTGTTCTCTGTGTGGCTATCCTGAGTTTCTGCACTGACCAGTGTTTCTGCTTCTCCTTTTGTTTTTTGTTGGTTTTTTTTTTTTTTCATCCAAATATAATTGTGTATTCAATGTATTTTCTGACTTTGTGGGAGAGATGAGCAATGAATCTTTCAAGTTGGCCATCTTGCTCCACGCCTGCCCAATCTTTTCTTGATGCCTTATCCTTTTCATAAATTGCTCATTAAGTTTGCTAATGTTTTGTAATAAATTATTTTATCTAGGTTCATAAAAAATGTTGGACTATAACAATCCTTCTTGTTGTCTTTGTTGGGTTTTAGTATTAGTGATATCCCAGGTGTTATTGGTTAGTTAGAGTCTACTTTCTTTTCTGCTGTCTCCAAGTATTTGTTTAATATTGAAATTATTTCCTCCTGGAATGTTCTTTAATATTTGGAAAAATTATCAGTGAGGCATTTCTGTGTGCACTCTTTCTTTGTAGAAAGATTTTTATATGCTGATTATATTTCTTTAGTGGGTAAATTATTCTTTAGGTTTCCTTTTTCTGTTTAAAGTTGTTTTGATTAGTTTTATTGTTCTAGGAAACCTTTCATTTATCTAAGTTACAAAAAATGTCCATAGAATGGCTGTAATTAATCTTATATTCCTATCAATATCTGGAAGGTCTATAGTTATATTTCCTTTTGCCTCCCTTATGTTGGTCATTTTATTTTTTTTTATTTTTTTTATTTATTTTTATTTTTTTTTTTTTAAGTTTTATTTTGTCGATATACATTGTGGCTGATTATTGCTCCCCATCACCAAAACCTCCCTCCCTTCTCCCTCCCCCCCCCAACAATGTCCTTTCTGTTTGCTTGTCGTATCAACTTCAAGTAGTTGTGGTTGTTATATCTTCTCCCCCCCCCCCCGGTGTGTGTGTGTGTGTGTGTGTGTGAATTTATATATTAATTTTTTAGCTCCCACCAATAAGTGAGAACATGCGGTATTTCTCTTTCTGTGCCTTGGTCATTTTCTCCTGTAAAGGGCCAGTCCATGAAGATTGAGAAAGATACCTATTTTTCCTGATGCTTATACACCAACACAGAGACTCAAGGAAAATGAATAATCAAATGTGTTAGCCCATTTTTGGTTGCTTGTAACAGAATACCTGAAATTGGGTAATGTGTAAACAAATAGAATTTATTTCTTAAGTTTTGGAGGCTGAGAAGTCCAAAGTCCAGAGAGCACATTTGATGAGGGCCTTCTTCTGGGTGGGAACTCTCTACAAGGTCCTGTGGAAATACAGAATATCACATGGTGAGGAAATGGTATGAGCAAGAGAGAGCTAACCTTCTCACTGGCCCTCTTTATAAAGTGATCAGAACTATGCCCCTGACCACCCATTAAACTATCAACCCATTACTCCATGAATTGATCAGTCCATTCGTGAGGGCACAGTCCTCACAATTCAATCACCTCTTAAAGGCCTCACCATTCGCCACCTTATTGGGGGTTAAGTTCCAGCACAAGCTTTGGGGGACATTCAAACCACAGCTTCAAGCAAACATGTTTCAGATAAAGGAACAAGAAAAATCTCCAAAATCTGACCCTATTAAAATGGAGTTATATTATTTATCCAACAGAGAACTAAAACTAACTCTCATAAAAGAGGCTCAACAAGGTCAAGAGAACATGACCTTCAATTCTGATGAGCAAAGTGAGAATTTCAATGGAGATGAAAAAAATACAAATGTAACAAAAAAAATAAATAAATAAGAGCTGAAAAACAAAATAATTGAACTGAGGAGTTCTTCAAGTTAAAAAAGGATGCTATGTAACAACACAATATTATAAGAAAATGTGAAACTTGTTGGTAAAAGTAAATATATAGACAAATACGAAATATTTTATTATGTGTCGATATCTGATAAATCACTTTTATGTCTAGTAAAACACAATAAAGAATAAAAATCACATGATTATCTCAATAGATATAGAAAAAATGTTTGACAGCCTTTCATGATAAAAATGCTCAACAAAAAATATTCATACTATTTAATCGTTATTTATGGTTTTCTGTGATGGATACATTTGAAGTAGTCTCTTATCTTTTAAACAAAGCAATATGGGGGGGAGGGAGGAGAGGGAGGAGGGAGGGAGGTTTTTGGTAAGGGGCAACAAAAATCAACCACAATGTATATCGACAAAATAAAATTTAAATAAATAAATAAATAAATAAATAAACAAAGCAATATTATAGTCTGTGACAATTAATTCCCATATTAAAGTAGGAATATGAAGAAATTACCTAAACCCAATAAAGGCCATTTGTGAGAAGTCCACTTTTACATCAAAATAAGTTTGAAAGTGTGCAATAATTTCACAAAGAGAAAAAATAAGATAAAGTATATTGTTTCCAATTAGGGTCATGAGACTTATAAGCTAGGATGGCTCCTCTGCCTGTGCTGTCAGCTGGGATTCGATGTGAAGACCTCTGAGGACTATGATCACTGAAGGTAAATGTCTGGTGGAACTCCACTGGCACGGTAAATTTGTCAGTTACGACATTTCATATGATCATTCTGCATACTATTTAATCATTATTTTTGGTTTTCTGTGATAGTATACATTTGAAGTAGTCTTTTATCTTTTCAACAAAGCAATATTATAGTCTATGACAATTAATTACCATATGTTAAATCTTAGTGGTTCTGTTTCTGTTTGTTGTTTCCACAGAATCCCATGTTTGTCACCTTGTTTCCTTTTGTGCTGGTTATTATTTTTCACTGTGTGCTGGTTATTAATTTTGAATAATTAGTGGTAGGAATAATTGAGGCTTGGGTTGTTTGCTTATTCAGTCCACCCTGAGGCACCACCTGTCTTTGACCATCTTAGATTCAAATTCAAGGTTTAAGATTCCCTAGGCCTCCAGGGCTGCTAATCTGTGCGAGGATTGATTACTTAAGGGTTTCCCTTATCCTGAGGATATACATGAAGTGTGTAAATCAGACTTCTCACAGAGACATGCCCTAGGCATTGACTTGTGCCCCTCTAATCCCAAAAGAACTCTAAATCCACAGTCTGAGTTGGTAATGCTTTCTTCTGACTTGTCAATTTCTCTCATGGTAAAATGTTTTTGAGTGTTTTGTCTACTTTGGGTTCTCACACTTTCTTCTGAGGAAATTTCTTATTACTTTTTAGGCTCCAGTGTGATCTTTAAGATGTATTTAACATTTTATAATTTGTTTTAGTTGTGCTCTCCATAGGATTGATTTAAATCACCAACTCTGCCACTGTTCGAATAGAAGCCACAAAGACATGCCTGTGAGTAGACGATTATACTAGCACAACTGTACACAAGTAACACCATATTTAACATGAATATCCTTACCTCTTGTTATGTTTCTAGTGAGACTTCCACTGACAGCTCCCTGCCCCTGGGACATCAGCCTTCCATACACTGCTCTACTTTTTTTTTCTCCATAGAACTTATCCATTCTAATAGTCTGTATCACTTACTTTTTATTTTTATTGTCTGACTCCTGTGCTAGTTCCATGAGGACAGGCATTTTTGGCTGTTTGTTATTTATGTTCCCTAGATGTTGGGACAGTGTCTACATTATAAGAATCACCAAATGTGATCTTTGAGTATGTAAAAGAATGAAATGATTAATACCCTATGTTTCTGTCAGTTGAAAGTTGGAATTTGTCTGAAACATAAAAGAAGGGACAGGAGAGGGAAATAAATCTGGTAGTGGTCAGCATACGGAGGCTGTTTAAGCCCCACCAGAGGGCAGTCAGAATTTCAGGAGAGAGACAGTTCAGTCCACTCGAGCTTCCTGAGTAGGAAGTAGATCTCTCCATGAACAAATCACTCAAAATTTGTTCTTCACAGTCACAATGTCAGGCTACCAGCTAGATTTTCTTCTTGGAAATTATTGCCTGTTTTTGTCTCACTCAGACCTGAGGATTCCAGGAACCCTGCTCATCCCTGCTCATTCCCATAGAGGAAGTCACCTATCTTGACCTGAGAGAGGAATTCACAGGTTACTCAGGGGCATCTCATCCTATTTTTCTCTGAGATGCCTACAACCAGGCTGGAGACAGGGAGCAGAAGAACAGACCATAATGTGGGTCCATAAAGCTCGTCCTCACCAAATAACCTTTCTGGAAAAAGAATATCTCTAGCAATTTTCCTCTCTGATTACACTGTGAGTCATTCCCTCACAGAATGTACTCAGTCATAATTATTGTCATCAGGTGTATCTCAGGATAAGATGCTATTGAAAATGGATGCAGTCTTAAGAATTTGGAAGTAGAGTAAATTCAACTTATAGCAAAAAAGACTTTAAAAAAATAAATATGAATATGACTTCGCATAATTTTTCGCAGAGTATTTTTTCATGTGAACCAATTTGTTTTCCTTTCTTTTTTTGTTGTTGTTGTTTCTTTTTTTTTTTTTTCTTTTTTTCCTTTCTTTTTCTTTTATTGAATATAATGATTACACATATTTTGGGGGTTCAATGTTGACATATGTTGATCAAATCAATATTACTAGTATGTATATTGTTACAAATTGTACTTATTCTTTATGGCACCTTTCCAGTCTCTCCCTATCCTCTTCTCCCTCCCCGCTCCCACTTCTGATAACCCTAGATTTCTTCTCTCCCTCTGAAAGAGTAATGGTTCCTCTGCTGATTTGTTGCCTAGATGATCTCTCCAATGCTGAGAAGTGTGTTCAGGTCCCCCAATATTATCATAGAGCAGATGCTTCTTCTGTCGCTCTGGAATGGACTTTGTGGAGAGAGACATCCTCTTCTTTTCTTTGGTCTCTGCTGGTAACTCTCCTTGTGTCAATGCACTCCAGTGGCTGCTGGGCCATCTGTGTGGTGGTTGTGATGTCTAGCCACTTTCAACTGTAGTTACTGTGGTAGTTATGGTGGGCAACCCACATGGAAGTGTTGTTTTTGGCATGATCCTTGGCACTGGCAGTGTGCCTGGTTGTGGGAGAAGAGGTCTGGTCCCCTGGTAGTCCCCAAGGGGCAGGTGGTGTGCCTGGTCTGGAGCTAGTTTTTTGTCCTTTGCTTATTTCTAAAATGGGGGAACTTCCTGTGGGAACCAGTACTTGAGCTGTGTGGTTGAGCAAAATTGCTGCTTTGCTGCTACTTCCCTAGGAAAGCCTTTTTGTGTAGCTCAGGGTTTAATGGTTGATCTTATAGGTACTTCCAGCTCTCCAGAGATCCAGTGCACCTAGGTTGTGTAGAAACTCTGATCTGGGCCTGAGTCTTTTCATCAAACTGCACCCCATGCAATTCTATATTCCTGACCAGGCTCTTCTGAGTGGTCCTGTGCCAATTGCCCCAGCCTTACAGCAGCTGCAGCATGAAATGTTTAGAGCAGTTTTTTCTTTCTCTCTTTGGGGATTCTCCTGCCTTCATGCACTCTGTAGGTCTCTACTCTTCTTCCCCTGATCTCTAGTGGCCCCGGCTTGGCTGTTGTTGCTTTTTTATAGTTGTTAATTGGTTCATTTGTGGGAGAGAGTGACACTGGGGACTGTCTATTCTGCCATCTTGACCAGAAGCCCCAGTTTGTTTTTCTTAATTATAAATTTATGTAACTTTATTAAAGGTAACTAACTATGGGCCTATGATTTACTATTTGATATCTGAAAATCCATTCCCTACTTATACTAACAAAAAAGCTCCAAATAGGGTAATGATCTATGGAAAGATATATTTCTATCTCAGGCACACAGTTTCTTTTTATTATTTTATCCATGGAATGATATTATTTGAGTCCTACAAAAATAATAGACATCACTAAGAAAATATTTTTCTACCAAGTTCTCTCTTCAGGGCCCCCTTAATCTCCTTGTTTCTGAAACTATAGATAAGGGGGTTCAACATGGGAATCACTACCATGTAGAACACAGACACCACCTTGTTCTGATCTGTTGAGTAGCTGGACTTGGGCATCACATAAATGAATGTAATAGTCCCATAGAATAGAGTGACTGCAGTGAGGTGGGAGGTGCAGGTCGAGAAGGCCTTGTGACGCCCCTCGGTGGAGCGCATCTTCATGATGGTGATAAGGATGTAGATGTAGGAGACAGCTATGACAAACACTGTGACCACGATGATGGAACCAGAAGAGATGGATGGAATTATTTCAGAAGAGAAATCATGAGAACATGAAAGCTTCAAAAGTGGTGAATAGTCACAGAAAAAGTGATTGATTTTATTTGGCCCACAGAAGGACAGACTTAATAAGCAGCCAACGAATGCCCAGGCATTCACACACCCACCTAGATAGGATGTCCTCACTAAGAGGATGCAGATTCTGGGGGACATGTGAATGGAGTAGAGCAGGGGCGAACAGATGGCCACATAGCGATCATAGGCCATGGCAGCCAGCAGGAAGCACTCAGCTGTCCCAAACATGACCCCAGAGTAGAGTTGGGTCACACAACCAGCAACAGAGAGAGAGGTTCCTTTCCTTAGGAAGCCCATGAGCATGACAGGTGTGACTGATGAGGAGTACCCAATGTCTACCAAGGCCAAGTGGCAGAGGAAAAAGTACATTGGGGTATGAAGCTGAGGGCTGCTTCTGATTAACATAAGTATGCTGATGTTGCCCATTAACGTAACAACATAGATTCCTAGAAACACACTAAATAAAATGGCACTAACTGTAGTATCTTCTGTTAATCCCAAAATAATGAACTCTGTCACAGTTGTATAATTTTCAGTTTCCATCTATATTGAGAGTGGTGCCCCCTGAAAGAAAAAACAGATGGATATTAAAATGGAAGAAAAATACTATAATTTGCATACTTATTTTTTCAATAGCTATTGTAACAATGTAACACCCATATGTAAATTTAGGGGGATTCTTTCATTCTCAATACCTCAGTAAGACTTGGAAATATAAATGTTCATTGTTGTAAAGTCAGGAATACTCAGAAAAACTCTTTTCTTTTTTTTAACTTAACACACTCAACTTATATCATGTGATTGGTTAGACATTCTGTGAGAAACAGTCTCTTACATGAGCATGTCCCACAGACGGCCCCTAGATTATATTAGAAACCCAGTGATTGAAACTTTTTAAGCCAAAGACATGATCAAAGGAAGGCAGAAATGTCAGAATGGGCCACGACCCATGGAACAGAGCAGCTGTTCAAAAGTATGTCTGAGCTATCATCTCTCGTGTGGAAGAAAATGAACAGTCATGATGAATCTTGAATTCAAAGCAGAGGGCAAAGAGATGAGCTGCATGCTAACCCAAAAGACCAGGAAGAGGTAAGTAGCTCAGCTGTGGGATGTGGTCCCCACCCAAAGGTCTCACAATTGAAGAAATTACAACCAATATCAAGAAAGTTTGGCCAGAGGCAGGAGGTAGGGTAACTTGGTCAAAAATCATGAACAAGTAAACAGAGAAAGACTGTGGTTCAAAAGAAGAGAGGGTACCATCTCAGGATCCAGCTATCCAATATTTCATAGTGATCCAACCAAGGGAAGAAAAAAACACATTGATCAGGTTACTCCTGGAAAGCTCCACAGATGCCTGACACTGCATAAGCTGGGGATGGGTTGCTAACAGAAGGTTCCAGCCTCCTGTATCCCACAGTATCCAGCCCCATCTGAACAGTACCTGTCTGATAAAAATCACACCTGTCTGACAGCTTCTGGAAAGCTCTCTCCCATACCAACTTTCTTGAGAAAAATTATGAAAAATCAACAAAAGCATGAAAACTTTCTCATAGTGAACAGGATGCCCACCTACAAAAGGCCATAGAAATAATGCACCCATTTCCCTCATTTTACAAAGTTATAAACTGAGATCTAAAGAATTTAGGTAACTAATTTTAGGTCAAACAGCGTTTTGGTAACTGAGCTCAGATGAAAATTCATATTCCTGGACTCCTAATTCATTACCATCTTTATATTACACAAATCTTTCCTATAATTTTTAGAGGAAAATGTAGAATATCAGAAAGTATACCTGGTTCATTGTGTATTCAAAAATATTTTTTAATTTTATTAATATATAAATAATATCTTTGAAAGAATGACATTGCAATCCAGTAATTCATATAAAGATGTGACTTAAGATAATGACAATTCTGTGAGGAAGGTGGTAAAGAGTCTCCCTCAGTGCCCAGAACTTAGGGAATTGATGTGCCCCTGTTTTCAGCTGAACAGTTATGGGTTCTTGATAGACAAGGAATTGGATTTAACTAGGATTTTCTTTTTCTTTCTTTTATTTATTTATTTATTTATTTATTTATTTTTTGCAGAGCATCAGAAGGCATAGATATTGCATTTGAGGGTACTTGCAAGGTGGAGAGTAAAACAACCATTGCATTTAAGCTAGGCAAAGGTGAAGTGAGTACATGAAATGGGTAAAATCAACAAAAAGGTTCTAGACTCCACAAAGGACTGAAGCTTTGCTGTAATTATTCTACTAGGGAGAATGTCATAAAAAGGCAGGAGATGGTTGTAGTTGTAGTTTGAGATGCTTAAAAATGAGATTATGGAAAAACTAGTTATTGGCAAATGTTAATGTCTAAACTGTGAACTCTGACAATGGGAGTGACTGGCTTTTGAAGGGACGAAAACAAGATCGTTGGAGGAGAGGTCAAGAAATTAAGAGGCAAGGAGTTTGGAAGGATCTTCTACAAATATGTGAAAATATTAAAACTATCAGGAACAGTAGCAAGACTAGTGTATAAGAGAAAGGGAGAGAGCCAGAGCCAAAAATTTTCCAAAGATAAGGAGTGATGACGCTAGTCACTAGATAGTTGCAAAAGGAGGAGGAGAGACAAGGAGGATTGGTTAGTACATGAGATGATGTAAAACACAGCTGTGGGTGTTTGTCTGTAGGAGGGAAAGAGACTGTGTATAAGCAGCAAGGGAAAGGCCTACCACCAGGCCCAGGGGTAAGAGTGGTAAGAGAAAAATCATGCTTCACTTGAGAAGGCTACAGAGAAAACATTGTCTTCAGGGAAGGGCCAAGTATCTGTTGAAAATGATAGTGAAGAGAATGGAATGTTCAAAAGAGGTGTTGAAGACATTTGGTTGATAACTGTGAGTACCAAATGACACAGGGAATGTGCTTCAAGAGCTAAAAGAGATGAAAACTGGACTTCTTGCTTTAAGAGAAGATAAAGGTTCTTGAAAATAACATTTCTTAGCTCCATTTGAATAAAGAAGACATTCTGAGAGAGAATAGCGAAGATAATACAAAAAATGAGCATATGTTTTTGTGGTGTCATTAATAGCTGAACGAGCAGAAGGGAGAACAAATACTAATCCCCAAATTGTGAATATTGTGCCGAAGGGGTTATAGGCAAGCAACTCTGCTAACCTGGATTTACTGAACAGTTTGGATGTAGTCCCAGCATCCCACCCAGGGAAAAGTTATTCCCACTGGAGAATTAAAAAACAATGAGGATAACTAGTAGATAAAATGAAGGATCAAAGATTCTGGAGTAAAGAAATATCACATCCCAGTGACGGTCATTTCTGATATTACTACAGTCGTGACTTCACAGAGATCCAAAATTGCCAGTGGTAGTCTTTGTTAATCTTCATGGAGTAAGTCCACATCAGGGACGTTATATAAAGTTGGCTGAGACTTTTCACCTTTACCTGTGCCTATTACTTCATAGAGGATTAAAAAAAAAATGGCTAGAGATAGAGAACATCGCACTAGGATGGGACAGAATGAAAATGAACAGACTTTATCCAAAATGTTTAAACTGAACATGAGAGACATGAGAGAGAAAAATTCCCCAAATGAGAAATTGGCTTTTTGAAGGACAGAAAAATTCTCATGGAAATAAAGATAAAATGTGGGCATCTTTAGTCATAAATATGAGCAAATATTTGAGAATACATATTTGAATCTGTATTTGCAGGATCTAGAAACTTTATTAAAAAAAACAGGCTTTATTAGTAATAGAAGGTGAGATTATAACATAGAAAAACCAATATAGACTACGAGGCATCAGAAATATGGAGAAGGATATCACAATGGCTGCTACAAAAATAGGGTGGCCGAATAGCATTGTTAATTGTGTAAGTATATGAGTAGAGAGGAGAAGACACAGGAGTCTTAAAGAGGATGCAGGAGCATAAGTGGTTCATCTTGGGCAGGAAATGACTCATGAGGGAAGTCGATTTATTTATTTATTTATTTATTTTATCATTCCAGTGCTCAATTCTTAGAAGTCTGAAGATAAAAAAAATAATTGCTCAGTACATGGAAGGACTATCAGGCAGTCAATGCTGTGCCCAGTTGGAATGAGCTGCCTTTGGAGTTAATGAGCTCCTGCCTGAGAATTGGTGAGAACGTGATCCAAGATTTGGGCTTACAGGTCTGCCTGAGCTAATAGGACTCTGTGACCATTTAGAATTAAATCAATGCTGATGTTTTAGGATTTGGCACAGTAAATTAACCCACTAGAGTCTACACGCTACACACCCATATGAAGTGAATGGTTTAGATTTCTTAATAGAATACTTTCACTATGAAGTCTTCAACCACTTTGCTCCTATGTATCTTAAATATCCAACTGATGTTTAAAATAGACTTAAGAAAGGAAGAAAAGAAAGTGTTAAAAGAATAAATGGAGAGGAAAGAATGGAGCAGAGGAAAATGAAGGACAGATTAGTCAAAGGGAAGAGAAAGAGGTGCTATGGCTGAGAAAATAAGAGGACATTTCTATTCCATATGTCAACAATTTAATTCCATTGTTATCAATTGTATGCCCTTCTCTTCCACTGAAAGAAAATTAGAATAACTCAGTGTTTTTTACATCATTTAATGTAAGGTTTATTTACTCTTGAAACCGCTCTAAAGAAGTTAGTGTTAAGCAGACTGAACTCCCTTTCATTCATTTTTTTCTCCCTCTGTTTCCTTCTCTCTCTCTGTCTCTCTGTCACACACACACACACACACACACACACACACACACACACACACACACTGGCATGGACAGCCATGTTCTCATCCAGCCACATTGTCACACTTTTATTCTGAAATGCAATGCTTGAATAATGTTATAAGTGACTTAACTGAGCAATAGCACGTCCTGTTGTGAACACCATACAATCTGTGTCTGAACTCTGAAGTCTGACCTTCCTTTTATTTTTGTACAGGACAGAGGTAGGAACTTTTTTAAGAGGCATGGACTTAAGACTGAATTAAAGCTAAAATGTTAAGGAAAATGGATGTATATGATACAAATTTAGAGTTACAAGTGCCATTATGGCATGGAAACAATGTGTTAGACAGAAATGCCATGAGCTTTAGAGTCATACAGGACTGGGGTCAGATTAAGCTTTTTCAATGACAAACTATGGAATCATGCACAATTTATATAAACTCTTTAACTTTTTATTACTTTGTTTGTTAAAGTATACTTCCCAGGATTCTTGTGTTGAATAAGATGATGTAAACGGTGTACCAAGCACCAATCGTAGAAACAACTGAATGCTCAACAAATTATTCCCTTGAAATAACCTTACCTTAACTTTTAGTACAAAAATGAGAAACAAACATTCCTGTTTCAATAGAAAAGGAAAATTATTACCTGCAGATGGCTGTACCTCAATGATACTGACAAATCCACTGTAAAGAAGTACTGTTTTTATGAGATTTAGGGTCTTTTGGGATTTAGCCCCTTGAGTACATTAGCTGTTTGTGAAAATTCCACTGAAAATCCATGAAGACAGAGAACATTACAGATACACATGCTCACTGAAATATGTGTTGCCTAAGAACTTCTAGAAATTTATTTTTGTGTGTGCATTAGAATTTTTTAATGAAACATTTTGATGGATTGCTAAGATCATTTTAACTGTACTGGGACTCACAAGAATAAACAAGGGCACAGTGTACCAGACAATTTTAATTCAAAACAGAAATCTTTCTAGGAAAAATAGGGGCTTCTGTTGTGGGTTTTTTGACATTAGAATACCATTTCTTTTTTTTTTTTTTTTTTTTTTTTTTTTGGTGGAGGGCTGGTATAGGGATCCAAATCCTTGACCTTGGTGTTATCAGCACCATGCTCTAACCAAGTGATCTAACTGGCCAGTTCTGCACCTTTATTCTTTAATTAAACTTTTTGTGTGGGTGATTATTTTAGACTCACATGGAGTTGTAAGAAATAATAACACAGAGAGATCCCATATGCCCTTTACCCAGTTTCTTCCATTGGAAACATCTTGAAAAACGATAGTACGATATTGCAACCACGATGTTAACAATGATACAGTCAAAATACAGAACATTTCCTTTACCACAAAGGAAGTCCCTCATGTGATTCTTTTGTAGTCACAATGACTTCTCTCCCACTCCCATTCCTTCCTTAACTTCTGGCAACCCCTAATATGGTCCACATTTCTATAGTTTTATCCATCTCAAGAATTTTATCATTATGTAATATTTTTTCTGTCTGTAGTAATTTTCTTTGCTCTGAAGTCTACACTATCTGATATTAATATAGGCACTCTTTATCCTTTGATTAATGCTTACATACTGTATTTTTTTCATCCTTTTATTTTCAACCTGCCTATATTATTATATTTAAAATGACATTCTTATAGACAGCATATAGTTCAGTCATGTTTTTTAGTTCATGCTGCTAGGTGAGGGCTCAGAAGGAAATGAAGAACATGTATTTAGAAACTGGAAGAAAAGTGATCCTTGTTATATAGTGGCAGAAAGTCTAGCTGAACTATATCCTACAGTTAAGTGGAAAGCAGAAATTGTAAATGATGAACTTGGATATTCAGTTGAGATTTACAAGCAAAGTGTTAAAGGTGCAGCCTGATTTCTTCTTACAGATTATATCGTGATATGGATTGTGTCCCCCAAGTTTTATGTATTAGCAGCTTGATCCCCACTGTGACTGTTAAGAGGATGGGACATGCTATAATGGTAACTGAAAGGTGGAGCCTTGAAGAGGTGATTAGATTCTGAGGACCATGCCTAATGAATGGATTAAAAATGGTGGTCATGACCTTGGCAGGTAATGAGTGGCGGTTGCAACTGTGGGTCCCAAGTCCAGCGACAGCAGCAGCAATGGACTTTGGACTTCCACCCTCAGAAACGAAATAGCCCCTGATGAGAGTCAGCAGGCAAGATGGTGGTCTGAAGGCAGTGGCAGCGGTGGAAACTCAAGACTCGGGGGCCCCAGGGACAGGAAGAAATCACAGTGCCTACTTCGAAAGAAGAAAAGGTAGCGACTTGCCCCAGCCCAACCCCAGACCAGGCCCCTAGAAAGGTTGGAGGCACCGCTGCTTGCAGTCAGTGACCGCACGGCTCTGCAACCGCCCATGGAAGCCGCAGCAGGAGCAGCAGAGGAACCGGTGGCAGCGGAGCCAGCAGCAGTGGCAGCAGCGGAGGAACCAGCAGCAGCGGCAGCAGCAGAGGAGCTGGCACCAGCGACAGCGGCACCAGCAGCAGCAGCGGGTGAAGCAGCGTGAGCGGCGGCAGCGGCAGCAGCGGGGGAAGCGGCAGTGGCAGGAGCAACACCCTGCAGTAAAGCTCCATCACCCAGCAGCCCAGCAGAGTCCAAGCTGACCAGAGAGGTGGCTCCCCGGAGAGGCCCAAGACCCAAGGCAACCACACACGCAAGGCACTAGTGGCCAACTGAGTAGTCACTGAGGTAGCCATACGAAATTGGCAACCACAGCAACATCTTAGTCAGTAGTGTCAAACCTGTGGACTGTGAAACCCCCGGCCACAATGAATAAACATCAAAGAAAAGCTACCAGAAATACAAAAAATCAAGAAAGTACACCACCCAAAGATAATAAATCTCAAGCACTAGATCCTATAGAACAAGGAGCCCTTGAAATGACTGACAAGGAATTTCGAATGATAATTCTAAGGAAACTGAATGAGATACAAGAAAACTCAGCTAGACATCATGATGAAATGAGGAAAAGTGTACAGGACCTGAAAGAGGAAATGTACAAGGAAATCAATGTCCTGAAAAAAAATGTAGCAGAACAAATGTAGCAGAACTTGCCAAACTGAAGAAGTTATTCAGTGAAATAAAAAACATAACGGAGAGTTTAACCAGCAGGCTTGTCGAAGTTGAGGAGAGAACCTCTGAACTTGAAGATGGGCTGTTTGAAATAACACAAGCAGACAAAAAAAAAGAAAAAAAAATCAAAGACATTGAAGAAAATCTGAGAGAGATATCAGACAATCTTAAGCGCTCAAATATCCGAGTCATAGGTATTCCAGAAGGGGAGGAAAACGGAGATTGCACTGAAAACATATTCAACAAAATAGTGGCAGAAAACTTCCCAGCTATAGGAAAAATAACAGATCTTCAGATCCAGGAAGCTCAACGATCTCCAAATGTATTCAACACAAAAAGGTCTTCTCCAAGACATGTCATAGTCAAATTGGCAAAACTCAGAGACAAAGAGAGAATCTTAAAAGCTGCAAGAGAGAACCGTCAAATCACCTATAAGGGAGCCCCAAACAGGCTAACATCAGACTTTTCATCACAAACCCTAAAAGCCAGAAAGGAATGGGATGATATTTTCAAAATACTAAAAGACAGAGATTGTCAGACAAGAATACTCTACCCTGCAAGGCTATCCTTCCGAAATGAAGGGCAAATAGTATATTTCTCAGACAAACAAAAACTGTGGGAGTTCACCACCACACGACCACCCTTACAAGAAATTCTCAAGGGAGTACTGGGTTTGGTTCCTGAAAAACAACTACCACTGCCATAAAAACCGAAGAAAAATCTAAAGCCACTAGTATAATAAAAATGGCATTCATGATGAGAAAACAAGCAAACAAAAACACTATCTACAACCTAAGGAACCAACAAACACAGAAACCAAACAGTAAATCAGAAAGCAAGAAACAAAAGACACCTAAGACAACCAAACAACAATCAATAAAATGCTAGGAATAAATCAACACTTTTCATAACAACTCTTAATGTAAAAGGCTTAAATTCCCCAATCAAAAGACACAGACTGGCTGACTGGATTAAAAAGGAACACCCAACTATATGCTGCCTTCAAGAGACCCACCTCACCCATAAAGACTCACATAAACTAAGAGTGAAAGGATGGAAAAAGATTTACCATGCAAACAGAAAAGAAAAACGAGCTGGAGTAGCAATTATTATATCTGACAAAGTAGACTTTAAACAAAAAACCATAGAAACTGACAATGAGGGACACTACATAATGGTAAAAGGAATGATCCATCAAGAAGACATAACAATCATAAATATGTACGCACCCAATGTTGGAGCAGCCAGATTTATAAAACAAACTCTATTAGACCTAAAGAAGGAAATAGACACTAATACCATAATAGCAGGGGACCTGAACACCCCACTGTCAATATGGGACAGATCGTCTAGGCAAAGGAGCAGCAGAGAAACGCAAGATCGAAACAATACTCTAGACCAATTGGAATTGACATATATCTACAGAACATTCCATCCAACAACCTCAGAATATTCATTCTTCTCATCAGCACATGGATCATTCTCCAGGATAGATCACATATTAGGTCACAAATCAAGTCTCAATAAATTCAAAAAACTTGGAATTATCCCATGTATTTTCTCAGACCATAATGGATTAAAACTAGAAATCAATAACAAACGAAATTCTGGAAACTATACAAACACATGGAAATTAAACAGCATTCTACTTATTAACATATGGGTTCAAGACAAAATCAAGCAGGAAATCAAAAAGTTTATGGAAACTAATGAAAATAATGATACATCAATACCAAAACCTGTGGGATACTGCAAAAGCAGTATTAAGGGGGAAATTTATTGCATTACATGCTCACCTCAGAAGAATGGAAAGATGGCAAGTGAACAACCTCACACTTCACCTTAAAGAACTAGAAAAACAAGAACAATCCAAACCTAAAGTTAGCAGACGGAAAGAAATCATTAAGATCAGAGCAGAACTTAATGAAATTGAAACTCGAAAAACAATACAAAAGATCAATAAATCAAAAAGTTGGTTTTTTCAAAAGATAAATAAAATTGACAAACCATTAGCATGGCTAACAAAAAAAAAAGAAGAGAGATGATTCAAATAACAAAAATTAGAAATGAAAAAGGTGATATTACAACTGATTCATCTGAAATACAAGGAATCATTCGAGACTACTATGAAAAACTATACGCCAACAAGTTTGAAAATCTGGAGGAAATGGATAAATTTCTGGACACACACAAGCTCCCAAAACTGATCCATGAAGATGTAGAAAATCTGAACAGACCAATAACAATAAAGGAGATTGAAACTGTTATCAGAAAGCTCCCAACAAAGAAAAGCCCAGGACCAGATGGATTCACAGCAGAATTTTACCAAACATTCAAAGAGGAATTGACACCGATTCTTTACAAACTATTCCAAAAGATTGAAACGGACGCAAACCTCCCAAACTCATTCTATGAAGCAAACATCATCCTGATACCAAAACCAGGTAAAGATATAACCAAAAAAGAAAACTACAGGCCAATATCCTTGATGAATATAGATGCAAAAATCCTCACTAAAATACTAGCAAACAGAATACAGCAACACATACGTAAAATTATTAATCACGATCAAGTGGGATTCATCCCAGGGATGCCAGTTTGGTTCAACATATGCAAATCAATAAATGTGATACACCATATTAATAAACTCAAACACAAGGACCATATGATCATATCTATAGATGCTGAAAAAGCATTTGATAAAGTTCAGCACTCATTCATGACAAAGACCCTCTATAAGTTAGGTATAGAGGGAAAGTATCTCAACATAATTAAAGCCACATATGCCAAACCCACAGCCAATATCATCCTGAATGGGGAAAAGCTGAAAGCTTTTCCTTTAAGAACAGGAACTAGACAAGGATGCCCACTCTCACCACTCCTATTCAACATAGTGTTGGAAGTACTAGCCAGACCATCAGAGAAGAGAAGGAAATAAAGGGCATTCAGATTGGAAAAGATGAAGTCAAACTGTCCCTGTTTGCAGATGACATGATCCTATATATCAAACAGCCTAAAACCTCTACAAAAAAACTGTTGGAATTGATAAATGATTTCAGCACAGTAGCAGGATACAAAATCAACACACAAAAATCAGTAGCATTTCTTTTCTCCAATAGTGAACATGCAGAAAGAGAAATCAAGAAAGCCTGCCCATTTACAATAGCCACCAAAAAAGTAAAATACTTAGGAATTGAGTTAACCAAGGAGGTGAAAAATCTCTATAATGAGAACTACAAACCACTGCTGAGAGAAATTAGAGAGGATACAAGAAGATGGAAAGATATCCCATGCTCTTGGATTGGAAGAATCAACATAGTGAAAATGTCCATACTACCCAAAGTGATATTCAAATTCAATGCAATCCCCATCAAAATTCCAAAGACATTTTTCTCAGAAATGGAAAAAACTATGCAGACATTTATATGGAACAATAAAAGACCACACATAGCCAAAGCAATGCTGAGCAAAAAAAATTAAGCTGGAGGCATAACACTACCTGACTTTAAGCTATACTACAAAGCTATAATAACCAAAACAGTATGGTACTGGCATAAAAACAGACACACTGACCAATGGAATAGAATAGAGAATCCAGAAATCAACCCACACACTTACTTCCATCTGATCTTTGACAAAGGCACCAAGCCTATTCAGTGGCGAAGGGACTGCCTCTTCAGCAAATGGTGCTGGGAAAACTGGATATCCATATGCAGGAGAATGAAACTAGATCCATACCTCTCGCCGTATACTAAAATCAATCAAAATGGATTAATGATTTAAATATACACCCTGAAACAATAAAACTTCTTAAAGAAAACATAGGAGAAACACTTCAGGAAATAGGACTGGGCACAGACTTCATGAATACGACCCCAAAAGCACAGGCAACCAAAGGAAAAATAAACAAATGGGATTATATCAAACTAAAAAGCTTCTGCACAGCAAAAGAAACAATTAAAAGAGTTAAAAGACAACCAACAGAGTGGGAGAAAATATTTGCAAAATATATATCTGACAAAGGATTAATATCCAGAATATATAAGGAACTCAAACAACTGTACAAGAAGAAAACAAGCAACCCAATTAAAAAATGGGCAAAAGAGCTAAATAGGCATTTCTCTAAGGAAGATATCCAAATGGCCAACAGACATATGAAAAAATGCTCAACGTCACTCAGCATCCGAGAAATGCAAATCAAAACCACATTGAGATACCATCTAACCCCAGTTAGGATGGCTAAAATCCAAAAGACTCTGAACGATAAATGCTGGCGAGGCTGCGGAGAAAAAGGAACTCTCATACATTGTTGGTGGGACTGTGAAATGGTGCAGCCTCTATGGAAAATGGTATGGAGGTTCCTCAAACAATTGCAGATAGATCTACCATACGACCCAGCTATCCCACTGCTGGGAATATACCCAGAGGAATGGAAATCATCAAGTCGAAGGTGTACCTGTTCCCCAATGTTCATCGCAGCACTCTTTACAATAGTCAAGAGTTGGAACCAGCCCAAATGCGCATCATCAGATGAGTGGATACGGAAAATGTGGTACATCTACACAATGGAATACTACTCAGCTATAAAAACGAATGAAATACTGCCATTTGCAACAACATGGATGGACCTTGAGAGAATTATATTAAGTGAAACAAGTCAGGCACAGAAAGAGAAATACCACATATTCTCACTTATTGGAGGGAGCTAAAAATTAATATATAAATTCACACACACACGCAAAAACTGGGGGGGGGGGAGAAGATATAACAACCACAATTATTTGAAGTTGATACGATAAGCAAACAGAAAGGACATTGTTGGGGGGAGGGGGGTGGGGGGGGAGGGAGAAGGGAGGGATGTTTTGGTGATGGGGAGCAATAATCAGCCACAATGTATATCGACAAAATAAAATTAAAAAAAAACAAAATCAAAAAAAAAACAAATAACAAAAATTAGAAATGAAAAAGGTGATATTACAGCTGATTCATCTGAAATACAAGGAATCATTCGAGACTACTATAAAAAACTATACGCCAACAAGTTTGAAAATCTGGAGGAAATGGATAAATTTCTGGACACACACAAGCTCCCAAAACTGATCCATGAAGATGTAGAAAATCTGAACAGACCAATAACAGTAAAGGAGATTGAAGCTGTTATCAGAAAGCTCCCAACAAAGAAAAGCCCAGGACCAGATGGATTCACAGCAGAATTTTACCAAACATTCAAAGAGGAATTGACACCGATTCTTTACAAACTATTCCAAAAGATTGAAACGGACGCAAATCTCCCAAACTCATTCTATGAAACAAACATCATCCTGATACCAAAACCAGATAAAGATATAACCAAAAAAGAAAACTACAGGCCGATATCCTTGATGAATATAGATGCAAAAATCCTCACTAAAATACTAGCAAACAGAACACAGCAACACATATGTAAAATTATTCACCACGATCAAGTGGGATTCATCCCAGGGATGCAAGGTTGGTTCAACATATGCAAATCAATAAATGTGATACACCATATTAATAAAGTCAAACACAAGGACCATATGATCATCTCTATAGATGCTGAAAAAGCATTTGATAAAGTTCAGCACTCATTCATGACAAAGACCCTCTATAAGTTAGGTATAGAGGGAAAGTATCTCAACATAATTAAAGCCATTTATGATAAATCCACTGCCAATATCCTCTTGAATGGGGAAAAGCTGAAAGCTTTTCCTTTAAGAACAGGAACTAGACAAGGATGCCCACTCTTGCCACTCCTATTCAACATAGTGTTGGAAGTACTAGCCAGAGCAATCAGAGAAGAGAAGGAAATAAAGGGCATCCAGATTGGAAAAGATGAAGTCAAACTGTCCCTGTTTGCAGATGACATGATCCTTTCTATCGAACATCCTAAAGCCTCTACAAAAAAACTCTTGGAGGTGATAAATGATTTCAGCACAGTAGCAGGATACAAAATCAACACACAAAAACCAGTAGCATTTCTATTCTCCAATAGTGAACATGCAGAAAGAGAAATCAAGAAAGCCTGCCCATTTACAATAGCCACCAAAAAAAATAAAATACTTAGGAATTGAGTTAACCAAAGATGTGAAAAATCTCTATAATGAGAACTACAAACCACTGCTGAGAGAAATTAGAGAGGATACAAGAAGATGGAAAGATATCCCATGCTCTTGGATTGGAAGAATCAACATAGTGAAAATGTCCATACTACCCAAAGTGATATACAAATTCAATGCAATCCCCATCAAAATTCCAATGATATTTTTCTCAGAAATGGAAAGAACTAACCAGACTTTTAAATGGAATAACAAAAGACGATGCATAGCCTAAGCAACGCTGAGCAAAAAATATATAGCTGGAGGCATAACACTACCTGACTTTAAGCTATACTACAAAGCTATAATAACCAAAACAATATGGTACTGGCATAAAAACAGACACACTGATCAATGGAATAGAATAGAGAATCCAGAAATCAACCCACACACCTACAGCCATCTGATCTTTGACAAAGGCACCTAGCCTATACACTGGGGAAGAGACTGCCTCTTTAGCAAATGGTGCTGGGAGAACTGGATATCAATATGCATGAGAATGAAACTAGACCCATATCTTTCACCATACACTAAACTCAACTCAAAATGGATTAAAGAACTAAATATACACCCTGAAACAATAAAACTTCTTAAAGAAAACATAGGAGAGACACTTCAGGAAATAGGACTGGACACAGACTTCATGAATACGACCCCCAAAGCATGGGCAACCAAAGGAAAAATAAACAAATGGGATTATATTAAACTAAAGAGCTTCTGCCCAGCAAAAGAAACAATTAACAGAGTTAAAAGACAACCAACAGAGTGGGAGAAAATATTTGCAAAATATACATCTGACAAAGGATTAATATCCAGAATATACAAGGAACTCAAACAACTTTACAAGAAAAAAACAAGCAACCCAATTAAAAAATGGGCAAAAGAGCTAAGCATGCATTTCTCTAAGGAAGATATACAAGTGGCCAACAGACATATGAAAAAATGCTCAACGTCACTCAGCATCCGGGAAATGCAAATCAAAACCACACTGAGATACCATCTCACCCCAGTTAGGATGGCTAAAATCCAAAAGACTATGAACGATAAATGCTGGCGAGGTTGCAGAGAAAAAGGAACTCTCATACATTGTTGGTGGGACTGTGAAATGGTGCAGCCTCTATGGAAAATGGTATGGAGGTTCCTCAAACAATTGCAGATAGATCTACCATACGACCCAGCTATCCCACTGCTGGGAATATACCCAGAGGAATGGAAATCATCAAGTCGAAGGTGTACCTGTTCCCCAATGTTCATCGCAGCACTCTTTACAATAGTCAAGAGTTGGAACCAGCCCAAATGTCCATCATCGGATGAGTGGATACAGAAAATGTGGTATATCTACACAATGGAATACTACTCAGCTATAAAAATGAATGAAATACTGCCATTGGCAACAACATGGATGGACCTTGAGAGAATTACATTAAGTGAAACAAGTCAGGCACAGAAAGAGAAATACCACATGTTCTCACTTATTGGTGGGAGCTAAAAGTAAATAAATAAATTCACACACACACACACAAAAAAAACCGGGGGGGGGGAAGAAGACAAAAAAAAATGGTGGTCATGGGCATGGTTCTGAGGGCTTAAAAAGGAGAGTACATGAGCAGCTATCTCTCCCTGCTCTGTCATTTTCTCAATGTGAGACTCCTGCATTGCTGTAAAGCCACCAGCAATGAAAACCCTCACCAGATGTGTTTCCTGGACTTGGGACTTCTCAGTCTCCAAAACTATAAGCAATAAATTTCATTTTCTTATACATTCCCCAGTTCCAGATATTTTGTTATAAGCAACAGAAACAGACTAATGCATATTGAAATGTGAGGGGAAAGATCATTTAAAGGAAAAACTGTTAAGCAAAAAGAAACCAGGATTTGATGATTTGAGAAATTTTTAACCTATCTAGATTGCCAAAAAACAAAAAACAAACAAAAAAAACCCCGTTAAAATTTAAGATTCACTCTTTAGGAAAGCATGTTCTGGAGAGAAAGTCAAAGGTGTGGCTGGGGAACTAGCAACTTTTTCTAGTGCTGAAGAGATTAGGCATGTGACTCACAAAACCCCTCAACCATCTCAGCAGAAGTCAGGATTAGAGATTAGATTATCCAGGAAATACTTGTGAAAGACTCTCTTGTCTAATGATGTGAGTAATCATAACATACATGAGAGACTCAAAGAATGATATACTATCAGAAACACCTTGACAGCTGGAACTAAAAGACGCAGAGACAGAACAAAATGGAAAAACATACTGCCAGACTCCCAAACTTCTACAAAAATGAAACAGGCTGTTAAAACTTCTCAGCTACAAACATGTGCTACCCTTCAAGAAAAAGGAAGGATTACTCCAAGAGCAAAACCTTTGGCCCAGAAACCACAGCCTTGGGTCTAGGATCCACAGCCATGGCACAGAGATCTGAGCCTCAGTCCCACGGCATGGAACATTGAGTAACATGGTACTATTCCTAGGCCTTGAAACCTCATCAATTTGTCCTGCTAAATTTGAAAATTGCTTGGGACTGGCGACCTTTTTCTTCCTGCAGTGTTTCCTCTTTTGGAATGTACATGTCTATGACGGTTACACTATGCCTGTACTATCATTATATTTGAAGAACAGATAAGTTGCTTTCTAATTTCACAGGTCCGTAGATGGAGAGAAATTTTGCCCCAGGATGTCATCCATACTTTATTTAGATGATGAAATTTGGGACTTTTGAGCTAGTGCCATTTGGATAATATTTTGGTCTTTAGTTGATATTGGATTGGGTTGAGACTTTTGAAGATTCAGAAGTGGGGTGAATGTATTTTATAATGAATATAAATCTTTTAAGGCCAGAGAGAAGACTGTAGTAAGCTGAATAGTGGCCCCCAAATATATCAGGTCCCAATTCCTGGAATCTGTAAATGTTACCTTATAAGGACAAAAGGGTCTCTGCATATATGATTAAGTTAAGAATCTCGAGGTGGAGTGATTTGCCTCGATTATTTGGGTAGGCCCTAAAAGGAATCACAAGTGTCCTTATAAGAGAAAGGCAGAGGGAGAGTTGACCCAGACACAAGAGGAGAAGACAATGTGAATAAAGAGATAAAAATCAGAGTGATCTGGCCCACAAGTGAAGGGAAGCCAGCAGCCAGCAGAAGCTGAAGGACAAAAGAGGCCTCCAGAGGGAGCGTGGTCCTCCTGATGCTTTGATTTTGGCCCAGTGATACATATATTAGACTTTTGGCCTCCAGAATGGTGAAAGAATACATTTCTGTTACTTTAAGTTACCAAATTTGTGGTAATTTACTACAGAAACTATAGAAAACTAATACGCATGGTAACAAATAACCGCCATAAGTAGTTTACACCTGTGTAGGTTTGTGCACAGTGAGTTCGAGATGCTCATGAAAATCAAGGTATTCTATGGTAACTCCCTTTTATGTAGTTCTTGCACTCTACTCAGTTGTTTGGACTTAGCGTAATCTCATCCTTCCCAACTGCAATCAGTTCCAAAACACAGATTTTATTTTTTCTGAACATCATTTCTTTGATTCCTGAGACATGTCTGTTCAGACCAAACTCCAGATGAAAGCTGGGGATTAAGTTGGTTTTGACAAGAAACAAGAAGCCTCCTAAATTTTGGCTCTGTTTGGAATTCACACATCTTAGTTTTCTTTATACTGTGTCTATAGACACAGGTAAGAAATGCCCCAATCCTGTGACAAATCCCCAGTGAAGGGATCTGGACAATATGGACAGAGAACAATAGGAAGACAACTGATAATTCCAACTAAAATAACAATAAGTGTTTAAACTAAGGCAAGGGCAGTGGCCAGTAGCAATGGAGAGAAACAGACAAACAAGCAACATTGAGATGAAACTGACAGAACATGATGATTAATAGGAGTTGTGGGGAAAGGGCAATAGTGCAATTTCAGTAAATTTTAGGCTTGTCTCGAGTGGGTAGATGAATGTTTTTATAATTTACCGTCACGTGTGTTTTGTGTACAAAGTGTGTTCTTATTTTTAAGGTTGATGTAATATACCTCTACATTTCAACAAATTGCCTGCACTAACAATACCTAGTAATTATAAAATTAGAAGGATAACTGTTTCTAGTAAGGCCTAGATTTACACATCATTGTTACAACAAGCTAAATGGTAAGTGAATATTTTTTGACAAGTGAAGAAAAATGTGACAAAGATGGAAATAAAAGAGTATGCAAATGAGAGTATGACATATAGAAAAATATTGACTTGAATGTCTTAGGAAAAAGCTATTTCCTGTGGTCATTGTGCCAAGCAATATTTTTCAAAATGATCTCAGTGGATCATTACTAAAGAATAAAGATATAATAAGCATTCATTATCTGAAACTAGTAAAGGATAACTATACTGATCAGACCATTCAAAGCAGAACAGAATGCTGATCTTAAAGGAAGTTTTTGAGAAATACAGAGTTCAAGGATTGGTGGACTTTCAGTAGCATAAGTAATTTGACACCATCTATACAAGCAGTTACTTGGGTAAGACTTGTTGATTGGTTGGCACTCAGATATGCCTATTTCTTGCTGTGATTTCATCCCTGATTGTCTGACTTTCCCAAGTGAGGAGCTGAGTGATTGGATGACTTATAAAATCATATTCAATGACATAAGTCATCATCAATCAACTATCAATTGAATGATTTCTGGTGGTTATTTGTTACCATGTGAATTAATTTCATATGTTTGCTATAAAAAATTACAGAAATTTGGTGGCTTACAGGCACAGAAAGAAATAACGTATGTCCTCACTCATGGGTGGAAGCTAAAAAGTGGAAGGAAGAAAGGAAGGAGGGAGGGAGAGAGGGAGGGAGGGAGGAAGGAAAGAGAGAGAGGGGGGGGAGGGAGGAAGGAAGGAAGGAAGAGAAAGAAAGAAGGAAAGAAGCAAGGAAAGAAAGAAGGAAAGAAGCAAGGAAGGAAAGAAAGAAGAAAAGAATGAACAGTCATAAAAACATGTTGCACTTTCAAAAGGACAGAACAAAATTGTGGTTACTAGAGGTGGGAAAGGAGGAGCGGAAAGGGACAGCAAGAAATTGGTTGATGGATACAAACATCTAGGTAAGAAAAATAAGTTCTATTGATGTACAGTTGAGTTAGATATCTATAGTTAACATTAATTTACTACATATTATCAAATGGCTAGAGGAGAGGAGATTGAATGTCCTCATCACAAAGAAATCATTAAGTTTTTTATGATGCATATGCTAATTACTGTGATTTGATCAACACATGTACACAGGCATTTTTTTTATTGATTATACATATTCATGGGACACAGAGCTGACCATCAGCATCTGTGCCCAAGATGTGGTGAGCAAATCAATGCTATCAGCATGCCCACCACCTCAAATTGTAATTATTCCCTGTCCCCTGCCATCCTCTCCCCAGTGCCCTTCTCCCTCCCCACCCTGCCCCAGCAACCCTAGGTGTGTTCCCTCTCTCTGGAAGTTGAACACACTACTATGGTCTTTCCTTCCTTCTTTCTCTCTTAGTTCCTGCTTATGAGTGAGGACATATGAAATTTTTCCTTCTGTGCATGGCTTATTTCACTTAACGTTATCTTCTCCATGCTCATGCATGTTGCTGCAAATGGCAGGATTTCATTCTTATTTTATAGCTGAGTGGTGTTCCATTATGTATATATACCACATTTCCTTATCCAGTCATCTGTCAATGGACGTTTAGGTTGGTCCTACTTCTTGGCTATTGTAAATAGAGCTGCAATGAATGTGGGCATGCATGTGTCCCTTTAACATGATGATTTCCATTCCTTTGGCTATACAACCAGAAGTGGGATTGCTGGATTGTATGGTAATCTCTCTGTAGTTGTTTGAGAAACCACCATCCTGTTTTCCATAGTGGCTGTACTAATTTTTCATCCCACCAACAGTTTAGAAGAGTTTCCCTTTCTCTGTATCCTCACCAGTATTTGTTATTCTCAGTCTTTTTGAATATAGCCAGTCTAACTGGGGTGAGATAATATCTCAGTGTGGTATTGATTTGCATTTCCCTGATGATTAGTGAGCATTTTTTCATGTACCTGTTGACCATTTGTATGCCTTCCTTTGAAATACATCTGTTCAGCTCCATTTCCCATTTTTAATTGGGTTATTATTATTAATTTTTTTACTGTGTAGTTGTTTGAGTACCTTGAATATTCTGGATATTAATCTCTTGTCAGATGTATAGTTTGTGAATATTTTCTCCCATTCTGTAGGTTGTCTTTTTGCTCTGTTGATTGTTTCCTTTGCTGTGAAGAAGCTTTTTAGTTCGATATAATCCCGTTCATTTATTTTTTCTTTAGTTGCCTGTGCTTTTGGGGTCTTATTCATAAAATCTTTGTCCAATCCTGGAGACTAGAAATATGAAAAAAAACAAGGAAATATGACATCACCAGAGGAATACAATAATTCTTAAGTCCAGACCCCATAGAGCAGGAAACCCTTGAAATGTCTGAAAAGGAATTCTGAGTAACAACCTTAAACAAACTCAGTGAGATATAAGAAGACTCAGTTAGACAACACAATGAAATAGGAAAAACAATCTGGGACCTGAAGGAAGAAATTTACAAAGAGATAAACACCATAAAAAAGAACAAAGCAGAACAGAATGCATGGAACTGAAAGACTCATTCAATGAAAAAAAAACAAACAAACCTACAACTGAGAACATAAACAGCAAGTTAGAGCAAGTGGGGAAAAAAATTTGTGATGTCAAACACAGTATTTTCAAAATAACCCAAGCAGGCAAAAATAAAAATAAATTAAAAAATAATAATAATGAGGAAAATCTAAGAGAGCTAGTAGACCACCTTAAGCACACAAACGTTTGATTCAACACTGGTGTTCCAGGGTGAGGGGGAGAAAGGAAAATGCATTGAAAACATAATAAAATAATAGCAGAAAATTTCCCAGGTATTGGTAGAGATATGGACTTCCAGATCCAAGAGGCTCAAAGGTCCCCACACAGATTTAGTACACAAAGGTCTTCTCCAAGGTACATTGTAGTGAAACTGTCAAAAGACAAACAGAAAATCCTAAAAACAACCAAAAAAAAGTGTCAAGTCATCAATAAGGGAATCCTAATCAGACTAACAGCAGACTTCACAACAGAAACTCTGCAGACCAGAAGTGATGGGGATGACACATTCAAAGTACTAAAAGAAAAAAACCCCGCTAGCCAAGAATGCTATACCCAGCAAGGCTATCCTTCAAAAATAAAGGGGAAATAGTGTATTTCCCAGAAAAACAAAATCTGTGGGAGTTCACCACCACACAACCAGCTCTACAAGAAATCTTAAAGGGAATCCTGCACCTGGAACCCAATAATGATAATCACCATGATGAATACATGAGAAAGAACAAACACCACTGGCAGAGCAGATATGCCAACTAGAATAAGAAAGAAACATACAAAACCATCTCAAAAAACCAATGAACACTGAAGACAAACAATAAAAGGGGAAGAAAGGAACAAAATATTTTTAAATCAACCATACAAAAAGCAATTAAATGTCAGGAGTAAGACAGTACCCTTTCAATAACAACCCTAAATGTAAATGGATTAAATTCCCCACTCAAAAGACACAGACTGACCAATTGGATTAAAAAGCTAGACTCAACTATATGCTGTCTATAAGAGATTCACTTACCTGTAAAGACACACACAGACTAAGAGTGAAGGGATGGGAAAAGATATATTGCAGAAATGGAAACCAAAAATAAACAAGATTAGCTGTTCTTTTGTATCAGATAAAATAGACTTTAAACCAAAAAACCATAAAAAGAGACAAAGACCACCATATAATGATAAAGGGACCTCTTCAGCAAGAAGACATAACAATCATAAACGTATGTGCACCCAACACTAGAGCACCCAGATATATAAAGCAAACACTATTAGACCTAAAGAAGGAGATAGAACACAATACAATAATAGTGGGTGCCTGAACATCCCATCAGCACTGGTATGATCAGTAGTATGATGAGAAGACCCAAATAACAAAAATTGGAAATGAAAAAGGAGACATTAAAATCAATACCACAGAAATACAAAGAATCGTTACAGACTATTGTAACAACCATGCACCCACAAATTTTTGAAAACCTGGAGGAAATGGATAAATTTTTAGACACATAAAAACTACCAAGACTGAGCCAAGAAGAAATATAAAACCTGACTAGACCAATGGTAAGCAATTAGAATAAAGCAATAACCAGAAGTCCTCCCAACAAAGAAAAGCCCAGGACTGGATGGCTTTACTGCTAAATGTCACCAAACCTTTAAAGAGGAATTAACGCAATTTTCTTCAAACTGTTCCAAAATGCTGAAACAGAGACCATTCTCCCAAACTCATTCTCTGAGGCCACCATCACCCTGAAACCAAAACTGGACAAAGATAGAACAAAAAAAGAAAGCTACAGGCTAATGTCATTGATGAACATAGATGCAAAAATCCTCAACAAAATATTAGCAATCAGAATACAGCAACACATCAAAAAAAGTATACACCATGATCAAGGGGGATTCATCCCAGAGATGCAAGGATGGTTCAACATATGCAAGTCAATAAATATGATATACCACATCAACAAAATCAAGACAAAAACAGTATGATTATCTCAATAGACACAGAAAAAACATAGACAAAATTCAACATACCTTCATGGTAATGGCTCTCAGCAAATTAGGTATAGAAGGAAAGTATCTCAACACAGTAAAAGTCACATATGCAAAACCAATAGCCAATATTTTCCCTGAATAGGGAAAAGCCAAAAGCTTTTCCTTTTACAACAAGAAGACGACAAAGATGCCCACTATCGCCACTCCTATTTAACATAGTATTGGAAGTACTAGACAGAGCAATTAGGCAAGGGGAAGAAATTAAGGGTAGCCAGACTGGGAAGGATGAAGTCAAACTGTCCCTGTTTGCAGATGACATGATCCTATATATAGAAAAACCTAAAGATTCTACCAAAAATAATTCTTAGATCTGATAAACAATTTCAGTAAAGTTTCAGGACACAAAATCAGCATGAAAAAATCAGTAGCAATTTTATACTCCAATAAGTAGCTAACAGAAAAAGAAATCAAGAAAGCAAACCCACTTACAATAGTTACCAAAAAAATGAAATACATAGGAATAAATGTAATGAAGGAGATGAAATATCTCTACATTGAGAACTACAAATCACTGCTGAAAGAAATGAAAGAGGACACAAAAAGATGGAAAGACATTTCATGCTCTTGGATTGGAAGAATTAACATTGTGAAAATGTCAATACTACCCAAAGTGATCTACAGGTTCAATTCAATCCCTATTAAAATACCAATAACATTCTTCACAGAAATAGAAAAAACAATATTAGCATTCATGTGGAACAACGAAAGACTCTGAATAGCCAAAGCAATCCTGAGCTAAATACATAAAGAAATAAAAAAATAAAGACAGAAGCATAATGCTCTCTGACTTCAAACTTTACTACAAAGCTATAGTAAACAAAACAGCATGGTACTGGCATAAAAACGGATGTTCCGACCAATGGAACAGAATCGAGAACCCAGAAGTCAACCCACATTCTTAAAGCCAACTGATCTTTGACAAAGTTACCAAGAACATATACTGGGGAAAAGACTGTCTCTTCAATAAATGCTGCTGGGAAAACTGTACACCCATATGTAGGAGAATGAAACTAGATATTCAACTAGTACCTCTTGTCATATACCAAAACCAAATCAAAATAGATTATAGACTTAAATACAAGACCTGAAACTATAAAATTCCTATTTTTTTAATTAAAAGGTTTATTAGGCATTAGATTTCTGTTTCCTTTTTTTAAAGATAACATATTATACATACATGTGGGGTACAACATTGATTTTCAATAATTGTGTACAATGTGTGGTGAGTAGATCAGTATGTTAGCTTATTCATCATCATAATATGCAATCATTCCTTGTGTGCATTAACTAATTCTTCATCAGCCCACTTCTCTCTCCCCCCGCTCCCCTTTTCCACCTCTAGTAACCATGGTTCTTTTTTCTCTTTCTAAAAGTTTAACATATTACTGTGAGTGCTGCTCCTTTCTTTCTCTCTCTCTGTCTCTCTTTATTCTTTATTTGTTTATTTATAGATTCAGCTCCCGGTTATGAGTGAGAACATGTGGTATTTCTTTTTAAATTATTAGATTCTACACACTTAAAATTACTTTCTCAAATTGCCATAAAAGTGTAAATGCTTACTCTCAACTTCTGTCCTTAACATGTCATGGACTGATAATAAACAGTCTACCATGTAGCACCAGTCCATGAAGTACAGTTTGAGTAAGAGTGGACTGTGATTTTTCTGCTTCCACATATTGCTCCATCTCTTACTCTCCACTACTTGATACCCTTAGCTAAGCGGTCTGTTTTGTCTACAAAGATGCAATTAGCACATTGATAGCATTGCTACTGGTCTCCATCCCCAGCCAAATTTCTATTCCAACAATTCTTTATCTAAGTCTCTGGACAAAGCTTCCATCAAAATTCTTGCAAATATGCTCCATGTTAGCATCTATCTATTTATGCTGTCTTCCCTAAACAACCCCTTTGATGCAAAGTTAATCATTTGTTTTTCTATATTTTTGAAGCAACTCCTACATGCTGTCATTGTGCTACTTACTGATCACACTATATGATAAATTCCTTCTGGGTTGAGGTTTATTTTGTTATGTTTTGTTTTGTGTTTTGGAGAGCAGGGACTCAATTTAGGTAGGTTGATGGTTTGAATAAATCAGTTATTAAACAAATGATGGGCTTGCTCTTAACATCTTATGCCTTATGGTGCACTGGCCACTGCTACTTTCCAAAAAGACTAATAATTCAAATTAGTGCTGTAGATAAGTTGAGTAGGTTGCAGATCTATTGACACACACAGTTATGAAGATTTGGGCAACTGCTTCTTCTTATTATGATGTTGCAATCCTCTCTGCTTCATGATAATTTAAGTACTTTTAAATAGAACTGACAAAGTGAGGAATTTTGATGATTTTATGTTGAAGAACATGTTCCCATTTAGAGTCAGACAACCAGAGAAGGGTCATGGGTAAATGTATGATGCAAGAAATAAAGGTGTTTGGCCTTGAGCAAAACTTGAGGGTGGACAATGATGGTTGTGTATAGGAAAAAAAAAATCACTTTGACATGCCTCTGCTTACTGGAACTTGTCAAAGAGCTGTAGGAATGATGGACCTCAATGTTAACCCTTAAGGTATATAAAGGAAGGTGAGGTATTTGGGGAATGAATTGAGTCAAGTCTCTAAGGCACTTGGCTTATTGCCTGCTGCCTAAATGGAAGTTCGGTACTTATATGCCTCAGAAGACTGTCGTGAATTTCTCTGTTGAACGGTGGGAAGAAAGGAGTTCCAAGACACTTAAATAACGACCAATCTTGTGTACATAGAATTCTAGACAGAATTATGTTGAGTTTATTTCTTGCCACTAAGTGGTCACTAAGTCAAAGTAATAATTTTCTTTCTTACTATTTCTTCCTTCAACTCCAATGTTCCTTTTAAATTTCATTCAAAAGTTATTTTAATTGGAAAATATTCTGGCATCATTATACTGAGCCCAGTTTAGCAGAGAATCTAATTGTTTTGAATGTTAGACATGCTTCTGGGAAACCAAGAACTCTCTGCTTTACTTTCATTTGACAAGGGAGAAGGGATTCCAAAGGACACCATAGCATATAGATGCTCCTTTGGGAAGGGCCAGACAAGCCTTAATGAGTCATCTGGTTCCACAAGTCATTTTTGTACGACAAACCCAAGGACCTGTTCCTTGAAGGGGAAGCAATACAGCCCTAGGGAATTTGCTGTGTTCTATCAGTCTTCCAGTCTTTCCTACCACACAAATATATACACCTTCATCCTCACAGCATGTACGTAATTATTTTCCCCGTCTGAGGGGAGCATTCAATGGTTCACATTGTAAATACTCAGCCCCCAGCCGCCTACAAAACTAAATGATAAACATCTACTTTATAAAATTCTCTGGAATTCAGCATCAACAATTCTGGCTCTGAAAAGTGAGTTCAATATTCATGGATTTTAAAAAAATAATTTACATTTTTATTTGTTCAATCAGAAATTAAAAATAAAAGAACTACTCTCACCAACCTTAGCTCTTTACCCTGGTAGCATCTGTGGCATCAGCAAAAGATGAACTATGAAGTCATCACTCAAGGCACACCCAAACCAGGCTTTCTTGAATCCCCAGGAACAATGTGGATGGTCTGCAGCAGCCAAAGCCATTGCTAAGCTTGTGTAACTAAGAATATGAAAAAGAAATCAAGAAAAAATCGCCTGCTACTCAGCTTGGATGAGGTTCACACTCCTTTGCCCTTTATTCATCATCAAAAGTGACCAATGCATTAAGGGAAAGGATATTTATGTAGTCAGAATCCCTGATCCAGGTAAGCAAGCATGAATGGGCTGTCAAAATGGGGAGTTCTAGAAAGGACCTTAGGTGCTCAGTGGAGAGGAAGGGAAGGACAAGTTGTCATGTTAGATATCTTATTGGCATAGTCAAGAGCTAAGAAGTCACCAGCTATTGTACTTACTGTTTTATTTTGGATTTGTGGTGAAAATCCCTTGACATGCATTGAAAGAAAAATTGTACTTCTAATCAAAAATTGGATAATTGAGAATCTACCAATACCTCAGTTTTACTTAAGGAAAATTAGTTACTTAGCCCTGATGTATGACAAAACACCTCTGGGTATGCTACAGATATTATTTATTTTATTCTTACAACAAAGCTCCATTATAAGGGCATTTTTCCCATTGCACAAATGCAGAAACTGAGATTCAGAGTAAGTGCCATGTGCAAGTTAACACAGGTGGCCAGGGGAGGCCCAGGATCTGACTGTGTGACTCCAGTCTCCATGACTCTGCAATCAGCACAGACTGAAGCTCACAGCGTGTGCACAATGAAAGTAGGATTGGCCCCACTACACCCCCCTTGAGCCGGAAGGCAAAGAGTGCTAATACTGCACTGTGTTTGGTCCCATTCCTCAGACCAGAGTATGCTCAGAAGCTGACAAGGAGAATTGTAAGGGATTTGAAAAGTATGTCATAGGTGGAATGGCCAAAGGGATTATGGATGGTTAATTTCAGAAAAGGGAAGTTAGTGGAGACCCCATAGCTGTATTCAAATGTTTCAGCGTTTTTATATAAAAAGGAGGTGGTTTGTACCATTAAGTCATGGGCACCAATTGACAAGATTAAACAGATTTTAATGACAGAGCTAACCAGAAGCAGAAAGCTGACTGACGCTAGAGTAATTTAAGGACATTTAATGAAGATAAACCAAAAAAGATAGCACACATTTTTGAATGAGTTGCAAGTTCTCAACTATTGGTTCATTATACCTCACAATTCATTCAGTCAAAGCATTCAGTTTCACCCCTGGAGAAACTAAATGCTTACTCATTCTAAAGTAAGAAATTAAAATAATTATAGGAAATTAAGAGGTTTTGAAGATGCTCGGTACTGACATTTATAATTTATATATTTATTAAATTTATCATTTTATCTTATTTTTAATTTACACTTGATAATTTTACATATTTATGGAGTACACAGTGATATTTTGATACATGTATAGAATACGTAACAATCAATTCAGGGTAGTTAGCATATTCTTCACCTCAAACACTGATCATTTCTTTGTGTTATGAACATTGGAAATCCTTTCTTCTAGCTATTGGAAAATATACAATAAATTATTGCTAAGGATAGTCAGAAAATACATTTTAAAATTACTGCCTTAAGAAAAATACCTAGCAATAGGATTTTTTAAAAATGTATCATATTTTGGCATTTCTCTTTCTTATGCTTGATTTAATTTGTGGGATTACTAGTTCTTTTTTCCCCTCATTTAATGGATTTTATTTTAAAATTAACATATAGTAAAATCACTTCTTTTGGAGAACAAGTATAGATTTGTATAAACACCAGCATAATCAGGACACAGAAGAGTTGTAGCACCTCAAAAAACTCCCTTGTGTTATCCCTTTGTAGTCCCACCTCCATCCACCCCAAACCCCTGACAACCACTGAACTCTTCTCCATCAATATAGTTTTATCTTTTTGAGACTATTACATAAATGGAATCATGCAGTATGTGTCCTTTGAGACTGGCTTCTTTACTGACCATAATGGCTAGGAAATTCATCCAAATTGTGTGTTTGCTTCCTTTTTTGCTGAGTAGTATTCCACTGCATGGATGTATTAGTTTGTTTTTGCATTCATTTATTAAATGGTATTTGGGTTGCTGTCAGTATTTGACGATTATAGATAGAGATTTATAGACATTTTTGTACAGTTATTTGTGGGAATATAAATTTACATTTCTTTAGGATAAATATCTAGGTGTAGTGTTGCTAGATAGTATGGTAAATATATGTGTAACTTTATAAGAAAGTGCTTAATTGTTTTCCACTGTGGTTGTGCTATGTTGCATTTCTATCTGCAGAGTATGACAGCTCCAGGTGCTCCATCTCCTCGTCAGCACTTGGTATTGCCAATATTTTAAAAATTTGAACCATTCTAACACATGTATGGTGGTTTCTCATCATAGTCTTAACTTGTACATACCTAATAGCTAATGATGCTGAAACATTTGCATTTAATGTAATGATTGATATGTCTTGTGTTATGGCTTAAGTATGCCACATTATTTTTGTTTTCTGTTTGTTCTCTCATTTCGCATTTCTTTGTTTTCCTTTTCCTGCCTTCCTTTGGGTTATTTGAGTGTGATCATTTATATATCTTCTTTGGCAAAGTAACTATTCAATTATTTTGCACATTTTAAAAATTGGTTTATTTTTCTTCTCGTTATTGAGTTGTAAGAATTTTTTACATATTTTAGATATAAGTTCCTTATCCAATATAGAATTTTGCAAATATTTTCTCCAAGTCTCTGGCTTGACTTTTTATTTTGTTGATGGTAGTTTTGAAAAGCAAAGTTTTAAATTTTGAAAAGTCTAAATTTTTATTTATGGATTGTGCTTTTGGTGTCATAGCTTAAAAATCTCTGCATAACAGAAGGTCGCAAAGATATTCTCCTATATTTACCTCTAAAGATTTTATAGCTGTAGCTCTTGCATTTAGGTCTATGATTCAAATGAATTAGTTTTTGTGTATGGTGTAAGGTAAGTGTATAAATTCTTATTTTGCATATGGATATAAAATTTTCCCAGCATCATTTGTTGAAAATATAGTTGATTTGACTTGGCATCTTTATTGAAAATAAATTGACTACTGAGTTGTAGGAGTTCCTTATGTATTTCAGAGATTAACCTCTCATATGATACATAGTTTGAAAATATTTTCTCCCATTCTATAGGTTGCCTTTCACTCTGTTGAATGAATGGTGGTCTTGCTCCCCAGATACACAATATAGGAGGAGTTTTCTAAGAAAAGAATGAGTTTGTTATAGGGGAGGTGCAATTTGAGGTATTTGTAGGAGTTCCAACTGTAGACTCCCAAAAGATCATTGAAACTATGGATCTAGACTTTAGCTGAGCCATTTAAGAATCAAAGTTTGAGAGGCATTACATAAATATTACATAAAACAAATATAACTGATTCCCAGAGTGGTATAGAACCATTCTCCGTTATGCAAACAAAGAGGAAGGGACAAAAAAAAAAAAAATGAACAGTCCTGTATGACAATATTTACAGATTGGGTAGAGGATGAAGTCACTGTGAATGATTCTGAAGAAAAACGAAAGAAAACCGGGAATGTGTAGAATGAAAGCATGAAGGAAATTAATATTCATTTTTCTCTCAACAGGAACAGAGGAGATGGAGGTTGAAAACCACACCACTGTAACAAAATTTATCATTTTGGGGTTAACAGAAGATCCTACCCTTTGTGTCATCTTTTTTGTAATATTTCTAGCAATCCATGTTGTCACTTTAGTAAGCAATATCAGCATAATCACTTTAATAAGAAGGTGTTCCCAGCTCCATACCCCCATGCACCTGTTCCTCACCCATTTGGCTTTTGTAGACATTGGGTGTTCCACATCAGTCACACCCATAATGCTTATAGGATTCCTTAGAAATGGAACAGCCCTCCCATTTGCTGGCTGTGAAGCCCAGCTCTGTTTTGTGGTCATGTTTGGAACAACTGAGTGCTTCCTGCTGGCTTCCATGGCCTATGATCGCTATGTGGCCATCTGTTCACCCCTGCTCTACTCCACCCACATGTCCCCTGGAGTCTGCATCATCTTAGTGGTGGCTTCTTATCTGGGTGGATGTGTGAATGCTTGGACATTTACCAGTTGTTTATTGAGTCTGTCCTTCTGTGGGCCAAATCAGGTCGACCACTTTTTCTGTGATTTCTCCCCTTTATTGAAACTTTCCTGCTCAGATATATCCATTACGGAAGTTGTTCCTTCCATCTCTTCTGGATCTATAATTGTGGTCACAGTGTTGGTCATAGCTCTCTCTTATATCTACATCCTCACCACAGTTCTGAAGATGCACTCCCCTGAAGGGAGACACAAAGCCTTCTCCACCTGCACCTCCCACCTCACTGCAGTCACTCTCTACTATGGAACTATTGCCTTCATTTATGTGATGCCCAAGTCCAGCTACTCAACTGAGCAGAACAAGGTGGTGTCTGTGTTCTACACAGTGGTGATACCCATGTTGAACCCCCTTATCTACAGTCTGAGAAACAGAGATATAAAGGAGGCTCTGAGGAAGGCAACTCAGAACATATTCTTAGTATCCATTCTTAGCATTTTGAATGACTTATAAAGTTTTTATTTACCAGTATCACACTTAGAATCTACCAAATGCTGCTTAACTGATTGCTTAAATTAAAATCACATTTCTTTGTTCTCTTACGCTTAAATACTTTAAAACCAATTGAAAGTCATCTTGATATCAGTAATAATGATAATAATAATTATCACTATTATTGAACTCTTGTAGATGCCAAGCACTTTTCTGTTATTTAACTTATTAAGCAAACAGCAATTTGCACTTACTATGTGCCAGACCCCACTCTAAGTATGTTACATACATTAACTCATTTATTCTTCACAAGAAGCCTACAAAGTGCTCCTATTATGTCTAACTTACAAATAAATTATCTGGGGCACAGAGGCAATGAGTAGGTTGCCCAAAGTCATGCAATCAAGAAGATATGGGAACTATGTTGAGATACTTTCCATCTATACCTAACTTATAGAGAGTCTTTATCATGAATGAGTGTTGAATTTTATCAAATGCTTTTCCAGCATCTATAGAAATGATCATATGGTCCTTGTGTTTGATTTTATTAATATGGTGTATCACATTTATTGATTTGCATATGTTGAACCAACCTTACATCCCTGGGATGAATCCCACTTGATCATGGTGTTTAATTTTGCGTATGTTGCTGTATTCTGTTAGCTAGTATTTAATTGAGGATTTTTGCATCTATGTTCATCAAGGATATTGGCCTGTAGTTTTCTCTTTTAGTTGTATATTTACCTGGTTTTGGTATCGGGGTGATGTTTGCTTCATAGAATGAGTTTGGGAGAACTGTCTCTGTTTCAATCTTTTGGAATAGTTTGTAGAGAATTGGTGTTAATTCCTCTTTGAATGTTTGGTAGAATTCTGCTGTGAATCCATCTGGTCCTGGGCTTTTCTTTGTTGGGAGCCTTCTGATAACAGCTTCAATCTCTTTTATTGTTATTGGTCTGTTCAGGTTTTCTACATCTTCTTGGCTCAGTTTTGGGAGCTTGTGTGTGTCCAGAAATTTATCCGTTTCCTCCAGATTTTCAAATTTGTTGGCGTATAGTTGTTTATACTAGTCTTGAATGATTCCTTGTATTTCAGAGCTATCAGTTGTAATATCACCGTTTTCATGTCTAATTTTTGTTATTTGGGTCTTCTCTCTTCTTTTGTTAGTTAGCCGTGCTAATGGTTTGTAAATTTTATTTATCTTTATTTAAAAAAACTTTTTAATTCATTGATCTTTTGTATCATTTTGGGGGTTTCTATTTCATTAAGTTTTGCTCTAATCTTAATGATTTCTTTCCGTTTGCTAACTTTGGGTTTGGATTGTTCTTGTTTTTCTAGTTCTCTAAGGTGAGGTATTAGGTTGTTCACTTGTCATCTTTCCATTCTTCTGAAGTAAGCATTTAATGTGATAAATTTCCCCCTTAGTACTGCTTTTGCAATATCCCACAGGTTTTGATATGATGTATCATTGTTTTCATTAGTTTCAATAAATTTTTTGATTTCCTGTTTGTATAGTTTCCAGAATTTTGTTTGTTATTGATTTCTAATTTTAATCCATTGTTGTCTGAAAAAATACATGGGATAATTCCAATTTTTTTGAATTTGTTGCGACTTGATTTGTGACCTAATATGTGATCTATCCTGGAGAATGATCCATCTGCTGATGGAGGAATGAATATTCTGAGGTTGTTGGATGGAATATTCTATAGATACCTGCCAAGTCCTATTGGTCTAGAGCATTGTTTAGATCTTGTGTTTCTCTGCTGATTCTTTGCCTAGATGATCTGCCCAATATTGATAGTGGGGTGTTCAGGTCCCCTGCATGGGCAATCAAAGGAAAAATAAACAAATTGGATTATATCAAACTAAAAAGCTTCTGCACAGCAAAAGAAACAATTAACAGAGTTAAAAGACAACCAACAGACTGGGCGAAAATATTTGCAAAATATACATCTGACAAAGGATTAATAACCAGGATATACAAGGAACTCAAACAACTTTACAACAAAAAAACAAGTAACTCAATTTAAAAATGGGCAAAAGAGCTAAATAGGCATTTCTCAAAGGAAGATATACAAATGGCCAACAGACACATAGAAAAATGCTCAACATCACTCAGCATCCGGGAAATGCAAGTCAAAACCACACTGAGATACCATCTAACCCCAGTTAGGATGGCTAATATCCAAAAGACTCTGAACGATAAATGCTGGCGAGGTTGCGGAGAAAAAGAAACTCTCATACATTGTTGGTGGGACTGCAAAATGGTGCAGCCTCTATGGAAAATGGTATGGAGGTTCCTCAAACAATTGCAGATAGATCTACCATATGTCCCAGCTATCCCACTGCTGGGAATATACCCAGAGGAATAGAAATCATCAAGTCAAAGGTATACCTGTTCCCCAATGTTCATCGCAGCACTCTTTACAATAGCCAAGAGTTGGAACCAGCCCAAATGTCCATCATCACATGAGTGGATACGGAAAATGTGGTACATCTACACAATGGAATACTACTCAGCTATAAAAACGAATGAAATACTGCCATTTGCAACAACATGGATGGACCTAGAGAGAATCATATTAAGTGAAACAAGTCAGGCACAGAAAGAGAAATATCATGTTCTCACTTATTTGTGGCAACTAAAAATAAATAAATAAATACACAAATAACCTGGGTGGGGGGAAGAAGACACAACAATTACAATTCCTTGAAGTTGATACAACAAGCAAACAGATACTAGGTTGTTGGAAGGGTGGGAAGAGGGAGAAGGAAGGGAGGTTTCGGTAATGGGCCACAATAATCAACCACATTGTATATTGACAAAATGAAATAAAATTTTTTTTAAAAGATGTGGGAACAATATTTGAATCCAGCAAGTCTGTTCCAAAACATTTATGCTTTACCGCTTAATTTTCACAGCAATTCTATGATGTAGATATTTTAAATTTCCTTCAGTTTACAGTTGAGAAAACTGAGTCTTAGATCTAATAGTTGGTCCAGATAGATGTGGATTATGTCGTCTGTTTCTAGGCTTCATGAACTTAACCTACACCACACCTTTAAATCTCTCTAATGACATAAGCACTGTTACTGAGCTAGAAGATTTGGGAAGGGTAATCAAACCTCAGCTGGAAATTTGTATCTATTTTTTGAACAAATTCTATTCCCAAAATAGTCTAGGTATTTAGAGATTCCAGAACAAGGATGAGTATTGGAAAACTGCATTGATTCCCAACTTTTAGGATATCAGGTCTTGACACCACAAGTACACGATTTGACTGAATGTCTATCCACATTTGAACACATGTTAAAAACAGATAGTCTCATTTGGCATAATGTAGTCTTTATTTGTAAGAATTTAAAAGGGTGTGGTTTAATTCTAATCATTGCAATGTGTTAGCAACAGTCATAGTGCCATAGATTTGAATCTAGAAAAAAATTAGACTCTGTTTTAAAACAAAACAATTAGAAATGTCAGCACAAATAACACTAAATGTATTCTCCTTTAAATAATTGCCATGAGGCTGGAAAGGGTGATGAGAGATTTGCTGCAGTACGGAAACTCCCAACTCTAAGCAATTACTGTTACAACTGTTTATGGCATATAGATGAATAATTTACAATCCAATTGTCTCTACCTCAGTTTAAGGGGATGAGAGAAGTGCGGATTGGGAGATATAAGAACAAATTTTTTTATTAAAATGTCAACTAGTTCCTTGGGGCACACCCAGGGGCTCAGGGTATGGAGTCGGGGACCAGACCACCCTTCCACAACCAGGCACAATATGCCAGCACCTCGGAGCCCACCTGGGGACCCGAGGCATGGAGAAGGGGATTGGACCTCTCTCCCACAACCAGGCTTACTGAGCCAGCGCCTCAGGGCCTACCCAGAGACCTGGAGTATGGAGTTGTGGGCTGGAATTCTCTCCCACAAACAGGCACACTGCACCAGTGCCTCAGAGCCTGCCCGGGGACCTGAGGCATGGAGAAGGGGACCAAACCACCCTCCCACAACCAGGCACACCACGCCAGTACCTTGGGGCCTGCCCAGGGACCCGAGGCAAGGAGAAGGGGACTGGACCTCTCTCCCACAACCAGGCACACCACACCAGCACCTTGGGCCCCACCCAGTGACCCAGGGCATGGAGAAGGGGACCTGACCACCCTCCCACAACCAGGCACACCACGCCAGTACCTTGGGGCCCACCCAGGGACCCAGGGCATGGTGATGGGGACTGGACTTCCCTCCCACAATGAGGCACAACATGCCAGCACCTCAGAGCCCACCTGGGGACCCGAGGCAAGGAGAAGGGGAATGGACCTCTCTCCCACAACCAGGCACACTGCACCTGTACCTCGTGGCCCACCCAGGGACCCGGGACATGGAGAAGGGGACTGGACCCCTCTTCTACAACCAGGCACATGGCACCAGTGCCTTGGGCTCTGCCCAGGGACCAGAGGCATGGAGAAGGGGAGCAAACTAAACACACCCCACAACCACGCATACCGCCAGTGCCAAGGATCATGCCAAAAATAGCACCCCCATGTGGGTGGCCCACCACAGACACCACAATAACCATGGCTGCTGCAAAAGCGGCTAGACACCACAGCCACCACGCAGATGGTCTGCCAACCACTGGAGTGCATTCACACAAGAAGTGTCACCAGCAGAGACAAAGAAAAGAAGAGGATGTCTCTTTCCACAAAGCCCATTTCAGAGTGACAGAAGAAGCATCTGCTCTATAATAATATTGGGGACCTGATCACATCTCTCAGCATTGGACAGACCATCTAGGCAACAAGTTAACAGTAACCATTATTCTTTCAGAAGGAGAGAAGAAATCTAGGGCAATTAGAGGGGGGAGGGGGAGAGAATGGGGGAAGGGGAGAGATTGGTCAAGGGGCATAAAGAATAATTATGATTTGTAACAATATATATGCTAGTGATACTGATTTAATCAACGTATCTCAATGTTCAACCCCAAAAATATATGTAATTGATTTTGATTCAATAAATAAAATAAATTATTTTTTAAAAATAATAAAAAATAAAAATAAATAAAATGTCAAATAGTTATAAAATACTGTTAAGGACATTTCTCAAAAGAAGACATACGAATGGCCAGCAGGTATATGAAAAATGCTCAACATCACTAATCATCAGTGAAATGCAAATTATTTTTTTATTATCTTCTAAAGTTTTTTAAAACTTATTTATTTATTTATTTATTTATTGTGCATATTCATGGGGTGCAAAGCTGACTGTCACCACTACTGTCACCACTACTACCCAAGATGTGATGGCCACATCAATACTATCAGCTTCCCAATTACCACAAATTGCTATTATTTCCCTGTGTCCCCCACACAATT